>NC_090941.1:431224911-431533207 GCF_040938575.1 Ambystoma mexicanum
CGTCAATATCTAAGTTGGCCATAATAAATGCTGCCACCTCTGGTTTGGAGCACTCGTAGTATAGCTTCTCAATATACTCCAACCATTTATTTTCCGATACAGGATTAAGTTCAATCAAAGAAACACCCTTCCTAAATTCATTAAACTTTGCCCAGAAATGTTTACTGTAAGGTGATTTCAGCCAACTAAACAATTGAAGCCAATTTGAATGTATAATTGATAACATGTGATGTTTATGCCAGTTCCTATATTTAGTTGCCACGTCATTTATACGGGAGCGTTTATAGCCGGAGGAAAGCAAATTATACTTTTTGATCTAATTTCTAGCTTTGCAATAGGTTTTCTTTTTTCCAGCTATTATAGCATTGTAGGGTTGTTTATTCTTTTTTGAGTGCCGTTGCAATTCATTGCTACGCTACACCTTTTTCTTGTTGGAAGAATGTAAATCAGGGCCAGACGTTAGAGGTCCCAGTTGGCGCTAACCAGAGCAGCCTGGATTCCATTACGATCTAGCTGAAACGCATTATTGAAGATCTCAATATTTGTTGCGGACCAGGTTATATGATTACCCTTCAGATTTGAGCTCACATTGGCTAACACAGATCTTTTTCTATCGAATACAGAAGTAAAAAAGGTCCATTTAAGTGCAGCGTGGTCACTCGGGTTGTTAAAATTATCATCACTTGGCTGCACCTTGTTTTAGTTACTGAATCAGTAATTATATAACCAATGTGGGTTTTTGCGGTGTCATTATTCCATGTATAGCTCGGTACAGTGACGTCTGCAACCCTAAAAGGTAAAAAAGCTAAATTGTGACGAGCCAGAAAACTGGCCCATTCACTCAGATCCTTGGCCAGTTGGGAAGAGGAAAGATGGAGATTTCTATCATTGAGATCACTGGTGAAAACAAAAAGGACAGAATGAAATGTTACAAAGCATGGAGAATAATATCTTCAATAGTAGCTATGCTATTTTTGGTTTGGGAACCCACAGGTAGTTCCGTACACATTGATCACAAGTATAGAGTTAGAGCGATCCCCAAACAAACTAAGTACAGCAGGTAAAATATAAGGTGAGGAAATAATAGAAGAAAAGACTACCAATGAGTGCACTAATTGAAATCCGATCACGAGGCCACCGCTCGGTCTACCGCGGTGGGAAGGGGCAGCGAGATTGTGCATCTGGAATTCGCTCATGAAGAAGGTGAAAATACACCAAGTTTCCTGTAGGAAATAAACTTCACTTGATGCTACAATAGCAACCCCGACAGGATGGTAAAGAAAAGACTGATAGCCACGTCTGTTCCACCAAGTCCATTCCAAAGTATTAACAGAAGTGGGATGTCAGTTTTCATCATTAGTGATACGTGTTGGCAACCAGCGTTCCTCTTCTTGGTAATTTACTGTGGTTTTTTCTTTGTTCATTTGAAATGCACGTAACGATCCTCGCTCAGTTCGGTGGCCTGCAGATGAAGGTAACGCATAGTTCCCTTTAGGAAGAGAAGTAACCCTCAATGGCAGTTTTTTATTTTTATGGCACAAAATCAATGATAAGCCTAAGGGTGAGAGGAGTTAAGTGTGAAACATTAACACGGCAGTCACAAAAACATATGAAAGTTCAATTAGTTGAGCTATCTACGCCCGGTAGCTCAATACGTATGATAGCACTAGAACCGATCAAAGTTGAGGAATTTTCTGAAACATTGCCAGTAATTGTGACCAATTCAGAAAAGGGCTTTGTGATAAAGGGTTTATTTTCTCTATTATTGCCCAAGTCTCCAAGTCCTTAAAAATATTAGTATCGAGTTGATGTGCTTCCCTTCATAGGCATCAACTTTTTCTTTTAGCTGTTTCAGATGTGAAGATCCTATTACGGTAGGCGGTTTTACTTTTTCTATTGCGTGTCTAATGTCACTGGATGTAGATTTCGGGATTTTTTGCAATGTATTTTGGGCAAAGGGTCCATTTACTGCAACACGACATGCAGTTCCATTTGGCAAGATGTTAGTAATTGTTTTCCTCCTGCGAGGAACAGCCTGTGCCATTTGCAAAACATGTACTGTACGAGGTAACACTTGGGTTCCTAGTTCTTCTTGTATAATGGTTTTGACAGGAGAGACAGGGACAAATTAAACACTTTTAGAAGATTTTCCAGGGTGTGCATCTAAAGATGTTTCAACTGGTGAGGCAGATTAGGGGGAGACAAAGATTTATTCGTCGTCCCAGTCTCTCTCCTTGACTCCAGCCCTCCTCGACTGTATGAAGGGGCAAGGTGCCAAATTAGGTGATACAGCAGCGTTACGCACCAATATGGACGAAGTCCTGGCGATCTTAGTTAATTTGTTTTTCATCATTTTTTTCATGATATTAGCTGGGAGGTTGGCTTTGTCAAACTTATCCAAGATCTGAATCAAATACTTTTTGATCTCTGACTGGCCATTAGACAAGGTGTCAACCAATGTTGACAAAGCCACCACTTTAATCATGATGATGTCAAGACCTCTAAGGATGGCCACTTCACTGTCTGCCAACAGTGGAGCATCCCCCACATTGCTTTCATCACCCTCATCTCCTCTTGAGGCATAAATATCGGGATCTGTAGAAAAGGAGGCCAAAGCTGCCAGATCAGGAGAATTTGATAAGTCTATATCAATTACGTTGTCATTAAGGTCTAACGACAGCTCTACCTGGATCCCGCCCAAAGATGCACGCCTAAGACCTACGCACATATTGAGTAGCAAATTATTGTTATCAATGGTGCGGGATTGGGAATGTTCCGCTGACTCATTGATAATCCTTGGTGAGGCAGGAGTCACAATTGTACTACTTTCTACAGGAATCGAAGCAGAGATTTCTGCTTGTGCAAGGTTGTTTTTATTTGCAGTGGGCGACTGGAGGTGCAAGCAATTTGCAGTTGCTGTACTGATGTTGGTTCTGACTCCTCATTTACCGCATACAGCTGCTCTTTGCAGCGTTGCCCTACGACATGTTTGAGCCTACGACATGTTTGAGACTTCATTTTCAGTTTTAGTCGTGGACGCATACAATGATTATAGTTCTCACCTTCAGAGGTGAACCACGTCCTGAGAAAAAGTGCCAAAGAGATAACAAAAACACAGGTCGCAGGACACCTAGTAACTCTTCTGTAGCGTAACGCACCCGCTCATGTGCAGCTTTTTTCGCCGCTGACTCCACAGCACAAGGAAGTCGATTGCTGAGGTAATTGGCCAGTCAAAAGGAAATTATCTGGAATGTACGAGCATCAACAGAGGCAGTTCACATTCAAAGACACGGAAAATCAGAGTATTCTTTTTCGTTGATTATATCTGCACAGGAAGACCGCTTATTACAGTGAATCCACTAGCGGCTCTCATGGCTCCCAAAGACACCAAAGACCAAAAGACCTTCACTTGGCCTTCATTTAGCTGCTCTGCGTGCCACAGCAAATGTTAGGCTTTTAAGGTGCTGCAGAAGGAGTTTGCAGTATGGCCACTCCTCCAACAGTGAACACAGAGAAAACCCTTGTCCAAAAGACCTTCACTTGGCCTTCACTTAGCTGCTCTGCATGCCGCAGCAAATGTGAGGCTTGTAAGGTGCTGCGGAAGGAGTTTGCAGTATGGCCACGTCTCCAAGAGTGAAAACAGAGAAAACACTTGTCCAATAGACCTTCAATTGGCCTTCACAATGTTGTAATGTTTTGTTTCACTTTTCTAGAATATCCTATTTAACAGGCATTTGACTCACAAGTACGAGTTAAAGACAGACTGGTGGTAAGCATTAATCCTGTTATTTAATTGTGAGATGATGTATAAATTGTATAATAAATACAGCACTAATTAGGCTGTTTATACATTGTTTTTTATGCAACTGATACTACCAACACAGAGAGACTAAAGCAAAGACGATATAATTAATTGTCCAACGCTTTTATATTCTGTTCTGTGACCATCTCATCTGTTTTAAAAAAAATAAGTTTGCTTATGCAATATGGTATCACAAATCCACTGAAAAAGTCATCAAAACTTTTTTCACATGTATAAAGAGAACGAAACATGTTGGGTCTATCTAGAAGCTATATGGTGATACCTTAGTATTAACAGAATCATTCTTTACGTGTACCACATTAGAGTGGGGACAAAAAAACCATTAAGTGTTTGGTAAACAACAATGATGAATGAATAATTCTGTTTAAATTCGATGCTCGATGCACAAGTCACTTTTGTGGGACACAGTTGTCACTTTGGTAATTTTGTAATTAGATTATTTTATTAACAATGTGTTTACCAGAAAAGTTAGGACCTTTTCTGATTTGATTACCGTGAAGTCTCTCCCAAGTTTAGTGTGCAATAATAGACACGACTACAAATGGAGGAACCTGATACATTCCAACAGGGATGGGTAGAGCATACTTATTTTCCAAATTCAATAGGTCAGTGAGAGTTGTCTCAGCCATCATCCAGAAACACTGCCCTATTACACGTCTCTCTGATGGGAGTGACCCTATTGGTAGACTAGCTTCAGTGAAAGACTGAATGCAGAGCACTGAGATACTGCTTTACTCTGTCTTTACCCCCATGTCTGACCACTTATCCTTCTTTTATGAACTGGCACAGTTTACCCAGGACTGCCAGGCCACCACTTTTATATTTGGGGATTACATTGATTTGGCTTTAGACCCAATGTTCGATTGTTCTCTCTTACCTTGATATCCCTTTTATTTCCACAAGCAGGAGTGTGTGCTGTTCAGCTTGATTAAAGAATTCCATTTAGAAGATATTTGGAGACTTGCACACACCAATTAAACAGAGAATACACTTTTCACTCATTGAGATACAACGTCTACTCCCCAACTGACCTCTTTATGACATCTAGTGGTGTAAATTCCACATGTGATGAAACCAGCACCATTTCAGTCACAGATTATTAAAAACACCCCTAGTCAATACTTTTATTGGAGAGATTGAATATGTCAATTCTAAAATATAAAAATACAAGAGAAGTTATTTTAAGGAAATTGATCAATTAATCTCTCTGAATCTGCCAGAGAGAATGCCTTGCTCAACTGAGTGAGATATTCTGAAATGTTATTTGAGAGGCCACATGGTGAGCATGTCCTGACGATACCCACAGACAAAAAGGAAATAGTGGTGGATAAGCTACATTAAGCATTGAACAATCTGTCCAAGCAGAGCTTAGAGGAAAAAGTATGAACTGCACAGATCCTGTGATATAAAGTGGAATATTAACAATTCAGGCCATAACATAACTACTCTGCGCACTGTGAGAAGGGTAGATATCTACTGTCCCACAGAATCAAAGTTGCAGACAATGAAAAGGCCATTGTGACAGTGTGGGATAGCTCAGATAGTCTGATGATGTTCGCAGAAGAAATCAAACGCAGGTTCAGAGGGTTTTTTGACAAAATATACACGGCTGATATTAAGACTGATATTGAGAATTACATCTGTACTCCGGAAATGCTCCTATTCAAAATTGGGCTGTTACAAGTCATGGAAGACCTGGCATGTCATTTAGAAAGGGATTTCCTGGTGAAGGAGAACTTTACATGCCTCCAGGGCGTGAATACATCAAAAAAGATCAAGATGGATGGATTTCTAACTCAATCGTTTTGTAGGCCTTCAAACTCTGCTATCTCAATGCTTCCTAAAATATTCCTTGAATCCTTCTAGGTCGGTCAACTGCTGAATACCTACAGACATGCATTGATCTGTGTACTGCATAAAAAGGATACACCAAGAAAACATTGCATGAGCTACTGAACAATAAGTCTGATAAACAAAAACTCTGCAGGATTCTAGCTCACCAGGCCATTGGGAGGGGCAATCCAAAGATGAATCCTTCTAAATCAAGCTCAATGTGATTGCCCATACAGGTATATCAATGATAACAGAAGACTACTGCTGACAATGTAGAGAGTACATTGTGTTGAGAACTCTGCAATGGCAGTGTCTTTGAATGATGAGAACAATCTTTCCAATGGACCCTTCTTACATTAGTTCAGACTTCACAGACCCATTAGGCATGGTTGTCCCCTGTGAACCGAGTTGTTTATCATCACAGTGAAAGCCCTACCTATCCTGATGAGAGATGGAGTGAATATCCACTAACTGGGCTATGGCAAAGCTGTATTTCCAATCTGGCTCTGGCTGACCTCTGAACAAAAATTCAAGCAAACCAGATAAGTATATGCTTTCTGATGGACCAGACTGAGCCTTTTTCTGGAGATATTTGGGGTAAACCTTCAACTTCAAACTTCCTATATATTGGCCAAAAATGCAGTTTTAAATATGCTGACACTGATCAAGGACATGTCATCATGCCGTTTGGCCGCAGTCACATGATGCTGTCTTGGGACATCCACAATGCCGGTAGACGTTTGTGAACATCTGTGAACAAAAAATGGTGTAAAAAGTTGTAGAAACTTGATAGAAGTGTTACGAATGTTGCTAGGAGGTGGGGAATGGCAAGGTTTTCACTTGAAACTTCCTAGATTGGCTGAAAATAGAGTTTCAAAGTGTCTGCTGTGTCTGAACACCGTCCACAGACACGTCATTATGCCGCACAGTCACATGATGACATCTGGGGATATTCATGATGCCCCAGCGACGTCCGCACCATGGCAGCTGTAGCCGCCGGGCACATGTGCAGTGATGTCCAAAATCAGGCGCGCATGTCCGCGGACCAATTAAAAGAGAGCCATGCGAAACCAGACATGCCCGTTCTAGACGATACATCTGCGAACGTTGACCATTGCGTAAGCGGACACAAACATTCCTATGGTCCGCAGACTATCAATTGGAGTGTAAAAACAAAATATTGATACAACTGTATACAAGATATTTGTAGTATAAATAATAGCTTAATGTATTAAAGGGATGGGGTATCAGAATGGGAAAGATAAATGGGAGTATTTGCAGTTTCAATAAAGTCATCAGCAGGGGAGTCAGGGAGATTAATTTCCTCAAAACATCTGATGAATGCTCATCCAGTTATATCACTGATAACAGAAGACTACCCCTGACAATGTAGAGAGTGCGTTGTGTTAAGACCTCTGCAATTGCAGTGTCTTTGAATGATGAGAATGATCTTTCCAATGGACCCTTCTTACATTAGTTCAGACTTCAGAGACCCATTAGGCAAGGTTGTGCCCTGTGACCCGAGTTGTTTATCGTCACAATGAAAGCCCTATCTATCCTGATGAGAGATGGAGTGAATTTCCACTAACTGGGCTATGGCAAATCTGTGTTTACAATCTGGCTCTGGCTGACCTCTGGACAGTAATGCAAGCAAACCAGATAAGTATATGTTTTCTGATGGACCAGACTGAGCCTTTTTCTGGAGATTTCTGGGGTAAACCTTCAACTTCAAACTTCCTATATATTGGCCGAAAATGCAGTTTTAAATATGCTGACACTGATCATGGACATGTCATCATGCCGTTTGGCCACAGTCACATGTTCATGTCTTGGGACATCCACGATGCTGGTAGACGCTCGTGAACATCTGTGAACAACAAATGGCGTAAAAAGTTGTAGAAACTTGATAGAAGTGTTAAGAATGTTGCTAGGAGGTGGGGAATGGCAAGGTTTTCACTTTAAACTACCTAGAGTGGCTCAAAATAGAGTTTCAAAGTGTCTGCGGTGTCCGGATATCATTTGCAGACACGTCATTATGCTGCACGGGCACGGTCACATGATGATGTCTGGGGATATCCGCGATGTCCCAGTGACGTCCGGAGACCATGGCGGCAGGAGCCGCCGGGCACATGCGCAGTGATGTCCCAAATCAGGCGCGCATGGCCGAGGACTAATTAAAAGAGAGCCATAAGAAACCAGACATGCCCGTTCTAAATGATACATTTGCAACTGTCGACCATGGCGTAAGCGGACACAAACATTCCTATGGTCCGCAGACTATCAATTGGAGTTTAGAAACAAAATATTGATACAACTGTATACAAGATATTTGTAGTATAAATAATAACTTAATTTATTAAAAGGATGGGTTATCGGAATTGGAAAGATAAATGAGAGTATTTGGAGTTTCAATAAAGTCATCAGCAGGGGAGTCAGGGAGATTAATTTAATCAAAACATCTGTGATTTATGTTTTCATGATTGGATTGGGGTGATTGCTGGTGATAAGTGGGGCAGGAACAAGTAGTGCAGTGATAATAACAATTTCTAATGACATGATTTTTCATATAAATTACAAGTTCTTTAAAATTATTTTTCTCATTTAGTTGTTTATTGTGTATTTGTAAGGCGCTTATACAGCAAGTAAATTGTGTTTGATAGGGCCCACAGGGCAGCAGGGAGGGAACATGGGAATTAAATGCAAATTTAACAATAAAAGATAAAGGCCATCCTGCTAGGGATCAGGTTGGGGGTACGTGCTAAGAGTACCATGGGGGGAGGTGCTAGGGAGCAAGCAGCTGTTAAGTGACTTGGGAAAGTGGCCAACTTCCAATTAATAATTAAGTGCAGGCCTGTGCGAGCACAGGCCAGTGGGTGCCGAGGCAAGTGCTAGGAGCAGGCGGGGCCAGGACCCAAGTGGCCACATAAGGGCCCTGTTCACCAATCTCAGCAATTGTGGGATTTAGCAGAGGAGTGAGGAAGGGAAGGAGGAGGTGAAAAGGAAGTTCTTGAGGAGCTTCTGGAATTTGAGGAGATCAGGCTCAAGACAAAGAGGAAGGGGGAGGATGTTGAATTGGAGGGAGCCAGCTGAGGAAAGAGATTGGCCACTTGCTCGCTGTTTAGTGAAGCGCTTGACACACAGAGAGTTGGTGCCGGAGGAACGTAGATATCTGGATGGAGAGTATTTAGTGAGAGTCATTTGTAGAAAGTGTGGTCCCCAGCCACAGACAGCCTTTTGGATGCTGCAGAGGGATATTAATTTGATCCTTGCAGCAACCGGGGAGCCAATGGAGAGATTCCAGTGCTGGAGAGATAGGGTCTCTGGGCATGAGGCCAAGGATAAGTCTCACAGACCTATTCTAGATTAGCTGGTGGGGTCGTAGAGTAGAAAAGGGAAGATTAAGGAAGAGGCTATTGCGGTAGTCTAGCCTAGAGAGAACAACAGCTCTAGAGACATTGAGCTTCTGGGGGAAAGTGAGGAAAGGAAGGATTTCTTTGAGAAGATGGAGTTGAAAGTGGGTGTCCTTGGCAAATTCATGAATGTGAGGGAGGATGGAAAGAGAGGAGTCGGTGATGACTCCAAGGTTTCTGGCTTCAGATGAAGAAGGGGAGAGCCCATACAGGGTGGCCAGAGTGAGGGGAGGAAAGAGCTAGCAGAAGCCCCAATGGGAAGGATCTCAGTCTTGCTGGCACTGAGGCAGAGATCATTGGAGGCACAGCAGCACTGCATGGTAGATAGGCAGTCAAAAATGATGGAGGAAGTATGCAGAGCATCAGAGGGAAGTTTGCAAAGAGTTGTTCGTCATCTGCATAGCACAGGACGTTAGGGGAGAAGGTGAACATTAGGTGTGCTTTTCATAGCAAGATAGATGTTAAATAGCCAGGGAGAAAGGTCTGAGCCATGGGGGACGACACAGGTGGAGATGGAGAGAGGAGAGGAAAACAAACCCATAATAACCTGGGATGAATGGTCAGCCTGTTCAGTACCCACTCCAAGATACCAAGGGTATTGTGGCTTCTTTTTATGAAGGTGGAGTGGTTGATCATGTCAAATTCAGCGGAGAGATCAAGTAGAATGAGAACAGCTGAAGAGTTTGAATCAAGAGATGCAAGCAGTTCTTCACAGGTGTTCAGAAGAGCAGTTTCTGCGCCGTTCATCCATTTTCAAATACAAGTTAAGGATTTCATTCTATAGAATTGGTGATTGGTATTGTGTTTCCGGTTCTTCAGATTGTGCATAATTGCTGTCTGGTGTTGTTTGTACTATAAAAACAATATATATGTATATATTCATTGAAAAAAACATTGTTAAAGTTACGTTATGGTTAAGTTGCACTACTAAAAACCTATCAAATTCAGTGGAAAAACTGTGTTAAAGGTATATTATGGTTACAAGTAAAATCGGAAACCCCCCGAAATTTGCCAGTTATGGTAAGCTAAGCAACTATAAACCGCACCACCACCATGCACTGGGCATCAAAGATGACATCACAAATGTCATTGATGACATCACTGATGACATCACATGTGAAATTAATTTTGCTGAAAAGTCTCTACAAGGGGTTGTGATTATAATGTTGGAAAGTAAATTTCCACTGTATGTACTTCAGAATCTTATAAAAACAGCAGAGAAATCATGCTCAACCGTTAAAACTTACTTCAGAAAACATATGCTGGAAGCTCTCATTGAGAGTGCAATGCTCCTCAAAAGAAAATTGTTTATATTAATTTTAAATAGAATGAAACCACTAACAAAATCAATCAGTAAACTACAAAAAGTACTTTGCAACATGCACAATATCAACATAGATACCTTTACAAACATCTCTGCAGGTAAGTGGAGTCACACAACCAGCAAAGAGCCTATTTCAATGAAGAGGCATACAAACAAGAGCAGACAAACCCAATTGCCGTACATACCAGTGGACTTGGGTATGAAATGGTATACAACAACATTATGGAAGAAGAAACCCTAATTGAAAGAATGTCCCCAACAAACTTGCAATCAACTCTCCATTCCAATGAACCAAACTGTTCCGTCTACAAATGGCCCTGCACCTCAATTTGTAATGTACGAAAATAATCCTTCAACAAATCTTTAGGGTAATTCCTCAATCACTATGTGAAAGTGAAAGAGAAATTAAGAATGACATTTTTCAAACCATGGACGCCTGTCCAGTGCACAATTACACAGGCAAAGTGGCCTATATACAGATTCAAAACTACCTTGAACTGCACAAACTACTAGGAACTAGACAATCTGGCTTCCGCCCACTACACGGAACGGAAACAGCCCTGATTGACTTAAAGGCCCAAATAGACGAACTGAGAGATCAGGGCAAGACAGCCCTCCTCCTCCTACTAGATCTCTCAGCTGCGTTTGATCTTGTGGACCACAAAGTCCTCTGCAAACACCTG
Source organism: Ambystoma mexicanum (assembly GCF_040938575.1). NCBI lineage: Eukaryota > Metazoa > Chordata > Amphibia > Caudata > Ambystomatidae > Ambystoma > Ambystoma mexicanum. The sequence continues at coordinate 431,235,985 of NC_090941.1, forward strand.
GACGTTGCCGCTCACTTCTCCACCCAAGCCATCAGTTGGATAGAATCCTTTCTAAGTGAGAGAACTATGAGAGTCTTTTCCCCTTCGGCAGCAGCTGACCCTATACCTATTACTTGTGGAGTCCCTCAGGGATCCTGCGTCTCTCCGACCCTCTACAATATATTCACCAAACCTCTGTTCGACGATCTGGACAATCTCGGTATCACCTACACTAACTATGCAGATGATACACAGATTCTCTTCCCACTTTCTGGGGATCACAGCAGGGATGGGGAGTTGGTGAATAGGGTGTATCTCATCATTCAGGCATGGATGGCCACTCACGGTCTTTGCCTGAATGATGATAAGACAGAGTTGATCATTCTGGGCACACAAGCTAATATTAACAAATTGGGCCCGGATTACTCAGCCTTCAGCATAGACGGAAATGCCATTAAAGTCTCGAGGGAAGTAAAAACACTTGGTTTCTATCTCGACTCTACCCTGTCCTTCACTAAACAGGTAAACTCCCTAGCCTCCACTACTGCCTACACTTGTAAATTGATCAGAGCAGGCAAGCCCTTCCTGTCCAATACCAGCTGCCTAATCCTGGCTAGAGCCTTAATTCTTTCCCGACTAGACTACTGTAATGCCCTATACAGTAGCGCCAATAAAGCCACTACCCTAAGACTTCAAATTCTACAAAATAATGCTCTCAGAGCTGCATTAGGAATAAAAAAGAGGGAGCATATCTCCTCGACTAGGCGGCAACATAAATGGCTCTCTACGGAGAATAAAATCCAGCTAAAAATGATCTCATTAACCCATAAGGCCTTAAATAATGCAGCTCCCAGCTACTTAATGGACAAAATAAAAAGAAAAACTTCTAATAGACCCATGAGAATCGCCAATTCCAATTGTTTGGCAGTACCTAGATTCAGACTCGCCAAAATTGGTGGCGCCTGCTTCCCTGTGAAAGCTGCTAACCTGTGGAACGCCCTGCCACCTAACCTAAGAGCTGACCAACCCTTCCCCCATTTCAGAAGGAACCTTATCAAACACATTATCGCCAACAACGACTTAACACCCGAACACTCACAAGTGTAGTCCGACCCAATGCACCCTGACGTGACATCAACCTTTATGCTTATTACCGCAAATCCTGTATGTTGCTAACTGTACATTCATGTAAATACGGCAAATCTTTATCTGTACATTCTTGTAATTTGTGCAATATGGTGTAATATTGTAAATTCATTTATATAACATTGTAACATTGTAAGCTTCGCATATACTTGTTGCTGCGCCCGGTAACCTAAGGGTCTGGTGCGCAATATAAATAAATAAACAAACAAACAAACAAACAAGCATGCAAGGACGCTTATTAGCCTGCATTTCTGGCCTACTTGCAAAAGCACCTTCCCCCACATCAAAATGTTAGCGACACACCATTCCACTGTAAGGAATCTTGTCCCCAGACTGTACTATGCGAAAAGTTCTGCTTTAGAACTGGAACATTTCAATAACATACTCCCACGTGGCACAGACAAATAACTCCTTGAAGAAATAGACCAAATCCAAAGCAAAGGTTTTGGAAGTGAAGATCACTTAGAAAATTCAGTAACTTTAGAAAACAGTAGCTGAAACCTTACAAATGCCAACCTTCTAATACACACGTACAAAAAAATAGCAAAGTTTAAAAGCACTTCTGCTGAAGTACCAAAGAAAGTATGTGTGTGTTGTTGCAGAACTTTTCATACAAAGAACACCAAAACTGTAGATATACCATACAAAATAAAAGACAATGAGGAATCCCAATGGTTTCAATTAGCTCTCTATCTTATAGCAGAAAACAAATACTAAATTACTAACCCCTCAATACTTTGCACATACTGCAATACAAAGCTTGATATCAACCAAATGCCTGACGGGCTATCACTAATAACTTGGAAATATGCTCACTTCGGAAACATCACAACAGCTTAATTCATATGAAAACATTATAATACAAACAGTACACCCATTTCAAGCTAAAATATGCCTTCAACCTAAAACAGCCTAGTTGCCTCCTTCTGAATTACTGAAAGGCATTTGTGGCAAATTAGTTTATTTGCCATGAGAGCTTAAAGAAAATGTAGATACTCTAGGAGTTCAACGGCCAATAGATCAATCTTTGATTATCCTAGTGAATAGTGAACCTACGAAAGACAAACAAATTTGGCAACTACTAGTAGATTTAAACAAAGTTAGAGAAGTCCTACAATATCTTAAAGAGAACAATGAGTAGTACAAAGAAATAAACATTGAACCAAACCTAAGGGAAACCACCAAAATAATTCAGGATTCCTGAGCAACTGGCCAATTTGAACTTGTAGATCCTATTACGGCATCCAATATTTTAGACCAGTATACAATGCACCCACTGCAGTCCAAAGTAACCATAGACAATGCTCTAGAAACATATTAACACATGCTTTTCCTCTAATTTGTCCTACTAGAAAAGAGGGAAGGTATGATGAAAGATGCACACAAATAAAAGCATCAGAATACCTTGAATGCATATTCCACCTCCTGTTTTTAAGTGAATTAGCAACGCTATGTCACAGAGATGCACACACATTGAAAACAGGATCCAATTTTGTTAACATGTCTAACGAACTACTTCAAAAGTTAAAAGACAAAGATGAAGTGTTGCAGCCAAGTATCACAAATCTCTTGGCAAACATGCGTTGTACAAAAGAGTACTGGTTCCAACATCAGGCTGATTTACGGTGTATGCTACAGATCCTTGGCCCACCCACATGGTTTGTCACTTTGAGATGTGCAGAATATGCCTGGGACGACTTGCACAACTTCCTACGCATAGCAAACCAAAACAAAGAAGGGATAGACATAAAAATTACAGGAGAACTCTGCTCTCTTGACCTTGTAAATGTATCAAGATACTTTCACCACCACTTTATTGTCATCCTGCACTTCATCTGTAATAAAACAATTCCTCCCCTCAGAGAAGTGCAATACTTCTTTTGGAGAAAAGAATATCAATCCAGAGGAGAACCACACATCCGCATGCCTTTGTGGATAAAAGATGCTCCTAAATTTGGTCGGGACAGTGATACCACTGTTTTGTAGTTCATTCACAAATATGTTATTGGTAACATCCCTTCAGAAAGCACATATAATGAGCTACATACACACATTTTACGCTTCCAAAGACATAAATGTGGCAAATATTGTCGACGCAGATATAAAAACGAAGGCAAATACTACACCAAATGTTGCTTTAGTTTCCCCAGATCAGTTTCCGCAAAAGGAAAAGTAAACAGCGTTGTGTCTTCTGTTAGACACAGTGTGAAAGGGAAATCAACTAAAACACATACTGTATTAAAAGAAACAAAGCAAAGTACATCAATGGTTACAATGCAATCATTACCCTCTTGTGGAATGCAAAGATAGATATACATTACATTGCAGACAATGCCACTGCTGTTGCATGATATGTCAAAGCCTACCTAACCAAAGCTGAGAAAACAGAGCTAAAAGACCTTTGGGATGACAAATCATCTGACATATCTGACATATCATCTGACAAAGCATTGTCACACAAATCTGATAGCTTTGGCATCAAAATGCTCTCCCATGGAGAATGTGGATGCTGTAAAGCTGCAGGCCGCTTAACAGGCACAGCCTCATATGGCAAATCTGAAGACATAGTTTGGCTAAGCTTGGACCCGCTGCATCCAGAAAAACAGTGCTGAAATCATATCAAGACAGAAACAATAGTCAAAAATGATCCCAACAGCCAGGACATTTCGAAAAACAATGTATTGGACACATACTACCCAAACAAAAGTAGCGCTTTGGGAAACATGTGCCTATACCACATAGCCCAACATTTCACGTACAAAAATAATATTAAACCAAATTAAAAACAAACCTAGCCTAATAAATCATATAAAGCTCTCATTTAAAACTCCTCAACATAGAGAACTACTTTACTACCCCTCCCTACTGCCACATTTTAAAACCATGGAGAAAAGAAGGAGATTTATTAGGCTCCCATGACTCCTTTGAAGATGCTTTCACTGAAAATGAAAGCAGTATAACAAATATCAACTTCAAGCAGTACAAAAACATGTTGGACAATAAACGCCACAAGAGGAAGAAGTTTAAGCACAACTAAATGAAGCCACTCCTGAGGGCAGTCAACCTTCTCTTACAGGAAGGCAAGAACCACTTGGAGAGCCACTCATAGTAAATGAAGAAGATTTAGCCATGACTGAAGTAGAAAACACCATGGTCTTAATTCACAGAATGGTTTGCGTGGAAAACAGGGGGCATGCATGCGAAATCGCACGCAATCGCAAGTTTGTGTATTTATGGAACACAATGTGCTGGGCTTACCAGGGACTTGTGAGGAATCCGCGCTGGTCCAACACATCACTGCAACACCACAAACGCCTTGTGCGAGACTCGTAGCGAAGGGGCGTTGGGTTCTGCACAGTCACCTAAAAAGGGGGCAGAAAACGTGGAATGGGGAACAACACGTGGAAATATGGGCGTAATGAGGGATGTAAAATCCTTGCAACGCCCATACGCATGCTAAAAACCTGTATTCATGGAATTGAACATGGCTCACCGGCACGCTGTGAAATACGTGCAAATAGTGAAACACGTATGCCACGCGATAGCTGGCGGATACATCAATGTGCACAAAAACAAATGCATAAAAAGACTTCACGATCAACAAATGCTTGTATACAGCTACGATGAATGTACCATTTGTTGCAGTAGTGATCGTGGGACACCGCAGCAGGAGGAGGATGGCCAGGGCCCATATTTTTCTACGTAGGACCAGCCTTTTTGGGATGCCTGATGACCAGGTCTATGGCAGGTATAGGTTTCCACCTCATATTATTATATCATATTAGACCTGGTCAGGGAGTGGGAGGATGACCTTACGTCACCCACACTATGCTCCCAAGCACTGTGCCCCTTGGAAAAGGTGCTCAAAGTCCTGCATTTTTTGGCCACTTGGTCATTTCAGCTGACAACTGCCATATTTGGGGGCATTTCACAGCCCACGCAGTCATGGTGCCTACACCAGGTGTTGGCAATCATGACTGCATGCCCCTTCATCCGCAGGCACAGCTACATGCCCAGAACACCTGCAGAAAAGCAAACCGTGGTCCAGGATTTTTATGGGGTGGTGCACTTCCGACAGTGCTTGGTTCCATAGATTGCACCCATGTGGCTCTACATCCAGCTAGGGCGACAGAGCACATATATCACAATCGCCAGCACTGGCATTCCATCAAGGTGCAGGTTGTATGTGATGTCAACGGTATCATTACTTCTGTATATGCAAAATATCCAGGGTCCACCCATATTTCATATTCAGAATGTCACCCCTACACTGGGCCTTGGAAGCTCGGAGGCATGGCAAGACATAGCTCATTGGTGAGTACAAATGCCGTGCACATGCATGCATGTCTCACACACACAAACACACACCAATGACAAACATGTTCGCCTCTACAGCGGACAGTGCCTGCCTTCTGAGCACCTACATTATGACACGAATACGGAACCCTGCCACATCACCCCAGGTAAAACCCATATTGCAACTCAGGGAATAGTGGAGCGCACTTTCGGAGTGCTCAAGTCATTATTCCACCCCCCTGAACACTCTGGTGGTGAGGTGCTATATGCACCACCACTAGTATGCAGGATCATTGTGGCAGCATGTGTCCTGCACAATGTTGTAACACAGCATGCCATACCATTGGACATGGTGGTGCCCCCACACGTGCATCCACATGCACACCACTTGCGCATGGCAGGTCAAAAGGAACTTGGTGAGGCTGCCCGTACCCAGCTTGTGGCTACATTTTTCACCTAATATCCAACCCCTGTGGAGTGCACAGGGCCCTGGCACATTCCAGGTACCATTCAATGATGACAAAGGGCCATTCATCTGAGCCCACCAAACCACCCTGAGAATGTGTCCTTGGAAGTGCTACATTGAGTGCATCCCTTAGAACTAAAACTAATTTCATGTTGGGTTACCAAAAGACACGCATAGATGAGGGACTATGCCACTACCACCATGGCAAACTAGGCATCCAATTGCCTGTGTGTCACATACACCGGCCCATATTTATAAAAAAAAAATGCATTTACAAAGCACTCAATAGGCCTTGGCCATCGCAGTGCTGTTACAGAAGGCTTACTTAGTTACACAAGTGCTTGTCAAAACATACAGGTTGCCTAGCCCCATGCCTCAGGGTGGCAGCAGCATACAAATGCAGAAAGTCATTTTAGGCATCTGTGGCTAGGAGGAGAGGGAAGAGAGGAGGGGGAGGACAACGAGAGGGGGGCACTCACAACATCACATGCAACCAGGGGGGCTGGGGGGCACACACAACATCACAGGTGACCATGGGGGCGTGGGGGGCACACACAACATCACAGGCAACCATGGGGTGTGGGGGGCAAACACAACATTACAGGCAACCAGGGGTTGTGGGGGTTCACACAACATCGCAGGCAACCATGTGGGGGCACACACAACATCACAGGTGACCATGGGGGATGGGGGGACACACAACATCACAGGTGACCAGGGGGCTGGGGGTCATACACAACCTCACATGTATCCATGAGGTGTGGGGGGCACACAAAACATCACAGTCGACCATGGGGGTGTGGGGGGGGCTCAACCAACATCACAGGTGACCATGGGGGGTGGGGGGTACACACAACATCACAGGCGACCATGGGGAGAGTTGGGTGGCACACACAACATCACAGGTGACCATGGGGGGTAGGGGACATACACACAGCCATCAGGTGGGACAAGGGGGTGAGGGGCACACACACACAGCCATCACAGAGGGCAAGTTGGGTGAGGGGCACACACACAGCCATCACAGGGGGAATGGGGGGTGAGGGGCACACACATAACCATCATGGGGGGAAGGGGGCTAAGGGGCACACATAGCCATCACTAGGGCAAAGGGGGTGAGGGACACACACACAGCCATCATGGGGGCAAGGGGGTTGAGGGGCACACACACAGCCATCACAGGGGGCAAGGGGGATAAGGGGCACACACAAACCCATCACGGGGGGCAAGGGGGCTGAGGGGCACAAACATATGCATCATGGGGAAGGGGCACACACACAGCCATCACATGGTGCAAGTGGGGTGAGGGGCACACACACAGTGCCCCTTTCCTATGCAAACAACACCGAAGTGGCAGCAAATGCAATGCACTCACCTGTCCGTGGAGCTCACCTGCCCTGTATATGATGCACACCATCGGGAGACGCTCTACCTACATGGAATGAAATGCAGAGTAACAGCACAAAATACATGAACATACATGATCACAGTTGACACCAGAAAGAAAAAATGCATACAACACAGAGTGCAGGAGCAACACAGGGTGAATGCCCATTGATATGTACAGGAAATGACAGATCAAGGAGTCCATCGCCTGGTTTACCGATGTGCAATGACATGCTGCACAGCACAGTCAGTGCGCCCATTGAGGTATTCACATAGGCAGCCTACACAGTGGCATGAGATCCAATCAAATTATCACAACGCCATGTGAGCATGCAAAGGACATATAAGAGAAGCTACACATGCAGCATAGATGACCAACATGAAGCATGCACAACATGCAAGACAGTACAAATGCTTACCAAATAACTCTGTCTGAATGTTGGAAATCCCACGTGCCCTCCACCAGTAAGAGTGTTTCCTAATTTGTTAAAGGAGCAATATTGTCTGGTGGAGGTCATGAGGTGTGTGGACTTTGAATGGTGCAGGATGTCTCAGCCAGGACAGCAGTCAACGCCACATCACAGATTACTGGAACAACATGGGGAAACATATTAAAACACACATTGTGCAGTATAATTGACACAGCACACACATGCCATGGAAAAACAAAGCTATGATTACCTGCACATGCCACCCGGTGCACCCCCATGCAAACATGCTAGATGAGTTCACTAGGCATGCCTGCATGTACACCACTGCACATGTATAGTCCATGAGGAGTTAATGGCACACCTCAAGGGCAATCAATGCAAAAAATAACAAAGACCACAACCAGGAAAGGGCACAAGAAAATATGACATGCCAACATCTGGTGAGGGAGGGTGGAAAAAAAGAAAAATACATTTCCATCTTGTCCCGGGGGGGTCCCCCAGGAGGGATGAGGGGCAGGGTGCACGGCAACACCCACATGGGTGGAAGTTGAAAAAAACAATTCCCTCCATGGGTACATGGACCACACGGCTATCATGGATTGCGAGGGCTGTCACTGCTGTCGTCACCTTCCTGTGTAGAATGGGAAGGTCGTAGTGGTAAGGGAGGTTGACCATGTATGGCCCTGGCCTGGTCCTCTATGGCAGTGGCCAGGTGGGACCAAGGTGAATGTATCTGGAACATGAAGCCTTGGAGGTCTGCATGCAACACCTCACGGGATGCATGGATATCCTCCAAGATGGTATGAGTCAACAGTTCCATCTGCTTTTGGCACTGTGCACTGCTGGCTGCCTCTTGCACTTCAATTGAAGCTCTGAGGGCCAGTAACTCTCGCCTCAGGGCTGCCCTGTGGCCCCGACCCTCTGCCAGCAGGGATGCTTGCAGAGACCACAGTTCGGCCCGTCTGCTCCAGTTGCTGGCATCCATGTGCCTGTGTGATAGGCATGTGGATCGCAATGCCTGCAGCTGGTGCTCTACCTGTGTTTGTTGGGAGAACATGGAATTGGCCACCCTATCCATGCCATGAGCCAACATCTCATAGGAAGCACCCTGTTGCTGTGCAATACGCAAAATGGACTGCTCCGACACTGTCTCCCCAGCCGCGACAGGTCCACCACCTGTGCATGCCCCACGCCTGCCGGACCCAAGAGAGCATGGCCCTTGATGTGAAGCCACTGTCTGTGGCTGCAGGACTGCATCCCACCCTTGGTCATCCGTCCCAGGACCGGAAGCCAATAGAGTGGAACGTGGACTTGCAGCCGTAACCACCACAGATGGATGTGGCGACACTGACTGGCCTGTGAGGGGACGTTACCCCCTGCAGACGCAGAGGCTACATCAGCACCTTCACTTGATGCACTCACCTCCGACTGCATAGAGGAATGGATGTCCGGCTCACTACCAGAGCCACAGGTATCATTGGAGGTGGACTCATACTGAGTCATGTCCCGGATGGACTGTAGCACCAGTGCATTCTCATGGGCTGCCACAACACATCCTCCGCTGGTGTTCTGCTGGGGCTCAGCCTCCCGTTCTTCCTCTACCTTCACCCCTGAATCTGGTGGCTCATCAGCTGCACATGGGCACAAAAAGACATGAAGAATCATGTTAATTGCATCTTCTACTTGCAGTGTCATTAAAATGCTTTCCTGCAACAAACACATTTACATGCATGTTAACATGCCATCATTTGCATTAACACACTATGGACAAAAACACCGGAAATAATGGTGTATGCAGATTTGCCACCACATCCCATGTCCCTGACCATGTAAGCAATACAGATATTCACAACAGACATGTGTGGTGCCCCAGGTGTGTGATGTGGTGAGAGTGAGGATATGTGCTGGGAGATAGGAAGAGGGGACAGTGACACACAAGAGGGACAGGGCCATGCACCCATGGGGGAGGGGGTGTTCAGTGTGGCAGGTCAACATGGATGACTCCAGACACATTTCTTACAAGGGGCTCAGTGCCATAGCTGCGGCAAGGATTTGTATGGTGTAGTAAAATGCTAGGACACTCATGGCACAATGTCCTGCCCGCTGACAGTGTGTATGGAAGGTATGTGTAGCATGAAGCCACCTATGGACATGTGTGGATGGAACTTCTACTACATGCAGTGCATGATGAATATCACATACTTCAGACACAATCACTTGACTGGCATAGCTGAGTCACTAACATCACTGATGTACGTAGCCAGATGCCGCGTTGTGTTGGCATGCTTGTAATGTGTATTAGTTTCTGACGGTTGTGGATGACTACTGTCCCAAAGCCATGTTCAACCGATGTGCAGCACATGTGTTGTATGCACTGTGCAGTACACTAAGCACAAATCAGTAGACCATGACATGGTTCACCCATGGCAGTCATACAAATGCAGGCACAAGTGGCACACAATCATACCAATTCATTCAATCTACATGTACATATTCTGGATGCACAGGCTTCATCAATCACTGGACGTTTCCTCGTAATCTGGCAGGCCTCCCACACCTTGGACCTGATCCACATGAATCAACTCGCTCATGGCCTTTTCATGTGGAGTGAGCTCCTTCTCCTGCGGTGACCCACCTCCAGCCACCATAGCAGAAGCAAGGTTGGCACCAAGCTTTTGTTTGGTTCGACAGTGGAGGTCATTCCACTGCTTCATGACCTCACAAGCGGCGTTGATGCCATCCATGACTCGCTTCCAATGAACCATACGCTGAGCAGGCATATGTGTGGTCCCTGGCCCATGCACATGTCACGGTAGTGGTCAGGCACGCAGTCCACAAGGATCTTGAGTTCATGATCATTGAAGCTCCACTTCCTCAATGCAGTGCTCTCCTTTGCCATGCTTTGGGATTGAGCCTTTCCCTGTTCTGCACGATTCTGCCTCTTGGAAGATGGTGCAGACTCTGTGTGGCTGGAACCTCTCAGGGCATTAGGGGCTGGACCACTAGTGGCCTAGGCCATGCCATCACCCACTGATGCTGGGACAGTAGTTGCCCCTGCAGGTGCCCGTACTGCTGTGGACAGATACTTTAACTGAACCTCATCTGCCCCTGTGTGTCTGCGTACCTGGGCTGGGACTACTACAGCCATTATGCAGATCCCTGAGCCTGGGTGTTGGGGACCGCAGCTGCCTTTGCTGGTGGGAGAGCAGATGACCCTGAAGGTCCCTGAGAGTGGGTGTTGGGGACATAGGTTTTGCTTGAACGTCCCTTCACCTTGGAGGCAGAGACAGCATCTGCCCCTGCATCTCTGTGTACCTGGGCAGGTACCACAACAGATACTGCTGCAGCCCCCTGACCCTGGATGGTGGGGACATCAGCATCACCTGCAGCCCCCTGACACTGGTTGGTAGGGACATCAGCATCACCTGCGCCCCCCTGACACAGTTGGGGTGGTGCACAGCTCTCACTGCATGTCCCCGACTATGGCCACCTCATCCACCTCTCCCACCTCTGACACCTTTCCCTCTTGTGGCCTTACCACTCATGGTACAGATGGATTAGTACAATGGGAGGCACAACAAGCAATTCTCCTGGGCAATTGGAGTGAGGGGGCAGGGTATATGTTGTAAAACATACTAATATGGTCCAGCAAGGCTCAATATTACCCCTAGTGAAAAAATAAAAATAGGACACGTAATGCACAGGCAACCCAAATATCAAACAAGCATGTATGTGATCCCTTGGTAGCTCACGTGACAAGAGAAAGCATTACGCGGTACGCTGTGGCACCCAGCAACACAGAAAATGCGTACAAGAAGCCCACGAAAGCCACTGTGATTTTAACAATGGATATGTGATACACAGGGGCACCCAGAGTATGAATAATGCATACGCGACTCACGGTTAGCCTCAAAAAAGGAAAAAGACATGCGCATGTGCGCAGAGGCAAATCCTCCACCAGAATAAGACGTTTGCACTGTCTCAGTAGTGAACAAAATGCGTGGTACCCAAAAAATCTCTGAAGTCCACACGTCCATCTGCTCCAATTCGCACAAGTGGTGTGATGTTCTCCTACGAACTCCTTTATCCCAAATCTGAAGACCATCGCCCAACGGCAGGCACATGTCAAGTAATTTACGTGATTAGCCTTTTTCCTCTGATTTCACGTGTACCCGCAAATTTTACACGTGTGAATTAACCGTGACTCTGTTTCCGGCTGCCCACGCAAGTAACATGGAAGACACACACGCTCCTGCCTACGAGGCATTTTACCTGCCTCCTACTGCCCTGAGCTGCCTCCTACGAGCCATCTGCTGCTGCCCGCCCACTGCATGTGCCTGCTGCCCAAATGCCCTGCAATTTGAGTGCCTGCTGTTCAGCCATTGCCAATGTTCCTGTCCTTGTCCCTGTGACCACCTCAGCTGATTCAGAAGACTCCCAATATGCCAGAAAATCACCACCGCTCCACAGCCCAGCCACAGGACCACCTTGCCTACCCACACCCGCCTCGGAGGTTGCCATGTCTGACCAAACATCTTCAGAAGCAAGGGGCAACACCACGGCAGCGAGGCAGAGGGCTGTCAACCTCACAGCCAGGGAAGTTGACATCCTAGTGGAGCATGCCTTGGGCATTATGATACCCTCTTCAACACCACAACGTAAGTCGGCAAGGAAGGACGGAAGCTGATCTGGGACCAGATCATGGGTGACATCAACACAGAGGGGGTGGCACCCCATGACTACCACCATGTGCACAAGCGGTGGGATTACTTGAAATCCAGGACCCACAACAAGGCCCGGTGTTTCCTCCAGGCTGGTGCCAACCAAGGGGGGTGGCGTGGCCTGTTGAACACCACTGACACGCGGGTCCTGAAGAGGTTTAACCCGGTGCTGCACACGCAGGCAGCGATTTGCAGCTCCGTCTGGAGTCTTCAGGTGAGTGTCCTTGTGTTGCTGGCCTCCACTGTGCATGTGCATGTTGATGTATGGTGGGAGTGTGCAACTTGGCCTTACAGCAAGTATGCCTCTTATGTGGATGTCTGTGTGCATGTCCCAGACTGTGCTCCACATGTGTTCTATGAACCATGTTTAATTTCAACAGTGTCACTTTTGCAATGTGTGTTGTACTGCAGCATAACACAACGTGCATGTGGTTTCTTACATGTTTCTGAGATGTGCCCATGGCAGATGTGTGACACATGGGTGGTGTCGTCAACATAATGAACAGGCATGGATTACACGTGTATGTGTCTGAGATATGACTGTGTCACTGGCCATCACTCCTGGATGGATGTAACTGGTGCATTTCAATGTATGTCCTAGTCGTGTTGCCTGATTGATGTTGAGGGGACTTTGATGTGATAGCTCAGTGCACTGCTTCAGGACTGTAAGGTGATGTGTGTGCATGGCATTTGTATGGCCCATGACCATGGGTTTGAAGCATGCTCAATTTGTAGGTTAGGTGGTGACAGTGCACGTCCAAGGATGTGATTGTTTGTTGTGAAGGACAGACATGTATGTGTATGTATGTGTGTACCTCATGGGCATATGTTTTGTGCCAAACACACAAAGGTACAGTAACCTTATATTTGTTTTCTATGTCTCCTTATACAGCGCCGTTGGAAGAAGAGGGCTTAGAAAGTGCTGTGGAGCAAGGCAGCAGGGATGCCTCCACCGGGTAGAGACGCAAGGCCCAGTCACGCACCCTGGAAACAACATCATCGGGGAGCGAGGAGACTGGTGCTGCATCTTAACCATCAGCCACAGCTGCTTAGGGGACGTCCAAGAGGGTGAAGGTGGACAATGACTCCTCGGCAGCGGGAGGTGTGGGGGGCAGGTGAGCTGACACAGCCCGGGGCAATCCACTGCAGAAGGTGCTGGGGAGGCATCCAGGTTGGCAGGGGAGGAGGAGAAGGAGGGGGCCATATTAGCCCAGTCCCTGGGGCCCGGCAGGGGTGGTGAGGTGGGTGTGACTGGTGCAGTGCTGACTCAAGGGCAGGAAGCAGTGCAGGTCGCTGTGGAGTACCTGTGCCAAATCCTTTCACTGGACCAGTGCCTGCACCAGTATGCACCTGCCAGCATGCCCCAGGCCGAACCCATTAACAGGTGTCGGATTTTTTCCCCCCAAACTGACACCCCAATGCCTGTGGATCTGGCCATTCGAGACAGAGTAGAACCCCTGCTAGCCAGTATTTGTGAGGCATACAGCTGTAATTTGTGATGAAGTGTAGGCTTACACTCGTTGGCTTGCACATCATTGCAATGAGGTCTGGTGTCTCCTGAACTGGCTAGCAGCATTCCCACGTGTGTATAGGCACGTTATAAATGCCATATCATTTCATATGATTTTATATCATATCTTTCACACATCGGAGGAACAGTGATGTGTTTATTAAGAATTCTATTCTAGAAATAGCAGCTCATTGAGGCTCAGTCTGCGAGACACCTGGCCAGTGTATGTTCATTTGGCACACATTGAGGCTGATTTTTATTCTATCATTGTAGGACTATTTGTCAATGGGGAATCGTGACATGACATTGTCACATGGCCAGCAGGGTCTCACCTTAACATTAACTTGTAACATGTGTATGTTGGGAGAAGGTTGCGGACAGCAATTGTGTTTGAGCAGCTGCCCCACTCATGGATGTGGGCCAGGTGTATGCATTTATTTTGGTTTGCAGGATACATTTTCTGGTGGATATTCAGCGTAGTGTCACAACATGGCAGTCAAGGTGCACGACACACCATTGATGGAGTGATGATGTGTCACTATGTCAGCGTCCAGCATGCAGGTGATGTCCTGTCTAGAGGGGGCTGCCTGCAGGGTGGTGTCATGGGAGATGGAAGTGGGGGTGTCCCATGTGGAGGGGGCTGCCTGCAGGGTGGCATCACAGGTGATGGGGCTGGGGTGTCCCATGTGGAGGAGGCTGCCTGCAGGGTGGTGTTACAGGTGATGGGGGCTGGGGTATCCCATGTAGAGGGGACTGCGTGCAGGGTGGTGTCACAGGTGATGGGGCAGGGTTGTCCCACGTGGAGCGGGCTGCCTGCAGGGTGGGGTCACGGGTGATGGGGGCAGGGCTGGGGGTGTCCCATCTGGAGGGGGATTCCTGCAGGGTGGCGTCACAGGTGATGGAGGTATCCCATGTGCAGGGGGCTGCCTGCAGCATGGCATCACAGGTGATGGGGATGGGGTGTCCCATGAGGAGGGGACTGGCTGCAGGGTGGCGTCATGGGTGATGGGGGCTGGGCTGGGGGTGCCCAATGTGGAGGGGGCTGCCTGCAGGGTGAGGTGATGGGTGATGGGGGCTGGGCGTCTCCCATGTGGAGGGGGCTGCCTGAAGGGTGGGGTGATGGGGGCTGCGGTGTCCCATGTGCAGGGGGCTGTCTGCTGGGTGGCGTCACAGGTGATGGGGGCTGGGGTGTCCCATGTGGAGGGGGCTGCCTGCAGGTTTGCATCACGGGTAATGGGGGCTGGGGTGTCCCATGTGGAAGGGACTGCCTGCAGGATGGTGCATCCATTCTGTTTTATGTTTGTTGTAACATGAATACCGTTCATGTGCCAGAATTTCTGTTACTCATTGTGCCTTACCAAAAGCGTCACCCACACTACATAATCTAACTACGAGCTCAAATATTGGACACTGACTGTAAGTAAGCAGGCTACTTGGATGTGTAGCCAAATCCCATTCTTCCTCTTCTTTGTACATATGTCATGCAAGTGCTTTGAAGCGGCTCACTTGTCAGTTAACACATTATGAAACTCAAATATTAATTTGCCCTCTAAATATTTTGAAAAGACAAATGTGATGTTCAGCGTCTCCTACTTTAGCATTACTAACATGACCCTATAACTAGAGAGCAACATTGCAATATCACTTACTTAGCCTAAAGAGAATAATGGGTATGGACTATACCTGGGATTACTTGTCCATAGTAGCAGGGCACCAGATATTCAGACAGGAGAATGCTTTTCACACAATCTGCATAATTTCCATGTGTTCAGAGTTCCTTTGGGTGGGTATATACCTTCACACATTATATGGTTACTCGCTTCTATACAAAAACTGTTTCACTAAGCACTTGTATAACCCTACACAGTGATATAAGGGTGGGGTATGTTGTAAACTATCTTATAGGCACTGCAAAAGAATTGTGTACATGCAGAGTCATGACATTCTTAAAATGCACATCATATGTTGATGCATTTAAATTTGCCTTGTTTGCAAAGTATTGTGGGTCTGCAAATATCCCAGTGAGTGTGTACTGCTACAATCCCTCCATTTTTACAGTGCTCCATAGTATTGGAGGCAAGCACAGGGGCCGAGTGGAAGCATCCCTCCTTGCGGGTGATGAACAAAGCAGCACATTTCAAAGACCAAGTCAGATGTTTCGGCAGTGCACTGAAGGATATGTGTTGCATGTCTGCTAAAGGATAGGAAATTCTAGTACCCATCTAGACAACAGCACATTCTTTTTCTTTCTATGCTCAACTGCTCGGAGCTTTTCAATATAATCATGTGTTCTGTGTGTGCAGTCTCTAGCATCTCCCTGCCACTTAATCACAAAGAATTATAGAAGAGGGATCCATAGTTATAGAAGAAGGCACTAAATCATTTTTTTATCTCTGATGAATTGGTGCAATTAACTTAAAAGGCATATATGTGTGATTTTCTTCAACAGGGCCCCATAATAAACCTCGGTAAGGCTCTTGTTTAATTTTATCTAGGCTGTGGTGCGCAAGGGTGGGCAAAACTATAAACTTTATTATGTGCCCTGTCATTTCACTCCCTATGTCAAGGGAACACGCAGAGCTCTAATCAGATTTTGCTCCCTACTTGGAGTCAAATGATTTTTCAGGGAGTAAAAGTAATTAGTTTTGCCAATAGCGATATGTTCTGCTTATTAAAAGATGTTCTTTCCCCCAAAAATTCCTTTTCAGACCGGGCATTAATATTATTGGAGTTCCTTCCTATGCCACTGCTCTACTGGTCACTAATTCGAAAAAATATCAGTGGAGGTTTGTGGGTTGAAGCAACGATATGTTCATTGTGTCTCGTATTTGTTAAGCACATTTTCCTTTTTTAGGGAGGCAAAATGCATGGTGCATATGTTTATTAGCTCTAAGGCTGGTGTTATTACTACCCACAGGTGAACGTAATGTGGATAGTAAGCAGAGGCACAGGAATTCTGGATGATCATATTCTAAGGTACAGTTATTCTGATGGAATCATCATCTTTACACAAATTATTAGAAGCATGTTCTCCTGACCCTTGAATTACTTCATTAAAGTGGCACTTGAACTCCTTTCAGCATGTTTTTGACCCATTGGGCCTCATTATGACCCTGGCGGTAGCCGTGCTGGTAAAAACGGAAATTGCCAGGAGCTGGAAAAAATTGCTCCCCATTCCCATTCCAGTCCCGTAGGACTCAATGGGAGTGGGGAGGATGGATGCAGCTGCACTGTGTGCACTGGAACTGTGTGCAACAGTGCTGGTGCATCCGTCAACATCTCCAAGCGGGTACATTTCCACCTGCAGAACTAAGAGTGTGCTGGTCCAGTAACAACGGTGCCAGTAGCTTACCGGCACCATTGTTACCTGAACGGCATACTCATAATGAGGCCCATTGCTTTTAATTGCCATTAATCCATCGGCAGATGTATTCAGTCTGAGTTTCTTGACAGCCACAGCAGTTATGACAAGAGATATTTGAGGGCCACAAATGCCAGGGACATTGTTTGCAGCAGTAACAGGCTGACAAGCCAGCCTATTCAAGGAGTGGAACCCACCTACCCCAACCCACCACCAATAGACAACCCACCTAACGGTCAATGAACAATAATGCACCAGCCTTGATAAAGACCCCGTGGGACGAAACACGTGTCGGCTGACTACGAGATTATCGCATCAAGAATAAAATTCCCTTTTTTTGGAAAAATCAGAATACAAAGAACTATTTCTTTAAAAATAAATATTGGATGGGCTAGATATCTGGGAACACAACTAAGAGATATTTGTGTTTTGTAATACAAATTAGTGAGTTTCCAGTGGCATAAAACATGCAGGGCCACATTAAGGGCCTCATTACACGGACGGCGGTAAGGGTTAACGGTCACCGTTAATGTTCTGTGGCCGTCGTATTGGCGTCATCAGCCATGGCGTGAGTGCATATCCGGCATCCCCTGCATGGGAGTGAAAGTAAGGGCACATGTTACTGTTTGTGTTATTACTGTCTATATCAGATGCAGTCCACAGATGGCCCTTCTGGTAAACCGATGTTTGACTCATCTATTGTGCACACTTGGATCACATTTCCATGCTGGGTTCTGTGATGCTCAGATTCGTGGAGTGACATTAGGCAGGGACATGTTCCAATCATTGTAATGTACTTGTGTTCAGATGTCGTGGGTGACTCTGGCATTGTGATGTTATGGGCAGATATGCATCAGGCAGACACAGATCACTGCCAAGATGTGGCCACTGCACAAAGCACGTGATGCGCCCATCGTGTGCATGGAAGTAGCAAATGTACTTTGGGCGGAGGTGGCACTCACATCCTCATGTTCACAGTTGCATGTTGTCCCACCCCATGGCTAGGGTGTACATGGATACAGGTAGGGCTTCTTTTTGCGTGACATGACATGGTGCAATAATCAAGTCGCCGTGGTGAGCTGTGTGGATTCTGGTGCTTGTCTATTGGTGCATGTCTATTCCCCCCCAATACACAGGTGTCATGCATTGGCAGTTCTGCTGGCCCAGCTGCCTGGGACACTGTGGGCCTTGACTATCCCCTGCCCAATACAAATGGGTCATGCACTGGCAGTTGTACTCACCCAACAGCCATGTGCTCTGTCCCACATAACATTCCATGTATCGTGGCAATGTAGTGTGGACCCCGGGAAATGTGCACAGCAATACGTGATGACTTGTTGGGCATCGCAGACCATCTGAACGTTCAGTGAGTGGAATTGCTTCCGATTGCACTTCACCACCTCATTTGCATCTATGACAGTCAACTCCACATGCGTGTAATCTAATGCGCCTATACAATTGGGCATGCCGGCAATGCCATGGAAGACCACTTGGTGGCAATGGCCATGGTGCAGCAGCGCATCCAGTACCTGGAAAAACAGGGTTGTGACAGCCTGTGCATCTCCCCAAAAGTGTGCTGATAGGTTCCGGTGGCAAGGAAATGCAGTATGGAGACCACTTTCAGCAGGGGGGATTGCAGTCTGGATGCTGATGCGGCTGCTGATGTCCTCTTAATGAGAGTCACGATGGATTTGATTGAGGCCCTGTTAAGCCGGTATAATGTATGTATCTAACTTGAGGTCAGGTTCCAGAATGAAGCCCTGATGCAAGGTATTGCTGGCTGCCTGTGGGGTGGTACCTGCTGCACATTGATGTTTTGGATGGCCAACGGGTTCCTGATTTGCCGCCTGCACCTACGTCGCCTCCTCCTCTGCCTCAGTGCTGCTTCAATGTACGCTGCTGCTTGCAGGTTCCCTATCCCAATTGCTTCTAGGGTGGCTGACAGTATGTTTGTGTTGGAAGGTGTCTTGGGTGTGGGTGTGGCCCTTTTGTAGGCTCCCAGTGGCCTATGATCTGCAGCTGGCACATGTCTATCCCCCCAATACACAGGCGTCTTCAGCTGGGTTGATTGTGCACACCTGGGGCCTGTTTCATCTCACCTGCCACTGTTTACCACCATGTCCGCGGTGTTCATGGTGTTTCCGTCATGGTTATGGTAATATTTCTGTGTCTGTGCTACTCGTAATGTGCCCAGTGTTGCTCATTGCCGGTGATTGTGGGTGTGCCGCCGAGTGGTCCTCCTGTTTACGTGCACAGAGCTACCGGGTGCGTTGACACCGCAGGGGCCACTTTGCAGTGATGGGGTTTCCGGCATCGCGGGTGAGAATGAGCTGGTCCGGTAAACGGTGCCAGTACAGGTTTACAGGCACTGTAAAATCCGGCCCGGCTAATTTGTAATGAGGCCCAATGTATTTTCTCTTATACATAACCACATAGTAACACACTTCAGCAAACCAATTGTTTTTGAAAACACACATTTCAAATCACACCACACCAGCAAAAAAAGATCTTTTTAAAACAAACACAAAATCACGTTAACACACACCATAAGATATTAAAAAAGAATTGTAGATAAAATCACATTTCTACTGCTCTTTGATCAGTCTTTTATCTTAAATGCAGCATGTATACTTCATGATTCTATATCATGCACCTCACAAAATCATGCACACAGTGCCAGTTCATCCGTCCTCCCCATTCCCACTAAGTCCTATGGGACTTGAATGGGAATGGGGAGTCATTTTTCCCGGCGCCTGGCTATGGGGAATTACCAGGACTGCCAGGGCTCTAATGCCCCGGTAATTCTGCCTTGGCAGGCGCTGGAAAAAAAATGACTCCGGCAGCAGCCGTGCGGTTTTTACCGGCACGGCTACCGCCACAGTCGTAAGGAGGCCCAATGTCTTTCCTAATAAAGAATTTCCAATAATTATTCCCATGTACAGCAGGACCACTTCATTGTTAACAAATACAGTCAAAATGGAGAAAAAAAAACACTGAGCCTCATTATCAACACATTATCAAATCAAACTTTCAACAAAACCATGATAAATAACTGATTAATGCCAATCATATTTTATCACAGGTAAGATGAACTCACAATGTGAGTTATGCAGTCAAAATGAGAAAAGTAGACACAATGGGGAGTTTCATACTTCCCAAAATCAAAACCAGAAAAAGAGGACTATATTGTAAGAAAACTAATAAAATGGCTGACATATTCACTACAATTTATCACAACGAAGTACACATTTGCAACATTAACGCCAACCAATTAAAAACACGAAACAGATACAAAACCCTGCCCAGAATCAAAAGTAGCCACGGATAGTCAACTCAGCTACAAAGCTTACTTGTAGCCACGGGTACAGGTACATTGTCTACAAACTAAAAACCAAAGTAAGCCAACCTTTAAAACTTTAAATAAGACAAGACAACACCTAAACACACAAAATAACACACACAGGTAACATTTTGTGCTATATTATCAACATAACAATATGATAATTGCACAGACTATATTTATATATGCTGCTATAAATATAACCGCGCCTACAGAGACAACCAATGAAAAGATGAAAAGTGCTGGCACGCCTATGACATGCGTTTTATACAGGGTTATATAAGACCCGTACATGGACGTTTGATGCTACCAGTGGCTATTCACAAAAACTGTACATTAAAAAATGTATTTCCACTCCCCCAATCTCCAAACATGTGTCCCTAGCACACATACCAGTCCTCCTCTACTCCCCATGATACTCCTCCCTTCCCCTGATCCCTCCCAATTACCCAAAACACTCAATACAGCTATGATATTACTACATCCAAAATGTCCAAACAGACAGCGTTCCATTTGCCCTAAAAGACCCCGTGGCTGCACAGGGTACTACGTCTACCCGCGAATAGCAATGCCACGCACTGAATAGCTACTGAGTAGCCGCAAATACAGTTCTACACGGCCAATTTTCATAAACATAACTCAGAACACCTAACTGATGAAGAAAATGCAGTGTAAATACACAAATACAATAAAATAAAAAGTGGATGCTACGGAAAGCTTTGTGTTGTGAACTCGGTCCCTGGACACCCTCCAACTCCAAAATTTCACTCAGTGTACTCTAGCCAGCCCCCACCACCTCTACCCTGATGGCATTTGTATGTTTTTTGACCTGAAAAAAGCTTTATACTGCGTTTCATTTCCCTATAACCTTGGCTATAGTCGCAAATATCTCTTGCATCGAGAGAAAACAAAATGGCAGTTGTTTCATTTATGAAAGCCATGTACCTGCAATGCACCATGTACATATCTCTATTTTTTGGTGGAAGGAGCACCCCCTTTCTCCGTCAAATATTTAAATAACTATGGTGGTGTGTGAAGCAGTGTGTGTCTGGGGTTACTGGCGACCCGTTACCTTCTACTGCAAGGTTGTTCGTATATACAGCCTACAGAGTCTTTTCTCGCTGTCATTTGGTAGGCAGTGGTGCCGTGTGTGAAGCAGTGTGTGTCTGGTGTTACTGGTGACCTATTACCTGCTACTCCAAGCTTGTTTTAACATATAGCCTACAGAGTCTTTTCTCACTGTCATTTTGTAGGCGGACCTTTAAAAACACCACACCAGCGCAGTGTGTGAAGCAGTGTGTGTCTGGTGTCCGGTGTTTGCTGTCTGCCCTGCACTGGAAACTGTTGAACCAACCCTGATACCTTGAGTAAGGATTCCCCACCCTCCTTGTCTATTTATTTGTGTTTGGGGTGTTAGCCTGCTGCTTGGCAATTAGGAGCCTGGGACTTTCTGTAAGGATAGTGATTGTGGGCGCATCCTCTGATCTCTTCTGTGGATAAACTTAAACTAAGTGTCACCCAACCGGTTATACAACGGGTTAATGTACAACCAGAGACTACCAGCGTCCCATTTGGAGAGAGATTGTTGGCTTTGGCCTTTGAGCTTCCCTGGGGTGACTGCATTTTCTACCGCTCTCCTCTGAATAACTACTCCGACTATTACTCTGGTTTCCAGCAAATAATCACATCACACGGTGGGACCTGACGGGGGAGTAACTGTGGGTCTCGGCCTTTGAACTCCCCTGTGCTTACTATCCTATTGTTTAAGCTATTATTTTGGTACCCAGCAAATAAACAACATTTACATGCATTTAAAAACAGGGCTCTGACGGGTGAGTTGAACACCCCTGTGACAGCATCTTATCTGTGTCTATTGCTGGTTTTGCCCCTCTGAGCTTCCGCTCAAGGAAACTGTTGAAATTGTTGAAAGCACATCTTGGCCTTGTGGGATGATTGTCGGACATGCCCTTTTTTTCCGGAGTTCCTCTGAGGGAAAAACAAAGTACAGCACCAGAGGGTGCACTCGTATAGAGTTTTGAGCTGCTGTTTATGGAACAATTTTAAATTGGTTTTAAAACCAACATGCACTTACTACATTTTGAACTATTGGGAAATGTGTGACATTACACTGTGTTGGTTTCCGTATGAAAGCAAGGAACTGGAATGAACTGTAGTCATTTTGTGAATTTTAGAATTTTGGCTCATTTTTATAGCAATTGAACTCAACTATGTGTTTTTTTAGATCTTTTCTATTAAATCTATAGTAACCTTTTATTATTTTGATACTCAGAACCGCATAATTTATTAATCTGAATTTCTGGAATTCATGTTTGTAGCTAATCTTACGATTTTGAATCGTTCGTTTATATCTGATGATTTTATGATTTGTGATTTTTAACTGTGACCCTTTTTTCACCCGGTTGGAGGATTCTCCTTGCCCTAGTTTGTTAATTAGTGTCTTGTTGGGCTTAATTCTATTCCCACATCTCCTGTGTCTCATACTTAACGAGTGTGCAGCGAAAAGCCCTCAGGAGTCAATTAAATATTGAAGACACAATTGGCAGCACAAAAAATACTGCAGTTAAAGCTGATGTAACTGATGGGGAAAAATAGATATCTATTATCTCTCTGCTCCCAGTTATTAACCCTTTAGATGTTGCTCAGAAGGTAGCTCTGAAACCCCAAGTCGATCATCAGGCCTTCGTCAACGTTTGTCTCCTCTGACAAGAAGACTGTTTAGTTAAGCCCAAATTCAGAATGTTGAGCCTAAGGACACTGATATGTATGTCTCATCCCTTGATCCAGGTGAGGCTGCTGTCGATTTGGAGCCAGAAGCCTGTAAGGTCGATGACCCCCTTGACACCAGCAGTGTTCCTAAGGTGGAGGAAGAAGTCCCCATCAAACTACAGAAGATCGATTGGTGGTAGTACTTACCCATAATCTGGGGGAGGAGGTTTCACATCAGGTGGAACTGTTTTCACAAGGGATGGTGGCATTGTCTTCGGTCTTCCTAATGTAAATGAGGGCTACATTACTCTGCAGGGCAAGACCCTCAATAAAAAAACTGAAACTGCTTACACTACCTAATTGTTCCTCTATGGGATTGGTTGGAGGTTGTGCTCCCTACCAGGAGGAGGACTGTATAACCGCAAAAGTACGCAATGTGTGGAAAAAATTGAAACAAAACCTAAAGAAACCTCCCCCTTCTCACTCATTGCAGGTCAGACAATTATGAACTATTTTGGGAACAAAGCATGTACTAGTACCAAAATTAAATTGATTATCCCTGTAAAATGGACCGCAAGACTTGTCCATTCCCTGGTGGTTGAGGCAGCAAGGAACCTGGGTGACAACGAAATGGGTGTTAATGAACTCCATGAGCTTAGTATCATAGAGTTTGCTGATTTAGCTTTGGAAGAAAACCTAAATGATAACTTTGACTGTCTTTTCAATAGTGTGGTACAGCAGACATGTGATGCTTCACATGCAGGGTCTCCCACTGAGTTGACACATTTCATAGATGAATACACCAAAATAAAGAACCGGCTTAGAGAAAGAGATCCATCATATATTAAGGGACGGAGACAATAGAATGTGCCACATACAACCCAGCGTATCATCCCTAAATATGCTTCTCAGTTCTTTTGTGAACCTCTACGATGGTATATGGGCTGAAATAGGAACACATTCAGAACTCCTGGCAGAAATATATAATAGAATGAAAGAAATTTATAAAAGCTGTGGGTTGGTCTTGCAACAAAGGCAGTCCAAGGGGACTGAGAACCTTCCTAGGGACACCTTTAAGCAAGTTGATAAAGGATCTGAAGGGCCAGTGGCAACCAACCAGGTAGAGGCTACCACACTTCCCAACGTGACTGGTCCGGAGGCATCTCCTGTCGAGAACTGCAGCCACACTATTGGAAATTAGGCTAGGGCGAGCTTTTCGGTTGGTAGACTTTCCCCGGAGTAGAGTGCTGCTAAAACTGAACCTAACTTTATAGATTTAACTAAAAACAAGGTAAAAATCTTCAGAACATTACTATCCCTGAGATCCTGCTTAAAAAAGGAAATGGGGGTAATGCTTCTTTAAAAGTGATGACACCGGTCCCAGAGAAAAGTGTGGAAGATAGAGCACCGATGCAAGAGGAAAGCTCTGAGGAAAGTGTACCCGAGGTACGTGACGGGTTATCCTCCGATGGGGGGAGGATCCTGGAATTACACAAAATGAATATAGACAGGGGGATACACCCCTTAAGGGTGGAAACTGGCATCCAGACTGATCCTCTCGCAATTACACGTATGATACCTGTAGATTCCTAGCAGACTGGCTCAGTAACCAACTTAGAAGCATTGGCAGCGGAGGGGAACTCTACTTCAGCTGATCATGGAACTACACTGAGTGGTGAGTTAAGAACAATTATAAACATACCAATAAATAGATCTGATCTATCTGGGCATGCTGCTGTTGCAGCAGAGAAGGAATCATTTAGTAACTCTGCTACTTTGGTGCAGAAGAACCCTACAATGATTAACAATGAAACAGCTAAGCGACTTTTCTAAACTTTGCTCCCCAGTGTGCCCCACTCAGCACCCAATCAACTTAAAGATGATGTTAATGCTTCAGTACAGCTCCAGGAACAGGCTAAACTTCTAAGAGATATGTATGTGCCAAGGCTCATACAAAACTTCAGGCCCCCTATGATTGCCTTAAAGTCCCCTTTCTTCACTGAGATAGGAAACCCCAGGGTTTGGGAAGGATGGGCTCCAATATTATCCTGAGGGTAGCCAAGGGAATTGAAGAGCAAACCCCACCTATGCAAGGTAATAACAATAGTTGTTGGAGGTCAGTTAAGAATACCTATGAGCATCTTAGAAGGGAACCCAGTTCATCAAAAACATTCAAATGAGGAGCCGTTGGGGTCCGAGTATGCCAGTCTGCCTGAATCAGGGTAACATCCTCAAAATCTTTTGAGAAATCCTGAACCTGGGTCTCATGATACAATTCCCAGAAAAAGACCGGTGGGAGATTTGTAACACCTATTTTAGCTCCAAATTGGTAATGAACATAACTAAGGTTAGATCTAATGCTTTACGACAGCTGGGGTTTGAGGTAAAAATTGTGGAGGTTGAATAAAAACTGTGCGTGACAATGGAAGCAACAGTCTAGAGGCTATAATAAACCGAACCAAGAGTGGGCCCAAACCTTATCCGCTCTGTGGAAATGATCGCCCCTCCATAAACAATGACTCCAAAGGGTTGAAAGAGGAGGACATGCACCTGAAGTTGATGTCATGGAATTCTAGGGGGAATACACAGCTGCTATGAAACCACCAAAATGTTGCCATTCTGAAAGAAAGTAATTGCATCTTTCTACAAGAAACGTGGCATTTAGTCAATTTATCTATTATTGTTATGAGGTCTACTCCCAATTTGCTAAATATAAAAAGGAGGGAGACCATTGGTCGGCCTCATGATATCAATCAAGGGTACCTTAGGCTTATCAGCTAAGATAGTCCCTGGCTTTCCATTTGCGGCTTGCTCCTGAAAGTGTGCTTTGGTAAATTTGGTGTAAATCCATCCAGCAGTTTATTTTAAAATGACCAAAAAGTATGTAAAATAAATTGTGATATCTGGGTTCGGTCTGCGGACTCACTACCCTGTTCGGTCCATGTACGGGTCCCCGATTGGCCCAGAGGGTGGTGTAATGTCTGTAGACATCGGTGAGCCCGCTGATTGGTTGGTGCAAAGCGTGAGGTGCGTCAGCATTTTGGAAATGCCCACCATGTTGGATCTGCGGACAGTGTGCTGGAGAAAAAGTCTGTAAGACACATTTTGGGTCATTTGGTGGTGGAAAGAGGGGCTCGATGATATGGGCTATTTTTTAGTTTGAAAAAGGCCAGACAGGTGAAGTAGTTGTCCACGGACACTGCAGTAGTTCACGGATAGCACAGTGAACGGTTAGCTTGGGAAATACATTTGGGGTTATTTGATGCCTGGATGAGGGGATAGAAATGGTAGGGAAGTGGAATGAACGTACTGGGGAGCTTTTTTTATAGGTACAAAGGGTTTGGAAATGCTGCAAAGCCTGCAGTCAATTTCGGTGTCACGTGGATATCATTTTGATTTCCAGGAGTCAGGGTGAGTTTTATTAGTTGTTGTTGTATGGTACGTACTTGTTATATAGTTAATTGTATTGTGGTGTTTGAGGAAAGTGGCCAGATTATGGGGGGCACTGGGCACAACCACCACAGTAGTAATATGGGTATAGTAAATATAAGTAATGTAGTAGGAGTGGGGTCAGAATAACCATAGTAGCCATATGTATATAGTAATTGTAGGTAAGGTAGTGAGAGTACAAAGTGTTTGTAATATGGTGGAATGATGTAATTGAACTGTATATCATACTTATAATTGTAGTACAATGGAGGATAGTGCTCAAAGAATATGTATTTGATTATAATTTCTGTTGATAGTGTTGTAGTGTTATGAAGCTGGAATCTCTGGTTTATTTTCTGTGGAAAAGAAACAGTACAATTGGTTAGGCAGGATGGTTCAAAAGCTGTAGTTGTATACACATTTAAATATACATTTTCTTTTTTAGACCCTCATAAATAGTACATTGTAAATGCTATGTTTGGTACAACATTAGTGTATGACAGACTACTGTTGTTTTGAAATTAAATAATCATTTGGTTATTTGAAAAAAATATCTTTACTGTGTTTAAACAACCTGATTACAGTTACGTGAGTGTAAGGGTGATAGTATGTTTGTTTGAAGTACATTGTGATTAACAGAATACTTTAAGTATTTAGATACTTGTTGGCCTATTCTAACTTCATTAGAGGTTAGATGTTGTTTTGCCATATAAGAATTGAGATGGCGTATTTGAAGTGCTTTGCAATGAATGGTATTTTTGAAGTGGTTAGATAACTGTTGGCGTATTCTAACTAGATTGACTTTCAAAAGTTCTATTGTAGTATTATGGATTTAGTTAGATAGCTGCTGGTCTATTATAACTGTTAATTGTGCCATGGTTTAGTGACTAAATTTGGGTTGAAGTAATATTAAGTAGGCATTTGTTAAATTTGCTGGTAATCTATGTTTTGGAGCAACAGAGGTATCGTTACAATCAAAGCAACCACTTCTTTTTTTGACATATGCAGTATACTGCCCTGAAGTGGTTGTGGCACCAGTGTGGTATACTATAACTAATGTTGTGACATTTTTCTTTCCAAGAGATACTTGGCCGTGTATGAAGCCTTTAAGGTTACAGTTATTTTTGGTACCATCTGCCTTGTACTTTATAAGCATTAGTATGACATATTGGCTATGTGATTTTATTTGTATGGTGGAACGATTGTCTGAATTGCAAAAAGGGCATAATATGCTATGATTTCATTTTGCAGAAGCTGGTGAAATGGAATGGATTCAGAATTTGGTATGGCTACATATACAAATTGTTTATTAGGGATGTGATCTTGTGAAACATGGTTGCACAGAGTGCATGTATTTTTTCACATGTATGGAATCTGAAAGAATTCATTCATAGGGATTTGTTTTGTTTCAAGTAAGTGTAGTAAGTACATTAGGAATTCTTGTGGATCTTCCTGTGTGTTTATGGTAAATGTTAACATTCCCGCACAATAGTCCAATTCTTGCCTTATGCCTCAAAAACTGTAAGTGTTATCAGGATTATTTCTGTGAAGGACGAGCATTTGCACACACAACTTGCCCAAGCTGTAAATGTTGTGAACAATTGGTGGCAATTGAAAGAGGAGATTCATTGTCACATTAGCTAACAATTTACTCCAGTTGTGTTCCTGAATTGAAATGTTCCAGCTAATTCTGTTTGTGGATCGTGTGATGGGCCTGCAGATCTTTCTGGAGAAGAGACATTTGTATCTTTCTTTTCTGATGGATATGCAGTTGAGTTTGTACTAGACAGTTTTGTGTTTGTATTGTTTGATGCAGAAGGAGTTGGTTGTTGGTTGTTCAGCGGTATTTGTGGGACATATGCTATAGCTTCTGTTTCCATTATTTGTGGTATAAAATGTTTCTTTTTTCAAGGTAGAGGGTACATATCTAGATCACCGGCTGTGTATTGCCCGTAGCCTGTTGCATTCCAGGATCCAAGGAATGACAGTATTGACTTTGTTTGCATCAAAGTTAACTAGATATACACCATTGAGTGTATGCAGACATGAAAGTGATACATAACGCATACCTTATTTAAAGACTGTGCTGACAATGTCAATCAATGCTTGATCTAGAGTTAGACCTTGTGATTTGTGAATAGTGACAGCATATGCAAGAGATAGAGAAAATTGCTCTCTGCATACGTGCATGTCTTTGAAAAGAAAGAAACGTGCTATTGTCTGGACAATTTATTTTGAACTTTTGCAAGTTCAAAGTGGAAGTTGACAAACTGAATGTTGTTGTCATGTCGATATGTTTGGAAGCCAACAACTGTACCAATAGCTCCATTGACTAAACCTTGTTTTATGTCAAGGTTACGTTTTAGAATTACTCTGCAGTTTAGACAAAAAGTCAATATTTTCTCAAATCCGGCTGTGTTGTAGATACATAAGTTATTTAGATGTGCTGTTGCTTGTTGACAGATAGGAAGTGTTATGCCGTGCACTTTTACTTTGTCTGTGGAGATGATATGCAGTATTGATTGCTTTTCTTTTTCAACATTGTCTCGTTGAATTGACTACAGCTTGTAAGGATTGGCATTAAGGATAAACATTTTAGATTATGTTGAGTTAATTGTTTCATGACATCAAGCGCTGATGTGTTTTGTCCATATAGTTCATGTATTAGTCGACTATTTAAGATGGATTTTGCATCTTTAGTAATCAGACATGTTCTAATATATTTTCAAATATTAGCATAGGTGAGATCTGCAGACTGGCGCATGTTTTGAGTTTGTTTTCTGTAGTGAAAATGTTGGCAGAGATTTACATTTCCAATACTGCCGAGGGACTGCAGCATTTTTTGTGGTTGACCTTTCACTGGTGTTAGCGGTAGGAGGTCTACAAAAACAATAACATGTTTTCCTCCAAACAGTTCATCGTATTTTGTTTTTAAGACTTCTTGCATTCTGAGATGAATTAAGGCCAACATGAGGTTGAAAACCATGCTTTCTTCATTTATCAGGAGCACTTTCATTTGTTTTAGAATTCTGGGTAGGTCAGTAGCAGCTTCTGCTGATAATTTGTAGAATTCTATTTTGCTTTGCTGTTCTAGGGGGAGTATTAGTAGTCAGTTTAAAAATACACCTTCTATGTTGTAGGCAGCTAAACCTGTGGGTGATGTTACTACAGATAATACGTTGTTGTTTATTAAGTTTTGCAGAAATGTGCTGATTATTTTAATTAAGAATGTTTTACCAGAACCAGCTTCAACACTTACATACAGGAGCAGAGGTGTATAATTTGTACAGCTACAGGTTTTAGTTTCATGTTTAAAACCATGTTCAATTTCTTGAGTAACTTCTAAATACAGGGTGTGTTGTTCATCATTTAGCTGTGATACCAACACTCCTAAGTCTCAGATTGTTTATATTGATGCATGGCATTTTCTACCTCGTTCATGCCTATTTCTGCTTCACTTACAATGAGTGGTTCTCCAAGAGAGTTTTGGCTTCCTATAAGGGAAGGTTGACTACCCTCAGGAGTGACTTTGTCTAGTTGAGCTTCAATGTCTTCCTCTTGTTGGCGTTCATTGTCCAACATTTGTTTGTATTGTTTGACATTATCATTTGTTATACTGCTTTCATGTGCTTTGAATGCAGCTTCAAATGAGTCACAGTCACCTAATAATTATTTTTCTTTTCTCCAAGGTTTAAAAAGTTGGAGTAGGGCTCCATAATACAGTGCTCTATGCTGTGGATATTTAAATGATAACTTTATGTTATTAATGGGACTGGGTTTGGTGAGTTTCACTAGGCTTCCTTTACAAGTTGAGACTTTTAAGAATATTTGCCAGTTGTCACATTTTGTTTTTGTACGTGTATTTTAGGCACAGACACATGTTTTCCAAAGCCGTACTTCTGTTTGGGTAGAATGCACCAATTAAATAGTTGTTTTCTAATGTCCTGGCTGTTCAGATCATTTGTGGCTATGTTTTGTATCTCTTGGTAGGATTTTAGTACTCTTTTTCGGGATGACGCTGGTCCAAGGTTCAGCCAGAAAATTGGCTCATTTTTGCCATAAAAGCCTGTACCTGTTAAATGGTCTGTAGCTTCATAGCACCTGTATTTTCTATGGGAGAGCATTTTTAAACCGAAGCTGTACAATTTCTGTGATAGTGTTTTGTCAGATGATACGTCATCCCAGAGGTATTTCAGGTCTGTTTTCTCAGCTTTGGTGAGATAGGATGTGACATTTCTTGCACCTGCAGTGGAATTGTCTACAATTTGTTGTATGTTTATGTTTATATTCCACAATAGGGCAATAATTGGATTGTAATTATTGATGCACTTAGATGCTTTGTCCCTTTTAATGTTGTATGTATTTTAGGGGATTTGCCTTCTAAGTTGTGTCTAATAGAAGACATCAAGCTATTTGATTGTCCTATTTTGCAAACCGGTCTAGGGAAGCCAAAGCGTCATTTGGTATAGTAATTCCCTTTCCCTTCATTTGTATATCTACATTGGCAGTATTTGCCACATTTATGTTTTTGGAAGCGTAACACTTGTGTATGCATGTCAATCTGTGGTTTCTGTAGGAATGTCGCAAGTAATGTATTTTTCAATAAACTATAAACAGTGGGGTGACAGTCATGCCCACATTTTGGATAATATTTTATCCATAAAAGCATGTGGATATGTGGTGCTCCTGTGGATTGATATTCTTTTCTTCAAAAGAAGTGTTACACTTTTCTCAGTAGAGGGGTAGTTTTATTGCAGATAAAAATGCAGCATGGCAATGAAGGAATGTTGAAAGTACCTTCATACATTGACAGTGTCAAGAGAACAGAGCTCTCTGTGTGTTTTTATATCTATTCCATCTTTACTTTGGTTTGCCATGTGTAAGAAATCATGCAAGTCATCCCATGCGTACTCTGCACAACTTAAAGTAACAGACCATGTGGGTGGGCCTAAATTCCTTAGCATACAACGTACATCAGCATGATGTTGGAACCAGTATTCTTTGGTTCCATGCATGTTTGCCAAGAGGTTTGTGATACTTGACTGCAAAACTTCATCTTTGTCTTTCCTTTTTTGAAGCATTTGGGTAGCAGATATGTTTAAAAAGTTAGGGCTTGCTTTTAATGTGTGTGCAACTCCATAACTAGAGCTGCTAGTTCACTTTCGAAGAGGAGGTGGAAAATGTATTCGACATTTTGTCTGAGTCTGGTGTCTTAAATAGCGATATTCTGATGCACTAATTTGTGTGTCCCTTTCATCATAGCTTCCTCCTTTTCCTCTATGAAAGAATAGAGGAAGAGAATGTGCTTCTAAAGTTTTTTCCCATATGCTCAGTGGGGATCCTTTGGCTTGATGCATTCGATATTTTTTTGAATGCATCGTCAATTGTGTCTTTGGAGTGTAATTGGTGAATTGTATACTGGTCTGAAATGTTGGCTGCAGTAACAAGATATACAAGTTCAAATTGGCCAGTTTCTGTTGAATCTTGAACATTTTGGTTAGTTTCTCTTAAGTTTTCTTCCATGTTTATATATTTGTAGTATTCATTGTTTTCTTTTAGCTACTGTAGGGTTTGTCTAACTTTGTTTAAGTCGACTAGTTGTTGACACATTTTTTGTCTTTTGTTGGTACACCTTTAACTAGTACAATCAAAGATTGATCTATTGGCTGTTGTACTCCTAGAGTCTGTACATTTTCTTTAAGATATAATGGTACATATACTACTTTGCCACGGATGCCCTTTAGTAACTCGGATGGAGGTAATTTGGTCGATTTTGGTTGAAGGTGTATTATAGCTTGAAATGGGAGCACTGTTTGTATTATAATGCTCATGTATAAATTAAGCTGTTGGAGAGCTTTCAGAAGTGGGAATATTTCTAAGTTATTAGTGATATCATATGATTACATTTTGTTATAATCAGGCTTTTGTTGCAGTATGTGCACACTTTTGAGGGGTTAGTTATTTTTTATTTAGCTTCTGCTGTTATTTTTATAGCTAATTGGAACCTTTGAGATTCTTCATTGTCTTCTATTTTGTAGGCTAGATGGACTGTTTGTGTGCTCTTTCTATACAAAGTTCTGCAGCAACAAACACAAATTTGGTCCGGTATTTCAGCAGATGTGTTTAGAAACTTAGCTATTTCTTTTTTGTATGTCTTTCTTAGGATGTTGTTGTTTATGAGGTTTTCGGTAATGTTTTCTAAAGGTACAGAATGGTCTATGTCACCTTCAGAAACAAGGTATGTACGTTGGATGTGCTCTATTTCTTGAAGCAGTTCTTTGGCTGTTCCATGTAAGAGAATGGTATTTAAATTGTGCAGTTCTAGAGCAGAACGTTTTTGCATAGTATAGTCAATGCACAAGATTCCCTATAGTAGAATGGTTTGTCGCTAATATTTTGATGTGGTGGAAAGTGAAATGTTGAAGCACAGAGTATTGCACTTGTTTGCTGCTTCATGTGAGTAGGTGATGAATGCTGGAATGCATGGCATTTGCTACAGTAGTTAAAAAATAGAATAAGTCACCAGAAAGAAGCCCTTCCGAGCAGGAGCTCACCTCCCAGGTCCCGCGCTGCAAAGGAGCACTGCCACCTCCACCTCCAGGCTGAGATACGGCCATGAGCACATTTGTGATTGTGCTCAGCTGTCCCTGCAAAGGATGGTTGTGATACCACAGCATTAATCTACAATTGCTGTGCACACGTCTAGTAGATTTGAAAATCAGATTCAAGCATCTATTGCACCTATTCCTTTGTAATACCGAAGTTCACCTGACTCAACCACGAGGGAATCAACATTCCAAGATGGCCGCTGCCTGAATTACAGTAAATCTGGCCACTGAAACGGCACTGTAAGCCCCCTGATTGGCTGCCCTGCAGCACTTGAATCAGCGAAAGCCGGCCGTAGCAAGGCGCCTGACTGAGTCTGACCAAGACGCTGTGTGCCTTGGGCCAGGACCCTTGCACTTCTTGCCACAGGATCCAGTTCCCCTATACCTGGAGGTGCATCATCAAAAAAATGTTGACTGTGGCTCTGCTCATTGAACCCACTAACGGCTACATGGTAAGCACTAGCAGTCTGCTCCCCCCAGTACTTTGTGTGTCTTTTGATCAAGTCTGTATCGAGCGAAACTCATTTGCAGTACTGTTGTACAGGATAACGCTACTTTTGTACCTGTACTAAGTCTAATGGCTAGGCCTTACCATATTTCACTGTTCATGTGCAAAATGACCCCCGTGGTATTCATCCAGGATATTCACGTACATTGCATTACTCTCAGTGATGCTGATGTTCATATTACACTACAGTACTTTGTCATAGTACAGATTAGCAAGCATCCGTTGATTCATGTTAATTTGTTATTTAGCATTTTGCATGAAATGTTCATCTGCAATATTCTTGTACATTGCAGTTATTCCTGTGCCATTTGATTATACATCTACATCGAGCGAAACACATTCACATTACGGTTGTACAGGATAACACTACCTTTATACCCGTACTAAGTCTAATTGCTAGGACTTACCATTCTTCACTGTGCATGGCAACATTTTCCACCACGGCACTCATCTGTAATATTCCTGTACATTGCAGCTACTCTCGGTGAGGCTGATTCTCATGTTAGACTACATTACTATGTCATAGCAATATATTAGCACCCATCGCTAATAACCACATCCTAGTCATGCATCTACCGTGATCCATTAGTTTGACTGTACTAATTACCATGACCACTCTTACCTGCTTCATCATGGCAGACCTAGCCTTGGACGCCTAGGATATCCAGCCACGCCAAAATTCCCAAACACAATGACCAAACTATTCTCAAGGGACACATCCTCACCTTATCTATGGCCACCAAGCTATCCCGGTAAGACAGTGTCAGACCTACCTCCTACCTACCACAATTTGGCTTACTCAACATTAAACACACACCTAATCACACAGAACAACTCACTTCTGAGCAATGGATAAATTGCTTTGCTTCTAAAACCCACACCTAATTTTCCATGCCCTAAGTAATCAGAAATCTAAGACTATGACACAGATTCCCTAAAGGTAACCATCCAGATAAGACAAGTACTCATAAAACAAACTCTAAATGTACTCCTATATCTCTATTACAACCAAGCTTAACCAACACAAAG
This sequence comes from Ambystoma mexicanum, assembly GCF_040938575.1. Classification (NCBI taxonomy): domain Eukaryota; kingdom Metazoa; phylum Chordata; class Amphibia; order Caudata; family Ambystomatidae; genus Ambystoma; species Ambystoma mexicanum. Next base: position 431,270,922 of record NC_090941.1, read on the forward strand.
CCAAACAATAAGATAACTCCCCAATCAACTAACTCACACATGGAGAATAGAACTGCTCCCATCACAGGAGGACTCATCAATGCCAGATCATTAACGCCCATGCCTTGGACATCAACAATCTCATTACTATGAACCACCTTGACTTCGCAGCTATTACTGAGACCTGGCTTCATACTGCATCTGTCCCGCTTTTGTCATTAGCTATCCCTGATGACTATACTATTATTAGGCAGGATAGAACATCTACAAAAGGCGAGGGCATAGCCTTTATCGCAAAAACCTTAGACCTGCTCCTAATCAAACTTTCCCCTCTGCTGAGTTCCTCTCAATCAAGCTTCCCTTGTCACCTACGCAAACTATAACTGCCCATCTTATATCCAGACCCCCTGGCTCTCTATCTTCCTTTGAAGAAGACCTAACATCAATCCTTGCAGCAAATTCTAAGCCATGTTCACAAACTATACTCCTATGAGATCTCAATCTAGGTTTGCATGACCCAAACATTGCTAACAACATTTTCGATCTAGGTTTCTCACAATGGTTCGTTTTACCTACCCATAACAACGGAAGATTACTAGATTGGATCGCAGATATCAACTGCAACATTAATATTCCTTCTAACCAACCTTGCGCTTGGTCCCACCATCACGCCATTATCTTTACAATACAAAACCAGAACAAAACCAACCTTGACTTTCCGATGGCACCTCCTAGACTAGCCAACAACATATGTAATAGAACCGTTAACACACTCCTCCCACTCCATCAACCTCTAACATACCCTCCTAGCTCCAACAATGACCCAACATCCCTCGAAGACTTACACAATACTACCATACTTAATACTATCAATAAGATTGCACCACAGAAAATGCGCAAAGCTAAGCCCTGTTCACAACTGAACACTTGGTTTACCCCACACCTAAGACTCCTTCGGAAAAAATAAAAGAGCTGCAGAATCTACATGGAAACACCTCCCCTCTACTGCAAACAAAGACAACTTCACTATATCATCATCCTCCTAAAAAACAGCTATCCTCCTAGCCAAATGTGAGTCTTATAATGACTGGATTACTAAAGCCAAATCGAACACTAAAGAATTATTTAATATACTCAGAGAGTTAGAATCCCCTACCGCACCACCTATCTCCTGCACCAAAGACCTTACGTGGTGTAACAATATCCAGAAAGCGCTCTCGGATAAAATTGAACTCCTCCAGACTAAAATTGAGTTACAAAAAAGTAACCTTGACATCAAACCACCCCAACTGGCAACCCAAGCAACCACGTGTGTTTAGTATGACTATTCAAATCCTCCCAACTTGATATGAAGGAGGTGGAGGACATAATCTGCAGCCTTAAACCTTCTAGATGCTTGGGTGATGTCTGCCCAGCATCAGTTATTAAAGAGGCAACTAAGGACCTCGCTCCCTTTATTACTATGGTAATAAAAGCCTAATTTGACACTAAGACTGTTCCTACCAACCTGAAGGATGCCTTCGGTCTTACCCTTAGAATATACCAACTAATTACAGACCGATCGCCACAGTACCCTTCCTCTTTAACATACTGGACAGGGCAGTTTAGCACCAGATCCAGTATCATCTAGAGGATAAAAACCTACTAGGGCTTCTCCAATCTGGCTTCCAGCCCAGACATGGCACAGAAACATCACTGATAGATTTAGTAACACAAATGAAAAGTATAAAAGACAAAGGAAACCTAGCCCTCCTTCTGTTACTAGATGTATCAGCTGCTTTTGATTTGGTGGACCATAAAATGCTATGCAACCACCTTTCTTCAGCGGCCCACTTCTCTAATGATGCCCTCGCCGGTATCCGATCCTTCCTCAGCAATAGAACTACTAGAGTATTCGCTCCTACTGTCTCAGCCACACCCGCCCCTGTCATCTGTGGGGTCCCACAGGGCTCATGTACCTCCCTTACGCTATATAACATATTCACAAAGCCCCTCTTCAATGACCTAGATCATTTGGCGGTCTCGTATACTAATTATGCTGATGAAACCCAAATCTTAATCAATATTACAGGTACTACAAAATAGATTCCAAATGCCTAAATGACATTTACCTAATAATTGAAGCCTGGATGGCCAAACATGGACTATGCCTTAATGACGGGAAGGCTGAGTTACTCCAAATAGGTACCCAAGGTAGAATCAACAAACTGGATGCACAATTCAAGACAATCAACATTGATGGTTACAATATTAAGGTATCAAAGGACGTAAAAACATTAGGCGATTACATCGACACCACTCTCTCATTTTCCATGCAAATCAACACCACTACACCTGTAAGCTCATTAACTCCTGCAGGCCATTCCTGTCTACAGATAACTGCATCATAATAGCTAAGGCGCTAGTCTTAACTAAATTAGACTACTGCAATGCTTTATACATAGGCACAAACCAATACAACGTAAAAAAACTACAAATCCTTCAAAAAAATGCTCTTAGAGCAGCGACTAGTTTCCCGAGAGTATTATACATCTCTGAATTAAGACGTAGTGTTCATTGGCTCTCCATCAACCAAAGAATCAGACTTAATACTGTAACACTTACCTTTAAATGCCTAAACAACCAAGCCCCTAGTTACCTCTGTGACAAATTTAAATGACCATGCTCGACCGACTTGATCTTCTCAAACCAACTGCCTGATCATCCTGAGTTTCAAGCTTCAAAAATCAGCGGGCTGTAGTTTCTCGGTCCTAGCAGCCAAAACCTGGAACACTGTCTCTCCTGGCCTCAGATCTGAACAGTCCTTCAACAAGTTCAGAAATAATGCTAAAAATTGGCTCATCCACAATGAAGACTAACAATTTGGACAGCCAAAGCTTGCCTCTGAAACAGATGCTCGGATATGTCTACTTGCCAATTTTATTACGCAAGACACTGACTTCTCAGCACATGTAAATACACCAAATGCTTATATATTGTAAATATTGCCTTTACTCATTTTGTTCCATTGTTTATATGTAACCTGTATATATGTCATGTAACCTTAAGAAATGTGCCCAGGTGCCTCAGGGCTTGCTTTTGCGCTATATAAATAAAACCAATACAATACAAGTGAGAAGCTTATTACAGGGTAGGTAGCAGGAAGTCTTTATATATATATTTGTCAAAGCGTTGAAGAACATTTTCTTAAATATAAGTATACCTGTACTATGTTTTATTAGATGCAGATCTTGATGAGTCTGGAAATAGAAATATTGGGCAGTTGAACAGTAGTTTTTGATGCAGATGTCTTTCATTAACAGGAGATATGTACTCAGAGAGGTCAATTGTACATCTGAAGTGTTGAAGTGAGACCACAGGGTTAGGTGTAGAGGTTTAGAATGTGATTGGTGGATGGATGTGTGACTCTATGAAATCATCCAAATATGGAGTGTTGTGAACATGAAAGTGGAAAGCGTACAAGGGCTGAACCTGTGTTACAAGGTCCAGGAACAATGCAGTGCTCCGCGGACTGCATGTGCCACATCCAGGCCTTTTGAGGATGCCTGACATGGGAAGGGGGCTGTGGGGATTAGCCAATCAGATTTGCTGGGTGTGGTGTACAGGAAGAGAGGGTAGTAGGAGTTTTGATTGCAGGGGTTGTGGGAGCACCGTCAATAGCTATGGCTGTGTTTGAGAAGGCAGACTGTGTGGCTTCTCTGGGAATCTTCAATTCAGTCATTGAAGGTGTATGCTGAAAATCATGGTATCCAGAGGCGTTGCTAGGGGGGCTCAAGGGACTATAGACTTTTGGTTGTAGCTCTGGATAAAAGGTCAGGGGTTACAACCAAAAAGGCAAACTAGCCCCCATTCCCGAAAGTCCCAAAATTAGCATAGCCCCAGACCTTTTACAGACCAAGCAACACCCCTGATGGCATCCTTGGAAATATTGGATTGGCAGTAGTGGAGGTCTTCTGGCATGCAGTTTGTGGCTTAAACTGGGCAGGCTTGCTTTCATTCTGTGAGAGTATGGCTCACTTTAAATGTCCAGACATTGTGATTGTGCATTGTGGAGGGGACAGTTTGGGGTTTATGACTCCAGTGTCTTTGCAAGTTGCCCTGAAGGATTTCTTTAAAAGCCTAATGCAATGTTTTCCTGCTGCTCAGATTATTTTTTCTGAAATAAATCAGATGCAAACATGGAGATGTCCAACAAATGTTTTCAGTTCACAAATTGAATCAAGCCAGCGTGTCAGTACAGCTGTATGTGCTTTTTGATACTTTGCAGGAAAGTCATCTTTTGAGAATGATAATAAAAGTTCTGATGGTGAGAATTATTTTTGTCAAGATGGAGTTCACTTCAAAGATGTTGGAAATGCAATTTTCCTTTACAATTTTAGAAATGCATTGAAGAAGTTCTTCTAAGGAAATTGTAAAGGAAGATGTAGAGTGTACAGTACTACTGTTCATAAAAGCAACAAAATAAAGGAGTTTGTTACCAAACCCCCAAACAAAAGGTTATTTTCAGAGCCACCACCAAAGATTAAATAACTTAAATTGTGTTTTATATTCCCTCCCACCACTTTGAGTGGCCGTAACGTGCCACATCCAGGTCTTTCAAGGATACTTGACATGTAAAGGGATAAGAAGGGATTAGCCAAAGAGGTGTTCTGGTTGTGGTTTACAGGAAGAGAGGGCAGTAGGTGTTTTGTTTGTTCTATATAGGGAATATGGATGTGGCTGGTGCTAAAGAAAAGCCCACTGTGTGGATAGTGGGAGATATTTGGGTGAATAATTTGAAAAGGTACACTGAGCTGTGTGGCATCTTTGGTACTATTGGTTTAGAGGGAGTGGAGGTTTGCTGGTATACAGTGTCTGGGATAAACTGGGTGAGTTTACAATGATTTTGTAAGACTGTGGCTCACTTTCAATGCCCATATATTATTGTTGTTCATTGTGGAGGAAATAGTTTGGGGTACGTTACTCCACTATATTTGCAGGTTGCATTAAAAGAGATGTTCCAAGGCTTAATGGAACTATTTCCACATGCAAAGTTATTTTTCCAGAAATACATCCAAGGGAAGCGTGGAGATGCCCAAATGTGTTTTGCGCACAACTAGAAAAAGGTAGGCACCTTGTAAATAAAGGTGTATGTGCTTTTTTGAATCGTGTAGGCATGGCATCTTTTGAAAATGTAAACATCAAGGTAGATGGTGCAAACAAATTTTGCATTGATGGAGGGAATTTTACTGATTGTGGGAATAGATATAATTATCTATCTATAATTGTTTCTTGTAACTATTCAAAATGCACTGAGAAAGTTTATGTGAAAAAGAGGTACAGTGTATATGAAAACATTTGTAAGTAGTTTTAGGAAATAAAAATCAGAAAAGCAAAACAAATCTAAACTGAATAAAAACTAAAAAAAGCTCTTTCCTGAGCCACCATTGTACAATACAATGTTTAAATTAAGTGTACACATCCCAACCCCTTACAACTGGATGATCTGTCCGTGGATGCCACTGTAGGCCACGGACGGCAAATGCCATATCTGGTTTGGCTGGTATCAGAGGGGGGCTGCGGAGACCGCAGATAGTAGTGGGTGTCTGCTGATTTCGGAGGATCAGCCAATTAGGTTTCCTGGGTGTGGTGTGCAGGAAGAGAGGGTAGCAGGAGTTTTGTTAATAAGACTTGTGAGAGGATTGAAAGTGGCTATAGCAATGTCTTTCAGAAGGCAGGGTGTTTGGATTTTGGGGGACTCTTGGATCCACTGGTTGAAGGTGTATGCTGAGCATTGTGGAATAGCCAAACATTTTGGATTCCCTGAATTGGTAGTGTTCTGGTATAGAGTGCGAGAAATTGAGTGGGTGGGGTTGCTCCCATTTTGTGCAAATATTGTTCAATTGAAACATCCAGACTTTATTATTATTCATTGTGGTGGGAACAGTTTTCGGAACGTGACTAGAATTTCATTGCAGTTTACAATAAAGGACACATTGGAATTGTTCTCTAATTCAAAAATATTTTTGTCACGCATTACACAGAGACAGATGTGGATGCGTTCCAGTTCATGTGCTCTGCAAATGGAAAAAGCGAGGCGCAACGTCTATAAAGTGGTATGTGTGCTTTTGTTTGAAAAGTTGGCATGACATCGTTTCATAATGAGAACACTGTATTTTGATAGGGCTAACATTTCTCAGCGAGATGGAGTCCACCTAACTGATGTGGCAAATCTGTTTTTTGTGGAAAACATTCAAACTGCTGTGAAAGTGAGAAGAAATAATAAAATTCAGTGAAATATTTTCTTAGTTCAGTTTGTAAAAACAAAAATAAATAAAATATAAAAGCCAAAAACACAAAAAAAGTTTATTTTCAGAGTGACATTTTTTGAACGGAAAACAATTAAAATTATTTCAACTGTCCCACACCTGGAATGTTTTAGATGTCTACAGACTACTTCACTGTCCATGGACTATGCAGGCTGCACAGGGGCCAGTGGCTTTTTTTCTCAATTCTATTTTTTAACTGTGAAAGCTGTCTCCTAAAGAATCTTTTTTTGTGTATTTTTTCGATTTAGTGTTTTGTTTTGCCATTTATTTTCAGGAGATGCAAGGTAGGGGAGGGAAGGGGCCCCAGTCACAAGGACGAAGGGGCAGGTGGACAGATGTTGGGCAGGCCTTAATCAGGTAGGTGGCGTGTTTCTCATGCTCCTTGACTCCAGCCTCGTAAGCAGTCTGAAACTGTTCCCCCTTACAGATTGGTGTTTCAGAGTACATACATAGCACTGTGAACCTTGAAAGGTAAGGGTCAACAGTATTCTGCATGGCCTGTGAAGCCGCCATTTTGATGCTCTGCACCAAAGGAGTTTGCTTTGTGGTGACAAGAGCAGATGACAATGAAGGGGTGGAGGAAGTCAACCTGCTCTTACCTGAGAACACAGTGCTCCCCTAAATAAGATCTCCTAATGATAAGATATGATATGATACGGTATTTATAACATACTTAATACCCAGAGGTTTCTAAGCGCCGATATAAATCTCTCAAAGAAGTAAAACACTTCCCAAATTCAAATGATTAAATTCTCATAAATGCATAAATATTTAAAATGCATAAACAAACAATACAATACCCAACATAGATCATTTGGGTGCATAATTCCAAAAAAGGTACTACAATGTACTGTAAGGTGCATAATGCAAAAATATGTGTAGAGGAGGTCCCAAGCCCGACCCGCACTCAAATAGCCCATTCTGAAGTGCCAGGAACTTTCACGCCGAAGTATGTGATGTATGATGAGCAAATAAACCAGCAGAGAGCTGCAGTGGGGCTCTGCCCGGTACCTCTCAGACCTATTGAAGTACCTGCACTTAAGAAGCCATGGACAAACTGACGATTGCCAAAGCACAATGCCTGAAGAAGCCAAGAAAGTCCTAAAGGAAGACGAATGGTGATGTCGCAAGAACCCGGATTGACTCACATATAGAAGATATGACAACCTGCGAATGACGAAAAGAGACAAAACACCATGGATAAGCGACATCCTGATTTTAAAGTCAAATAAGTGATGTCGAATGTAAGAAGCTTATGCCATAAGCGTGATGAAGACATGCAGCCAGTTTACACGTGTACATATGCTTGGAACCACAAGAAAGCTTAGAAAAGTGTGCGGCTTGCTATGCTTAGTAGTAAGATAGATTGCGGCAAGCGCCTCCTATACATATCTACCTCCAAAAGGAGCATGTTATATAAGTATACTTCCACTGTGCACAAGAGCAGAATCAACCAAACGTTACTAAAGGGCGCAGGAGAGGAGCCCCTCAACACGAGAATCGAAAGCTAAAAGACAAGAAACAAAACTCAGACGCATGTAACCTGTACCAAAAGCCAAGGTCATAACGGCTGACATAGAAGAACCGTAGATACGATTTATGAAGCAAAAAGCAGAGTATCCTGTTCAAAGAAGTCAACATAAGCAGCAGAAGGCAGGTGGTGGGCAGAAAGCTAAATCAAATACACAAATTGCATGAAAAATGAGACGATTTCCCGGTGTCTGAATCAAGTGACCTGCCAAGCAAGATGAATTGGGCCTTCACATCTACGTGCTGCCTTGTGCCATGCACAGATATCTGAACTCTGCCAGACAGAGATGCAGTCTCGAGGCCAACCAACAAGAAGTAATTGACACATGGCCATTGGGGAGGTGATTGATGATGGCAATGGTTCGGGGAAGGCTGGGAGAGCGGGCAAGCACCCTTCACGTGGCCGAGGATTCTGCACGCTGCTAAACCAGTGGAAAATTACAAAGGGTTTGGTGCCAACCCAATCATAATGGACCAAGTAATCTAGGATGAATGGTGGTTTCAAAACTAGATATATATGTGCTCTTGATCACCCTCGAATTCTATCTAGTCAAGTTAAGCCTAATAATCAAATGTGTGCTGGCAGAAATCAGACTAATCCCACCAGCCTATCCCCCTAGGTTGGCAAAGATAAATGTCAAGATTGAAAGTACGGGATGGTGATGCGCTCTACACCAGTGATAAAGTGAAAATAGATTTCAATCACTGATTAGTGAAAAATAATTCTTGTTTAATTCAAGTTCCAAACAGCCGACATGCGTTTCGACAAACTGGTCATTTTGAAGGCTGAATAATTAAACAAAAGAATAAATAATATTGTTGGCAAAGAGACAACAGTGTCCACATTAGGTATAATGTCACAATACAATAATTATTATGTAAAAGCACATATAGCCATATAAAGACAAGAATACCATTGGTAAATGATACAAGCAATAAACGTGCAATTAAAGGGAAATATACAATGTAAAAAGTCAAAGACCATACCACCTTTCAGGATGAGGGCAGGGACAACAATATGTTCAGTGTTGATCAGATATTGAAGGGCGAGATCATATGAAAAGAAAGTTGAATTATGAAAACAAGATATGACACTTACGTCTGTAAAAAATCAAAAGAGGAATCAGACCTCCTAAATGCGAAAATTAAAGTTAATAATAGTGAATTAGTTTATTTCTCATAATTGAGCCCTTATTAATAAAAGTTGATTTCTTTGTTGGGGGCGGGCCAAGAGATCCATACACCAAAGTTCACCAACAGCGCTCCTGACAGCGAACACCTAGTGAATAACGAGGATCTAACCAAGTGTAACATGCATCAAATAAGTGATAAGATGTACTAATGATGTGGTCACAGGACTCCAAGGTCTATAAAAGACAATCATAATGATTAGGATAGGAATAATATCCTCACCACAGCGATGTTAAGAAATTTTTCAAACACAAGCTCACTAATTGGAGAAATGGTGATAAAATCTCACCAAGCCAATATTAATCTATGGCCAATGGCTATGAGGAAAGAAAAAATGATTTCCATAAATACACCCATTAACAATCTGTACGGTATGCCAAAGAAGAAGGAAGGAACATTGAGCAATCGTACCTGAGCGTGAGTTAATATGAGTCCAAATCACAGCATGACGATGGTGCTGGTAGCACAAACGCCATGTTGGCAAATCCACTAAATTAGCAGAAAAAATATATATCCTGTAATCAAGTCCAAAGGATATGGATTAGAAAAAATGAAAAGCTTCAGTATTCAACTATCAATCCCAGTAGAATGGGGGCTCTATGGGCTACAAAATTAATACATGATATCCTGCAAATATTACTCACCTGTGTAATCAGGCAAAACCGAGTATATCAGGGAGAATCCCAGAAAGCAATCAGGCAAGAGAAGCGCAGCTCCAAAACAGCGTAGTATTCATCCGTGAATGTCACGGAAGTGACGTTTCGCGGCGTCAATGTCATACGCACCGACGTATGATGTCACAGTAAATAGAAGCAACCATTACGTGTAACTGAAAAAGTCCAATGCAAAAACTCCCTCTCAGTACTGTGAAGCAATTGTAATTGTAATACATTTAGTGAGGTCAAGGTAAGTAAAGCGGCCATTGAAAATGGCCGAAAAGTTAAAGAAAGGTTGTAATATTAAGGTTGCAATTGTAAAACAAATAGTGACGTCAAGGTAAGTAAAAGCGGCCATTGAAAATGGGCAAAAAGTTAAATACAAGAATACAATCATTACCATAAGGCGATTGAAATAGAAAAACAATTAATTGAAAAAAATAATTGAAAATGATCCTAGTTACTGACAGGAAATGGTAGATTGGCAACAAACACAGTTCCATGCCTGACATGTGCATAAACAAATGATTCAATGTGCGGATGAATCTCCTGTGTTCAGCAAATGTTGTTGAATACCAATTGAGATGTCAATGACAAGTGTCCACAACACTAAAGAGGCATAGTGAATGAAAGCAATTAAACAACGGAACCATACATAGTTACTCGAATAACTGGTTGAGACTAGAATTGAAATTACAGAAACACATTGGTAGAAAGCCCCCAGAAAAGCAGACTGGTCTGTTGGTAAAGAGAGGAGCAGGATGAATCGGCCAGCAGGAAAGTCTGGCAAATCAAATATTATAGAAAGACCTTCATCTCATGATCTGTGTTTAGACCTCTGGTAGTGCATCGCAAGAAACACATTAATTTGGCCTCCATGTGTCTAAGTTTCAGTTGAAAATCGCCTCCTCTTTTCCCCCTTCACACTTTCATAAGTCCAATGAATCGTATATCAGACTTGTTGTCCCGCTGATGCTCAAGTTGCAATGCAAGGCTAAAGAAGATTTGGGTTCACACATTTTGAGACTTGCAAGGTGTTCTCTTATGCTGATTCTTAATTGACAAATTGTACTGCCAATATATAACATGCCACAGACACAAATTATGGCATAGACCACAAAGTTACTTTTACAGTTGATGAAATCTCGTGTGTTAATTTCTGTGCCAAAATTGTCAAGGAAAGATTTACACTTTTCATGAGCCTAAGGGCATTGGTTACAGTTCCCACATTTGTGAAAACCCACTGGTTTCTGCAGCCATTCAGTTTCAGAACCCGAAACCTTGTTTTGAAAATAAGATGGACTCACTTTCTGTTTAATAGTAGGTGCTCTAGTGAAAGTAAACTTAGGATTTGCAGACAAAAAAGGTTCAAGGTCTTTGTCAAGTCTCAAAATGTGCCAATGATTACAAACCAATCTATACAGCAACGATGAGTCATTAGAATACTGGGTGATAAGGGAAATATACTGAGGTGGATCCTTAGACTTAGTTCGGTCAACCAAGAGATCAGATTGCATGGTGTGCTGAAATTTGGACCACGCTTTGTCGATGATATTAGATTGGTATCTTCAATTAAGAAATAATTGGTTAAGGATATTGCATTCCCTATCATAGTCATTAGGGCTACTAAATTACATCTCGCCCTATGAAATTGAACCTTTATTGCTTGTATCATTTACCAATGGTATTCTTTGTCTTTATTTGGCTCTATGTGCTTTTACATAACAATTATTGTATTGTGACATCATATCTTGTGTGGACACTGTTGTCCGTTTGCCAACAATATTATTTATTCTTTTGTTTAATTATTCAGCCTTGAAAACGACCAGCGTGTCGAAACACGTGTGGGCTGTTTGGAACTTGAATTAAACAAGAACAATTTTTCACTAATCAGTGATTGATATCTATTTTCACTTTATTACTGGTGTAGAGCGCATCACCATCCCGCACTTTCAATCTTTACAAGTAATCTCGGATCCTATATTTTGTAGAACCAATGAGATGCTTTACTTTTAGTGACGTCCACGATAGCTATTCTGAAGGAAGGGCTTATATGCCCCACCTGACACTGGTTACCCAATTCTGTCACCCCGTTACCATATACAGATATAGTACCTATAGTAAAGTTACCTTCCTATAACCAATAGAATTGCATGTGTATGGGAGGAAAAGGTCTTCAAGACCCCTCCCCTCCATTCCTATCTATTTTTGGACTGTGATTCGTCCAACGGCCAACCATTCGACTGTGGCCAGGAATGTGGGATGGCTGCAGTTCGACCCATATGACTGCAACACTAAGTCAGAATGATGAGACATAGAACCCCATTTTTGGGCCACATTTAGGCTCCATTTTGTGCAACTCAGGCCTCATGAACACACGTGGCATGCAGGGCTGCAGCTCTCCCCTCCAAATCGCGCACAGAGGCCCAGTCACTTCCCTCGCCCACCTCCCCTATGCATCCCTGCAGCAGGCTGTTCCCATAAGAGTCTCGGCGTGAACAAGCTACAAGGCACACACTGTATCTTTCGCCTTCTGCACTCCATCACTGACCTGCAAATGACCGGAAGGAAGCTGGGGCCAGAGAGAAACAGTTCATCTTCACAAACATGTTCTGTCCCCTTGAAAACCCCACATTTATGACATATTCATTGGATAACCCCCCAAACTTGCGCTCCCTTTTAAAGTAACAGATAACAGTTCTCCCGCCTGTGTGCCACCCCGTTTCTCCCACACTGATAAGTCATCTGTAAAGGTTATACATCCCCTCCTGTAGGGATGTATGAAGGGGCTGATTCTAAGAAACGAAACAAGAAGATTTGTACCTATTCTTACTGGACATACAGCTATTGGTTATATGTCTAAGCCCATACTGTTGAACAAATCTTGTGCTTTGAAAGACACTCTAATGTTTGATATGTCAATGTACTTGTTCGTTATAATGCAAGGTACACGACCCAGATGCTCACTGGCTTTTTAAGTATATATCTGTGTTCACAAACATGTTCAACTTGCATACGGTTCTAAATGTACATAATGCAAGATGTTAAATCCACAAGGCTGTTGTAGATAGAATTTACTTTGTAACATGGTGCTCATGATAACCGTAAACATGTAACTTATATTATGATCATAGTTCGCATATTAGTATTTGTACCTGTGACCACACTAGCCTAATTCTACCTTACATTCTAATGATTTGTATGTAACCCAGCAAAGTAGATCGGACAGAGGCCACAGGGCTCTCTCTCCCTTCTCCTGCAGCGCAGCATACTCAGCCCCCACCTTCCTCCATCCCGAGACCGGGCTGACATCTACAGGCCCTTGTTTTACCGATGATGTGATACTATAAATGTAAAAACCCACACTTCCGCTTAGCTCGCACTAAGTATCCACCATCTCCCAAGTCCCAAGACCCACTATAGCACAATAAACTTGTTCCACACTCCCAGACTCTGGTTAAAGATATATGGGCAACAAGCCTCTCATTCCACCGCCTTTTTTGATGTACCAGCTATGTGCCCTCTGACCAGGTAGTATCCCGCTCACCCCAACCCCGACTGACTATGGTAGCCATATATTTGTTCTTGTAATAACATACTATAAAGATGTCTCTCACTAGATCTAACATAGGAGGGTGATAGAGGTATCCCTGAAATGTGCCCGTGATAAGCCACTTGAACCCATGAAGCAGTTCATTTATTGTATAATTTCTTTAGGATGATGAAACAAGAAACACCCAGAGTTATGTGCTATTTTTCTTGTGGTGTTAGAATAACGACTTGGAGGATTTACAGGGCATTATGAATTATAATTAACATTGAATGAGTATGTGTGGCTACAAGGGCAAATGTTAGTGCAGCCGAGATGTATCAATTTAACAATAGCATGACCCAGCAATCCACCCCGACGAGTCCAGCTGACCTGCGAGCATCACTGTGACACCACGTGGAGTCTCGCCAGTCCTGGAGCTTTGACGCTATATATTCTATACTACCCATTCCCCAATGCCCAATCTCATCGATTCATGTAATCCCTAGTTCCCATGTCATAGGGGACGTGGTTTTGTAACAAAATGTTAATGTTTTCTGATGTTTGGCAGGGCACTCTTGGAGTTTACAAAGTCTCTGCTTGCCCTATTTTGGTTTGGTTAAACTTTTACCTTTTGCCTTCACCCGCATTTGGTCTTGGTCTCATTCCCTCCTTGGGTGTGTCCTTTACTGACTCTCACTGGGGAGTTTTAAATGTATTTTTGGGGGACGCTCACTTTCACATGCTACATTTTAAGCGTTATACATCAGTGATGACGGGTTTTTAGTATAAAAGATGTGTTTTTTATGTAGTTGGTTGGAGTTTAAGCGAGAAGGAAGATCGAGCGGTTGCTGATGTTCACTGAACTTCCGGTTTTTTGTACTTGTCATTAAACGGACTCCCTTTGCCAAACCATTGAGTTGTCATTATTGATTTGATGCAGGGGTACTAATCTGCATCCCCATCCATCTCACGGGTGCTGCTGCCTCATCTTAAAGTGCTATTGGGCAACACCCAGCGTTATGGGCTGGTTGGGGTCCTGGTGCACAGTTGGTAGCATAGAGAGGATGGTTTATCGATGATCAATTAGACAAAGACACCCATTGGCCGTCGACTTAAAGTGACTCTAGGTTCTCGGCAATATCACAAGTCCTTTTGCCATCCGGCTAAGTAGACCGAGAAGCTCCGCATAGATAGTGGCTAGAGTAAATTAAAAAACCTGCAGGATGAGATTTGAAGGAACCTGTCTTTTGCCCACAAACCCCTTCCCACTTCTAGGAGCAGCCGATTGAGTGAACAGCAGGAGAGGCGGTAACGAAGGCGGTGATCCCAAGGATCCAGAGAGAAACGGTGAGTGAACGCTTTGGCAAAAACGTTGCATGCCTTAGAACTAGTAAGGGAAGGTAACTGTGGGAGGCGGGACAAAAAATAAGGTAGAGATAGAGTAGAATGTATATATATAAGGGGAAGGAAATAATGACTCGAGGGTGACCGAGTAACACATAGAGGATACCAGGAGGATAACTGAGTAGAGAGAGGATACACCCAAATACTTATGCTTAATATAGCGGCTAGAAGAAGCCTGCATCCAAAGTCCTGAATTAAATAGGATGAATTAGGAGACCAAAAGTGGCTAAAGATGCTTTTGAAAGGGATGGGCCTACACTCCATGTCGGGGTAACTCATAGGGGCAGAAATCTGTGCAGCCGGCTGGAGTCTGTCTAGTCTTATGTTTTTCTTTTTCTTTTTCTCTCTGCCGTCATAATTAATAAGGACATTTCTGAGGAATGAACACGAAAATTATGCGATTGTGTAGCCAAGACACTATATATTATGAATCGATGATTATTGTTTGAGAAGGCAAAAATTAATTTTGTTGAAAAAAAGGGATTGGAGCTTGCGCCGATTGGTGCTCGCTCATATTGTTGATATTGTTTAAGTAACGTAAAATATGTCTAAGTGTTGTGTGAGGAAGAAAAGAGATAATTTTAAGTATGGACAATGTTACACCGTTGATACACTTGTGCAAACAGTTGCCAAAACATGCACCTAAGCTGAAAAAGTACAGTGCAGAATGGGTTAAGGGAACCGCTAACAAAATGTTTATGCCATGGCCCCAGGGCGGGTCACTATCTAAAACGGTCCTGCAACACATGACGACATATTTTCACGCTACATACACTGGCAAGAAGTTAGACAAACGCCTAGCGAGTTTAGAACTTTGGAAGATGTACCAAGAGGACAAGGAGGAAGAGCCGCCCTTAGATTGGATACTTAATGTATGCACAGATGGGGGTGAGATGCCTTCCGTGCCACTTGCCACGCCTGAAACAAAAGGTGAAGTTAGTAAAGACGAAGGATTATACCCGCTAAGGGAACTGAAAGCAGCCACGGGCTATAGCAACCCGGCATATGAGTCACCCACGCAAAGTAGTGCTGAAAACCCAAACAAAGATAGAGATAGAGATATCACCTCTGAGGGACAAGGAGAGGCATGAAAAGGAGAAAGGCGACCAGGCACAAGAAAGTACATCTCTAAATACCAATAGAGAGAGAAAAAGATGGAAAGGAGATGAGGATAGAACTGATGAGATAGCATTCACACAGAACAAATGGATGGGAGGTCAGATTCTGCTGAAACTCGATGGTAAAGGCATTGAGTACTTGAGACAAAAGGGAGAGCTAAACGATTTTCAAAGAAGAGAGAAGGAAAAGGAAAAAGGATTGAGAGACAAAAGGATCACGAGAAGAGACAGGCAGAGATGCGACCAGTTGTATCGTGAGGAGCAAGAAAGGAAACTCAGTCACAAGCAGAGAATAGCAGACAAACAGAGTAGGCAGGAACTACGGAAGACAGAAGAAGAAGAGCAAAAGATCAGGGAAAGGAGAATTAAAAGACAAAGGGATGAGGAAATACGAAGGGCAAATGAACAGAGAGATGCAAGGAAACAGGTAGAAGATAGAGTCAGGGAGCAAGCACGGAAGCGCAGAGAGTTCGATGACGACAGAGAATGCAAGCGAAGACAGAGTTGTCAGGGAAGCTAGCAGGCAAATGCAGAAGTCAAGGCATGATGCAAAACGATTGCTGAATCCACCTGTGTTTTTACAGCAGGGTGGTAATGGAGTTGCACAGAACAATTTCTGCTATGATGGAGCAGGGCATCTTAGTGACGTCAGAGTCATCATGCAATACTGCGGTTTACCCTATCAAGAAATCAAAGGGATGGTCCTGGAGACTAGTTCAAGATTTACGCCCAATAAATGATATTGTCAAGGCCGAGTTCCCTCTAGTCCCTAACGCGGCCAGGATCCTATGTAACATATCTGTTAAGGCTCAATATTTCACGGTGATTGACTTGAAAAATGCATTTTTTTCAATTCCATTACACAAAGACTCACAAGATTTGACGTCATTTACATTCAGACAGATGAGTCTGAAGGGCACAAGGCTACCCCAGGGGTACTGTGAGTCTCCTTCAATTTTCAACAGAGTCCTACAAATGGACTTAAGCAACATTGCATTAGAGAGTGTTCTATTGCAATACGTGGATGACATTTTAATTTGCAGCACAACAGAGGAAAGATGCAGACACAATTCTATTCAGCTATTCATTATACTGGCTGAGGATATAAAGTTGACAAAGAAAAGTTACAATATTGTCAGCAAGATGTGCTGTATATGGGCCAGCTGATCTTGCATGAGGGGAAATGGATTACCTCAGAAAAGGCTGAAGCCATACTGAACACAGCCAAGCCACACACGATAAAACAGATGCAGAGTTTTCAAGGTCTTTGCAATTATGTCAAGGCATGGGTCTTTGACTACAGCTCATATACCAAGCCCTTGTTACAGGCTCAGAAGAAGGCACAGGTGATGAAAGAAAAAAATGAATTGTCTGAGACTATGGAAGAGGGGTTTACTGAACTTAAGAAAGCCATTTGAACCACACCAATTTTAGGGATTCCCAATTATGCAGAGGAATTCTACCTGTTCTCACACATGAATGGCAGCTTTATGACAGCAGTACTCACACAGAAGACCACATTGGGGTGCAAGCCCCTGGTATACTACAGTGGGAATTTGGACCCAGTGATGAGAGGCCACTTCCCTTACGAACAGAGTTTAGCCAACCACAAGAAGGGGACGGATTTTATCTCACAAGGAAATCAAGCAGCAGACACAGAGGCCATAATGGGTGTGGAAATAACTGATGCAAATGAAAAAATGATCATTGCACAAAGTGAACCTAAGGGTTATAGTAACATGGGGCAAACTCAGTTAATGGAACTCCAAGGGGACGCACCACAGGAGGAAAATAACCTCTGGAAGCGGCAAGGGTGTTGTTTAAACCCCTCCGAAAGCTTGTGGTGACAAGACAGCACTGGTAAACCAGTAATGCATATAGCCCTGTTAAAACTATCATTGGAACAAATGCATTATCCAGCACACATGTCAAATGAGAATTTAGCAGCAACGGTCGCTGAAGACTGGTTTGTACCGAAGTTAGCAGAGAACTTTGCATTTTTTATGATGAACTGTATGATCTGCCAACAGTTCACGGCTGGGCACAGACTAAAAGTAATTAAAGGAGTCATGCCAAGGCCCAATGGACCTTTTCAGCACTTGCATGTCGATCATGTCGATATGATTTAAGTATGTAATGGGTACAGGTATTTAATTGTTGTGGTGTGTCCATTCTCTAGATGGATAGAAGCAGGTCCATGTACACACCCACACTCTACCTGTGTGGCCACATTTCTGGTGAGAGAAGTATCTCCCAGGAGGGGAGTATGCGAGGTCATGAGGTCAGATTATGGGCCTCAATTTGTTAATGCAGTCTTCGAAGAGATTAGCTTGCTGCTTGGTATAAAGCACAAGTTTTCGTCGGTGTATAACCCGCAAGGTAATGGGATATGCGAGAAGCTCAATGGCTTGTTAAAGGAATGGATAGCCAAGTTGAAGCTTACTCTAAAAAAGGGATGGTTACACTGTCTTCCATTGTCACTGTCTGTACTCAGAAACCAGCCTAGTTCTGAACATCATTTTTTACGCTGCACGAGATAGCAACAGGCAGAAGGATGCATTCTCCGCTGACAACCCAGGATAGAGCTAGATATGATGCCCAGCCAACAGGACAAATCTTAGGGTCTGAAATGCAAAATTACTTGAATTGTATGACATCTGGTCTTACTCTAATTTCAGGACAGCTGCAGCGATGACAAAAAGGGTCTAGGGCAGCATAGAACACAGAAGGAGATATTGCTACACACTCAGCTCAGAGTTTACATGTACTATCAATTTTTCCTGGAGACACGGTCCTGGTGAGATACCGCACGAGAAAGAAGTGGGACAAGCCAAGGTTCAACGGACCCTTCACAGTGGAAGACGCCACTCCATCTGCAGTCAAGCTACAGGTAAGAAGAGCTTGGATTTTCCTGGGCGACATCAAGCCGAACATCGGAGAAGACCCCCTGCCCGCACCCCAATGCCTAGAGACTTCAGACAACGGGGAAGAACCACATTAGGTGCAGACGAGATCCATTACAAGGAAGAAGGACGCATGATTAGCAAAACAAAGATAAGGATCTTTTGTGCAAAATTGTGGCTTAATATTGGACATTTCCTCTGGGTAAAAAAGGGGATAAGGACATAACATACAGACACTCTGTACATCCTAGTTGCAGGGTGAAGAAGACAATTGTACGTATGAGCCACAACATACTCTGTTGACTTTGAACTTTGGACTGCTTGCACACTGAAGCCTTGATAAGAAAAGAATATGCCAAGATTTGATCGCAGACACACAAATTGGAAGAAAATACAGTATCCAGACTCATTCAAAACAGGAGCTTTATTTGGACTCATGTATGATGCCCTACAGCAGCAGCATCACAAAAGACATTCTGAATTACTTTGACCTAGTCTTGAGGTCATACCCGTCACTAGTGGGAAGACTCACTAGCATAACTGAATTTCTCCAAGACCCTGAAAACGAAAAGACAATAAGGAGGCTGCTCACCGTGATTGCCGAGCAGTTCCTCCTGCTTCCAGAATACAGAGAAGAAAAAACAAATGTCCCAAGCAGAAGGAGAAGCGAATAGACTTGTCAGCATGCTATTCTTTTGTTTAATTGAAGACTGCCCAAATCTTGTCGGGAGACACACTGATATTCTGAGATTTCTTCGAGATCCAGCGAACACAGAACGCTTGAGTATAATCCTGAACGGAATCATTATTCAGGTTGCTCTTAACACCCACCGAGTTCACAGAAGCCACTCACAGTGAGTACCGAACGGTTCCAGAACTCAGCATGGACAAGACAAATGTCCCTGTCACAAGAAGACAGTAGATTGGCGGGCAATGTATTCTTTCGCCTAATTGAGGACTTTCCAGAACTTGTGGGCAGGCCTGCTGGTGTTGACTTCCTCACTTTCATAAGAGATCCAGCAAATTGTACACCGATGAGCTTGCTCCTGCAGGGTATTGTAATAAAAATTGAACTTTCTAATCACCACCAGAATTTCCAGAGGAGACTCTGAAGCTTTCTGCTGAGGGACAGATCGAGAAACTATTGCCAGAGACTTAACTTCTATTCATACTATCAAGGACATGATATTTCTTCCAGAGTGAAACAGATAAGAGGAGTAGACTTAGGAACTTGTGTATTTTGAACACGTACAGTGAAAGAGAACATGCCAAATTTATTGCATTAATTGACATTTTACAAATACAGAAAAGAGAACTCTATCCAGAGACAATAGACAATCTATGTTCCAGGCAAAGGAGTACAATTGTTCCAATACCTGCAACCTACCAGCAAAGACATACAAATCCAGAGATATTGTTGCATAGAATATATTAACATTAGTCTTTTCTTTCGATGATAGTGATGGGAAATAAAACCAGCAGCATTGTCACCCTCCAGAAGGAGAGACATACTTATTGTTCCAGAACTAAGTGCCACCGCCTAACCTATAGGGGCATGATGTATTTATGCATCATATTCATAATTGTTTTATTATCACTGACTGTAATGCTCACCTGGTATCCACGGGGACGTCACTCAGCCTGTTCTAATAGCTTACGACCTCGAACCCTTCCCTGGAGGCTATTCGACTGGAGACTGGGCCTGAAACACAGGACTGGTAGAGTTTAACTCCCTATTGTCTCTGCGTACTTGAACCCCTTCTTCCCCGGGGTCCAACCATTCCCTTTGATCCACAGCTCACCTTGTTTTCTTGGATAGTGTGTTCTCCGTCCTGCCTTCAGCGAAGGGGCGCGTTTTTGATGCAGGCTTATTGCTGCCTAGTTACTTCACTGGCAAGAGTCGGACAGGTAAGTATAATGAGTCTTTTGAACAGTTCTCTAACTTCATTCCCTTCATTCCTTAGATGATGGTCGACGTCCGGGGATGGCGGCATGCTGCTGAGATAAGCGAAGATTTGCAGAATTCTTTCTAATGCCTTTTTTTCTGTTCTTTTCCCTTTTCCTTAGGAAGCGGCATGCCGGGATGGGAATGACACCGCCGAAGATGCTTGCAGAACAGAAGGAGCGATGACTGATGGGCAGTAGTGCCACAAGGTAAGGCTGTTCCAAACAGTGTTCTTGTTCTTGCAGGAGATGAGCGCAGAAGAAATATGCAGGCCTACTGGAGACCGATCCGAACACGGTGAGTGTCACGTTGCAGGTGTTTCTCAGCCTGGGTGTGGCTTAAATAGTCTCTGGGTATCCCAGGTGCCTCTTGGCTGAACCACACCCAACAGACTAGACCGCACATGCAGTTCTGGGAACCGAAATATGTGGGGGCATCCATCTTGTCCCCATCAATGCACTACAAGTCCAATCCCCAATGTTATCCTATGGGAGTGAGTGAGTCTGGTGCCACAAGCGCCAAGTCTGACTCAAGGTGGGTCTTTGGAGGGATGGAGAGGTCCTTGAGGGCCATGTAGGTGATTGTGGCCTGGCTCCAGCCTGACATCTTGGAGGGCTGGGGACATGAGGGGCAGGAATCATGACAACACTCCCCCCTAGGCCCTTCTCAAGGTGGCTCTTCTATCTGGTACTGGTTTGGTTGGATGGTTTTGATGAAATCGTCTAAGCAAGAGAGGTGCATGGATGTACTCACAAGGCTCCCATGTCCTGTCTTGTGGACCATACCCCTTCCAGTCTACTAAGTAGTATAATTTGGATCTGACGTACTTTGAATCTAGGATGTCCTTGACTTCGAATTCTGGCTCCCCAGCAACTACTACTGGCTGCGGTGGCGTTGCTACCCGGGTCCCAGGTTGAACAGGTTTAAGGAGAGATACGTGGAAAACAGGATGAATTTGCATGTTTGACGGCAAAGCTAGTCTGACCGCCACAGGATTTATCACGGAGGTGACGGTGAATGGACCCAGGTATCTTGGACAGAAAGTTTGAGCTCCTTTAATGGACACGTGTTTAGACGTCAGCCAGACTTTGTCTCCCACTTGGTAGTTGGGGGCCTTTGCTCAGTGTTGATCAGCAAACTTCTTTTGGCGATTCTTAGCTTGAAGTAGGTGTTCAGCTGCCCTTTTAAAGGTTTGAGAAATGGTCGTGGGCAAGGTTTTGACTGCTGGCATTTCCAGGGTTGTAGGAACGTCCAATTCAGAAGTACGTGGGTGCCTGCCATACATGGTATAATAGGGTGTCTGCCCAGTGCTGGTGTGTAGGGAATTATTATAAGCATATTCAGCTATCCATAATAGGTCAAACCAGCTTCATTCAGCTTGGTGTAACATGCAACGCAGATACTGCTCGAGTGTCTGATTTGTCTTCTCGGTTTGACCATCCGTTTGGGGATGGTGACTGGTGGATAGCCGGATGTCGATCTGGGCCATAGAGCAGCATTTTCTCCATAAATTAGATACAAATTGAGTATCTCGCTCTAAGACCAAAACTGAAGGAAACCCATGGAGCCGTACGATGCCTTCAAGAAATACCTTTGCCTGAGTGGAAGCATTTGGGAGCCCCTTTAGATGAATGAAATGTGCCATTTTTGAAAATAGGTCTACGACCACAAGAATAGTGTTAAACCCTTGACTGGGTGGTAAATCAGTAATAAAATCGAGGGACAACGTGTGCCAAGGTGCTGGTGGGATTTTCAATGGTTGTAATAGTCCAGCCGGTTTCTGCTTGGATGACTTGTTTTGAGCAGACACTCCACAAGATAGGATGATTTGGATAATGTCTATAGGCCACGTGGACCACCAATAATTTCGTTTTAACTTGGCTAGGGTTTTAGCAATTCCGGGGTGGCCCTCGATCAAGGAATCATGATAACCAGATATGACTTGTTCTCATAGTTCTTGGTTTGGTATGAATAAACGATTCCTGAAGTAGGGCAACTGATCTTTTATCATGTAATGTTCTCCTTGTTCACTCCACGCTTGTAATTGCTTCGGACTCATCAGGTTTTGGATTTTTTCATGTAATTCTTTCTGAGTTATGGTTGCTGTGATTCCTAGGAGCTTGTCACTCAGGATGATTGCTATTGGGTCAGGGGTCTGATACCCTTGCTCTTCCACCCCTATATGGGAAAGGGCATCGGTCTTCCGGTTTTTCACCCCTGTTCAAAATGTAATCATGTAGTCATATTCAGCAAAAAAAAGAGCCCAACGTAGTTGTTGTGAGGATTGGGCCTTTGCTGTTTTTAGGTACTGGAGGTTCCGGTGGTCAGTTATTACGGTGATTGTGTGTCTGGCGTCCAAGAGGTAGTGTCGCCATGCCTTAAAGGCTGACTTAATGGCCAGGAGTTCTTTGTCTGTGATAGCGGAATTGAGTTCAGGGGGTGTGAATTTACGCGAACAGAAGGCAACAGGGTGTAACTGGCCCGTTTTGGGGTCCTTTTGTGAGAGGACGGCTCCCATAGCCATGCTTGAGGCGTTCGTTTCCACCAGGTATGGGAGATCAGGGCGAGGGTGGCGTAAGATTGGGGCAGATGTGAATCTTGCTTTGAGTTCCTGGAAAGCCTCCTCGGCTTCTGTTGTCCAGTGGAACTTTTTGTTGCTTTTCCTTAGCAATGACATGATGGGATGCACGATTTGTGAAAATCCTGGAAGGAACCGGCGGTAGAAATTTGCAAAACCCAGCATACTTTGAACCCCCTTGAATGAATTTGGGGATGGCCAGTTCAGGATTGCATCTACCTTGTGTACATCCATTCGGATTCCATTCGGGCTGAGAATAAAGTCCAGGAATTCCACCTCAGAGACGTGGAATGAGCACTTTTCAAGCTTGGCGTAGAGCTGGTGTTGACGGAGTTTCTCCATTACAGATCGGACGTGTTTAACGTGGTCATGCTTTGATGCGGAATATACTAGGATATCGTCAATGTACACTAGAGCACAGACATCAATCAATTCCCGTAGGACATCGTTCATGAAGTATTGAATTGCAGCAGGCGTGTTGCAACGGCCAATCGGCACTACTTTATATTTGTACAAGCCATATTTGGTGCGAAAAGCAGTTTTCCATTTGTCCTCCTGTTTTACGCGAACAAGGTGATATGCCCCCCTCAGGTCTAGTTTTGTGTAGATTTGGGGATCTTTGACTTGATGAAGCAATTCAGGGATCAGTGGCAGGGGGTAGCAATTTTTTATGGTAATCTAGTTCAGTGCGTGATAGTCGATGCACGTTCTCAAGTCCCCCTCCTGTTTCCGTACGAAAAATAGAGGACTGGCTCCTGGAGACTTTGAGGGATGGAAGAACCCGTTGGCCAGGTATCAGTCAAGATAGGCCTTCAGGTGCTGGCTTTCTGGTTCCGTGAGTGCGTAACTTCACCCACAAGGGATTTGTGCACCGGGTATCAGGTTGATTTGGCAATAGTATGGTCTATGCGGTGGCAGGGTATTAGTCTGTTCTTTCTGAAAGACATCTTGAAAGTCCTGGTATTCACTTAGTAGGGTGCCGATTTCCACAGTCGCAAGCGCAGAGGTTCTGGTGTCTATTGGTTGTTTCTCTTGGCGATAACATGTGTAGGCACAAGTCTTGGCAAAGGCCAATTCTTTTGCTCACCAATGGATTTGAGGATTGTGAGCTACCAACTGTTAGGAAAGATTTCTTAATTGTGGGTAATTTTCCTTCCATGTGGCAACCCCTAAACTTTTTGCTGTTGTTTTCACCATGATCTAGACTTTGCCAGAGAAGTGCAGCCTTCTGCCGCACTCCTCTGGGCTTTCGCTCCATTCTTACGGGGAAACTGAAATGCCCTTAAGACAGTCAGTACCGGGAAACGCTGTTTTCCGTAGTTTCTTTATCATGTAGCAGCTTTCGTGCAACAGGGCACAAGAGGGCACTGTAAGCTAAGTTACTGCTCCCTTGGGTCTCTAGTCTTCTACAGGCTCTAGATACTCTCTTTGAATTGTAAATGAACGGTGCAAGTGAATCACGGATGGGATTGGTGGCAGCGATTGTTTCTTGTGTTTTCGAGCTCCTTTTGGCGTTTTAAGTGCGTTTCTCGCGCTTAGCCCAAAATGGTGCCCTGGCTCCCAAAATGGCCATACCACAAGGCTCTTTGTCCTGTCTGCTGACCGTCTTGCCCCCGTCACCTCCCCCAGGTCGAGCCGACCCGGGGCCTTCCTTATTTGGGCATGTACTTTCCCGCAAAACACAGATGCTTTCGCGGGCTTCTACAGGCCTGTGTGTGCCTCCAGGATTGGGGCTGGGATGTCTAGTCCCAATACACATCCTGGGTGCCAGAGAGTCTAGGGTGGGGTGAATGCCTGGGACCCCCGTGGTCTGTGATGAGGTCCACAGATGGTGTGAGTGTTTTATGAGCGGATCTCCCATTGGGTCCCCTCCGTTTTGGCGCGAAGGGAACTGTGGATAAGAGGGGGCTGGAAACGCCACTACCAGGTCGATCTCCTGAGTTCTCACGAACAAAGGAATACAGGAGCCAAGTATCCTGCAACCATGAGGTTGAACCGAGGAATCGCTGGTGACCCGCTGAAGGACTGCCCATCTGCACTGCTGTCGCTTGGTGAAACCCTACCTCGGATCGAACGAGAAGGCCTGTACTGGTACTTCGACCCTTAGAATTGTGGGAACAACTATTCTCGGCATCTTCACCATCTCATGCACGTAAGCCTTCGGAAGTGTCTCTGGGCAATCCAGCAGACTGACCAGCCTACCCAGGAGTCTTGCTCTGTAACCGCCGTCAGGTTGTGTTGTATTACGAGTCCTTGTCACTCTCACACGATTCGTACACTTGGCATTGCCAGGTCTGACGTGAGGAGTGTACATTTGGCTGGAATACACACGGCCGCTCCGTTGCCCTGCTGTGGTAACAAACTGTGAGGCTTCACTGCGTTTGGGACGTCCTCATCTCAACTTCTGCTGCTGCGGAATATACACAACAACAAGACGTCCCCTGCTCCTATCTGAACCTGCCAGCACTGAAACCGACGCGGAGAAGCCTGGGTCTGCTTGCATCGGGGACGGGTGAGTAGCATCGCTAGGAACTGGTCGCCCTCCTGCAGGAGCCCATAGCTTTTCCCTGCTGTGTCTAACAGCACGCCTTTCCGTACTCGTGCTCTGCTTCTGCCCCCAGTGGAGGCTGCGCTTGGGTTGCGGAGCTCTGTTCATCTTCATTTGTTCACCGAACTAAACTGCTTGATTCCCTCGAAGAGACTCCCCTTTTTGCCCGTTGGCACCAGCGTGTGCAGGTACTTTTGAGCACAAGGCTCCACTCTTCGTAGGGTTTGGACTTCCTTTTAGTTAGGTGCCTCTGAAGGTGGACTGGGTCTAATTATTATTCGCACTGCCTGTTTTCCTCCCCATCTAGGTGGTCTACACATTTCGTGCGTCTAACTCGTTAGACTCGTTTGTATTTGTATATATATTGTATTGGTTTGGTATGTGTTGGTTTACTGGAGTTTTATTGTGATTTCTCGCTACGGGCAATGTTACAAAGGCTTTGTAATAAATGTGTATATATTTTTAATATAACACCTGTTTGGCGTAATTTGTAAGTGTCGTTGCTTTGTGTGCTCATTGCGGGCTTTCAGTCACCCTCACCCCTCATGAGACCTAGTCTTGACCGCCGCGATCGCTACCCTGATTGGTCTGGCTTGTCCAGAGGTTGCCCTGTTCCAAGAAACTAGGCTGGCCTTCTGAACCTCTGCGCCTCCAGGACAGAGTTCAGAAATCCATTTTAACACCAACCATGGCATTCCCAAAATCAACCAGAGCTGTGGTGCCTTAATGAGGTCGAAAACGATAGATTCTTGGTGTCCATCCTGGCACAGAAGGGTTAAAGCTGCAGTGCATTCGGATACTGGACCAGAAGCTATTTCCGTGCCGTCGACTGTGGTAACAGTGTTGGTGGTTGATTTAGGGCATAACGGAAGCCCCATCTTTGCCGCAAGATCCTGGTCGATGTAATTCCCAACGGCTCCACTGTCTATGTAAACTCTTATTGCGTGCATCCGAGATGGTTGTTGGGTGGTTGATCAAGACCATAGATAGTGCAAAATGGGAGGTCTGTAGTTCACTTTCTTCACTCGACAAGTGGACCCCTACACTTGCCGGGCTGGGGAGTTTTCTGATTCCTTGATGGTATCTTCCTTGTCCGTGGCCTCTACCGTCCTCCTCGGTGGCTTCACAGGGCACTCTTTAAGGAAATGACGTGACCTTCCGCAGTACAGACATAACTGCTGCTGTCTCCTTTTATCCCTATCCGCTTTCGTCAAGGGGGATCTGAACCCCCCGATCTGCATTGGTTCTCCTGAACCTTCCGTTGTTCGGGCAGTGTTGTCCTTTGAACGCACATACATAGGGCAAGGGTCTGGTCTGGTTCGATCTGCTCTTCGGTCCTGCAACCTATGATCCAGTTGAACAACAAGGTCAATGAATTCTGAGCAGTCTTTTGGGGGTTCAGTACTTGTGCGAAAACATCCTTGAGCTCCCCCCGCAACCCCTGATGAAATAACATGGTTCTCTTCTCCACTGGCCATTCTGCTTCAACTACGAGTCTATTGAACGTGGCTATGTATGTTAATAGGTCTTGATTCCCGGCGAACAGCTTTTCCATCTCCTGCTGAAAGCCCCTGAAGTCATGGAGCAAAGGATCGTCTTGGGCCACAAAGGGTACAGACCAGTCCGCGGCGCTACCACTCAGGTAGGATAGCACAAAAACGACCCGTGATTGGTCATTCGGGAAAGGCCCCTGGCCTACAAAGGAAGTGCAGGTGGCACTGGTTCATGAACATTGCAAACCACTTGGGATCCCCTGTAAATCGTTCGGGCAGGGCCAAGGGAACTGCCCCAGGAATGGTTATCTGAACGGGATTGGCTGATGGCACTGGCATCGAGGGCACACTTCCCGGCAATGGTGCATGCCCTGCTTGTGACTGGAGAAGTTGCCTGCTTAAATCATCAGTGCGTTCTTTGGCTACTATCAGCCCTCTCCTCAGGGTGTTGGTCTCCTGCCTGGCTGCATGTACTTTGGAACGTAGCTGCCCCAACATGTGGGCTAACTGATCGGTTTCTGATGTTTCCATGACGCCCAGGTGGATTTTGATGTGAGGCTTTGCGTTCTGTAACGCTCACCTGGTATCCACGGGGACGTCACTCAGCCTCTTCTGACCTCTTACGACCTCAAACCCTTCCCTGGAGACTATTCGCCTGGAAACTGGGCCTGAAACACAGGATTGGTAGAGCTTAACTCCCTATTGTCTCTGTGTGCTTGAACCCCTTCTTCCCCGGGTCCAACCCTTCCCTTTGATCCACAGCTCACCTTGTTTTCTTGGATACTGTGCTCTCCGCCCTGCCTTCAGCGCAGGGGCGCGTTGATTGATGCGGTCTCGTTGCTGCCTAGTTCCTTCACTGGCAAGAGTCCGACAGGTAAGTATAATGAGTCTTTTCAACAGTTCTCTAACTTCATTCCTTTCCTTCCTTAGATGATGGCCAGTAGCGCTGAAGGTGAGTGAGAGTGCAATGCATGATGCACCCCTTTTGTATTTGCATTGAACCGAGTTATTTTTCTGTGTCTTTTAGGTGCCGCAACGTTTTCAGCGTGGATGCCGGTTATGAAGAACAAATGCGGTGGCTAAGTGCAGTGTGCGGTGCCTCTAGATGTTTCCACGCTAACCTGGAGTGTCTTTTTCCTCTTGCAGATGGATAAGAAGTTCCGGAGACAGAGTTCCCCCAGAGCGGCTGGGATTCAGGTAAGCGTTTGAAGCTCGTACAGTATTTAAAAATAAGCGAAGATTTGCAGAATGCTTACTAATGCCTTTTTTCTGTTCTTTTCCCTTTTCCTTAGGAAGCGGCGTGCCGGGATGGGAATGACACCGCCGGAGATGCCTGCAGAACAGAAGGAGCGATGACTGATGGGCAGAAGAGCCACAAGGTAAGGCTGTTCCTAACGGTGTTCTTGTTCTTGCAGGAGCTGAGCGCAGAACAAAGATGCAGGCCTACTCGAGACCGATCCGAACATGGTGAGTGTCTCGCTGCAGGTCAGCCTGGGTGTGGCTGAAATAGTCTCTGGATATCCCAGGTGCCTCTGGGCTGAACCACACCCAAATGACTAGACCGCACATGCAGTTCTGGGAACCAAAATATGTGGGGGCATCCATCTTGTCCCCATCAATGCACTTCAAGTCCAATCCCCAATGTTATCCTATGGGAGTGAGTGAGTCTGGTGCCACAAGCGCCAAGTCTGCCTCCAAGTTGGTCTTTGGAGGGATGGAAAGGCCCTTGAGGGCCATGTAGGTGATCGTGGCCTGGCTCCAGCCTGACATCTTGGAGGGCTGAGGACATGAGGGGCAGGAATCATGACACTGACAATTTGCACTGCATTTTTAATAGGTGTAAAAAGTGTTCTGAGTCCAGTGCACCCACCTAATAATGTACGCATTACACCCACAAAAGCACTGAAACCCTTTATAGTGATCCCAGTTCCTAGAAGGTCACACACAGGAGTGAGTGAACTTGAAATGAATGTGATTAGCAATGACACACATGAAGTGACAATCAAGTTAAAATGCCAGAGACAGGGTCTGCAGAGTAAGAATGAAAGAGGGTTAATGACAACCACACGCATGCAAGCAATGAGTGCACACACACCAGGGCTAGTGTCAATAAAAACAGAACCACATGCCAAAGAAGGGGTAACGTTTGGGCAACCGACAATGAGAAGCAACCCTACGAGTGAAATGAAAAGACAAATGGAGAAAGCTGAACTGTTAAAGTGACAAAAGGAGTTGGAGAAGAAACCAACCGAGACAGCATTTACAAGCACGAGTTCTGCAAAACTGTCACGTGCAGAGATGATAGCAGAATCAATTTGGCCATTCATAACTGGAGCCAGGAAAATGCAAGAGGAGAAGGAAATAATTGCCAGACTTTTACCTTCTCAATTGGTGCAGATGAAGTTGCCTGCCCCCTGGATTGGGATACCTGAGAAGCCTCCAGCAAGAAGATGCCATGTGGAGGTGTTCAAGGACGTAGTTATAGCTAACTACATGAAAACCTTGAGGATCAAGAGAAGCATGTAAGGAGATGACAATGAACTAAACGACTACTTGGACAGCACTGCACATTTGGAAAATAACATATGGTACCAGTACATGAAAGAAGTTGGAAGACGGAACTCAGAGGAGCAATGCTTTGATTGTGCACGCCTACCTTACAGCATGGGGAAGTCAAAAATCTTTGTAGCTGTAGAAATTGATGTCCAGACAGCACACTGTCTGTCACATGTAGCAATGTTCAAGACCAGAGGCCAGTTCATGGGAAGTGATGCCTCACTGAAATGGGCAACTGAAGCAACTGATCCAAAGGAAGACAATTATGTCCAGGACATGAAGACAAGGAACCATATAAAGACAAAGCACATTGTGATCAGATATGAGAAGCCTCGAGATCAGAAGAGAGGCAAATCAAAAACTGAACGTCCAAGGAAGAACTCCAGAAGAAGCCAGAAAATGGAAAAACAGAGGTCAAATGAAAATCTGGGGAACAGTTCTTTCACCAGACGGATGGGAGAAAGGAGTAGTGATTTGCAGAGCATGGATGATCCTTGGAGCCTGCAAAGAATCACTTGAAAACGTGCAGAACATATGCAGACCATTATGGCCGAGACTTGCAAAACTACCAACATGGGTCGAAGACCGAGGAGGACCCCTACAGATAGTGCCATTGGAAAATACCAAACTGTGCTTCAGAAACAATGGTACAAGAAAAATGGGAGAAAATCAGAACTGTGGACGTATCTTTGATGCCACAGGAATGGCACATGGTACCGCAGTAATCATGGACAATTATTTGGCATGTGGATCTAGAGCATATATCAGACTGCCGAAGAATTGGGGAGGTATATGCACCATAGTGAATGTCCATGTTCCAGCGTTGGTGATTCCAAAAAGTGATCTGAACAGTGACAGTTTTCCAAAAGCAGATGTTCATCTGAGGAAAAGGAGATCTGTGAAACTGATGAGTAGAATGAAGAGAGAGAATTACTTTTCTGCCAAATCAGAAGAAGCTTTCCATGCAATCCTGTATGAACACAGGCTGTTCAGCCTGACCTCATCAGTGTTCACAACAATCTTCATGCCACGGGTCCAAGTTGGAGCAAATACTAAATGGTTGCAGATAACCAGATGGGAGTTGCTGACATGATAACAGCCATGAATGGAGGTGTTTTTGCAAAAATCGGAGAATCATGTTGAACATTTAAACCATCTCATGATGAAGAAAATGGAACTTTAACAGAGGCCATAGGTATGCTGACAAAACCACAGAATCAAATGATTGATGAAATCGACGAAGTGGACGATGACAGTTAGTTTGGATCGCTATTTTCATGGGTTCCACAATCGATGGCAGACGCATTCAAATTCCTAGTAGCCCTGCTAGTGATGATATTGCTGGGATTCTGTGTTATCAAAATAATAATCTCTCAGTGCCAGAAAACTGTGAAAAAAGCTATAGGGATGAAGATCATGATTGATGTCAAACCAGGATGGAAGCCCAGTGACCTGACTGATGAAGAAATACAAGGCTTTGTGAAAGCTAGCATTAATGCACCAGAAGGAACAAAGTTTCGGTATCCAAGGAAATACAGAAATTATGTGGGACGATGGATCTACTGCAGCCCAAATGGACAATGCCAGCTGATGCCATGGAACAAAGACGAACACGTAAGAGCACCAGGAAGCTTGAAGGGAGTCATAAAAATGTGGACCCGAAGAGACATTTGAACAGAATTTCGTGTGTGATCCCAGAAGATGAAGGAGAAGTGAATGCAGAGAATGCAGAAAAGGTGGATGCCAAGGAAAAAATGAAAGTGGTCAATGAATCGCCCAGAGGGGGGGGTGTAGAGGCACTGGCGTAACAGGGGCCCCCGCAGCCCCCGCGGTGCGGGGGGCCCCACCAGCACATGGCTGGGAGGGGGCCCCAGTAAAAAAAAAAAAAAAAAAAAAATGAAAATATTTTTTTCTAAAAAAAAAAATGTTTCTTTTGAAATTCACTCTGCATTCATAAAGAACATTTCTGTAACAGAAATAATTTCTTTATGAAGGCAGAGTGACTACAAAAAGAAACTTTCTTTTTGAAGTCTGAGGGCCTCGTACCCCATGACATGGAAGACCCTAGGCTGGAGGCCTCCATGTCATG
This sequence comes from Ambystoma mexicanum, assembly GCF_040938575.1. Classification (NCBI taxonomy): domain Eukaryota; kingdom Metazoa; phylum Chordata; class Amphibia; order Caudata; family Ambystomatidae; genus Ambystoma; species Ambystoma mexicanum. The sequence goes on from NC_090941.1 coordinate 431,302,752, forward strand.
GAGTGAGGGGGGGGGGGGAACGCTATGCCTTCAAAAAGAAATTGTTTTTGAAGCCACTCAGCCATCATAAAGAAATTATTTTGATTATGGTTCGATCCTTAACTGAAATAATTTCTTAATGAAGTTATAGTGACTTAAAAAAGAAACAATGGGGCTCATTCTGACCATGCCGGTCCGGAAACAACGGTGCTGGTAAGCTTACAGGCACTGTTGTTTCCGGACTGGCATATTACAGGTCTGCCTGGTGGGGCTGCCGTGCCCGACAGGTCTGACCCTGCCAGGCACAGCAGCCACGGTAGGCAGACCTGTCACGGAAGCACCGGCACCGTTAACAATGGTGCAGGTGCTTCTGTGTCCCCATTCCCGTGGAGTCTGGGGTTTAACGAAATTACCGGCACCTGATTTCCCAGCCGCCGGACTTGAAATAGCACGGTGGCACCGGGAAGTCAGGCCATAGTAATTTTTTATGGGTCTGTCGGCAACCCGCCGGTAGCACCGGCACGGTTACCGCTGGACCCGTAATGAGCCCCAATTTCTTTTTTAAGTAATAGGGCCCCCCTCAACTCCATTAGGTGTGCGTGTATGAGTCTATGGTGAAAGGGTGCACACTCAAATGTATAGCCGGCTGCCTGTGTGTGTATGATGAAAGGGTGCACACTTATATGTATGGGTGGCTGTGTGGGTGTGCCTGCATGGTGAAAGGGTGCACACTTAAATGTATAGGTGGCTACCTGTGTGAGTGTATTGTGAAAGGGTGCACACTTAAATGTGTGGATGACTGGGTGTGTATAAGGTGAATGGTGTGTGTACTTGTGTACAGGGGCACAAGAAAACCTTCATTTCGGGGGGGCTAACCCTTCAAATGTTGGGAGAGGCGCTAACTTCACATGCGGTGGGGAGGGGGAAACTTATTTGTGTGGGCGCATCCAAATTATTTACGCATTTTAATGAGACTATTCTAGTGCAGATTCAATGTTACAAGCAGTTAACTCTCTCCTATAAGTCTCCTGTTCCCTCTCTACCCTTCCAATCACTCCCCTGGCATGCAAGTACTAAACCCACATCACGATTTCAATCGCCTAAACAATGTGGCATTTGAATGCAGGTACTAACAGTGAAATGCTTTACGTTGGTAATTGCTGGGTTCTTGTTAACAGCAAAAACCAGGTGCCGTTTAAAATCTGTGTCCTGTTCGGTCTGGCAACTGCTCTAAAGGTTAGCCAATTTGAGTCAATATAGCCCAAAATGTCAGGAGGGGTAGTGCTGAAGCCCAGTCAACTCAATGGTGTTGCGCTACTACTTGTGTTTAATGCCTTGCTTACTCCTAGCCCTATTCTTCCTCGTCCCAGTACTTATATACGAGGCAGTACGTGTGTTTGAGGCACTCTGCCTCATACAAAAGTACTGGGAAGAGGTAGAGGTACATGGAGGTAATGCCTGATTTAGCTACCTGTAATCTTCATCACTCCTAGTCCCACTGTTCCTCATCCCAGTACTTACCTATGAGGCAAGGAGCCTCATACGAAAGCTCTGGGACAAGGAAGAGGGACGCAGAGGTAATTCTGGGCCAAGGAGCTGATTGTGGAGGTTGGGGTTGTGGGTGGGAGGGAGAGTGGATGTGTGGGGGGGGCAGGATTGTGTGATAAATCATAATGGTTGTCCATGTCCAGGCTAAGCAGGCATGATATGTGGTATTAGTGGCTAGAGAGGCATTTTGATTTAGCCAGTCTAGTCATTCCTCAGTTTGGTATGACTTTCTTTTAACTGGACATTTCTGATAAAGTAGTCCTGCTAACTTAAATTACCTGGCTAGATTGGCATTTGGGTGCTGCCAGTCTAGCCATTTCTTACTGCGGCATTGTATATTTTTCTGGGCATCTGTGATAAAATGATATGATGTGATTCAAGTCATTTATAACGCGCCTGTACACAAGTGTACACAAGGGAGGGATGATAGAGGGAGGACAAGACAAACGATCTCACTAGGCCTTGTGTCATTGTGAGAACGAGAAGTGCAAGGGAAAAGGGAGCTGGGAAGTGCAAGTGAGAGGGCAGGGGAAAACAGGGCAGCAATGCTCTCAGTAAGTGCAGCCAGGGCAGAGCAGCTATTGGTTGTGCAAGGAGAACAATGGACTGCAGGGTTACAGTTACAGCCCCTAAGAGCATGGTAGGCCCGGAGGCAGTGCAAGGGTGACCAATCAAGAAAGAGCCTGGACTCAGAGAGACTCTGAGGGTAGCCAAGCAGCCAGTCAGTACAGCAGACAGGTAGGTCAGGTAGGTCAGCAGGGGGGGAGAGAGAGCGAAAGCAGCAGAGAAGAGGAAAGCTTTTAGCTGCTTCCGAAACGTCAGGTTGTCCGCCTCAAGTTTGAGAGGGGCAGGGAGGCCATTCCAGTTGGAGGCACCAGCAGAGGAGAGAGGTCTACCCCCACTCTCTGCTTGGAGAAATGTCTAAGCCTTAGAGAGTTGGAGGTAGCTGAGTGAAGGGTTAGAGAAATAAGGTATTTTGGAAGAGAGCATTGGATTTAGTGTTGGCACTGGCCCCAGAAAGCCTTGTGGGCAATGCAAAGGTTCTTGAACTTGATCCTTGCAGCCAGTGGAGAGATTTCAGGGCTGGAGAAATACAATCGCAGGGCTTGAGGCCAAGGCTAAGTCTTGCAGTCCTGTTCTGGATTATTTGCAGATGACGGAGGCTAGAGGAAGACAGATTGAGAAAGTGGATGTTGCAGTAGTCCAGCTTAGAGACAGTGAGCTTCTGGTGGAGAGTGAGAAAGGGAAGAGTCCCTTTGAGGAGGAGCAGCTGGTAGTGGGACTTCTGGTGATGTCCGAGATGTTAGGAGAGAAAGAGAGTGTGGCGTTGAAGATGACACCAAGGTTTTTTGCCTCGCAGGAAGGCAAAGGAAGAGGGCCCAAGGTGGTCTGCTATAGTGAGAGAGGAAACACAGTGGCAAGGGTCCCAATGAGAAGGATCTCTGTCTTACTGGCATTAAGGCAGAGATTGTTGGAGGCGCACCAATCCTGAATCGTGGATAGACAGTCAGGAATGAGCAAGAGAGGAGAGGAGGATGAGGGGAGCCTGAAGGAAAGCTGAGTCATCCGCACAACACTGAAAGTTAGAGGATAAGGTAGAGATCAGGGAGGCCCAAGTGGCCAAGTAGAGGTTGAAAAACCAGCGTGAGAGGATAGAGCCCTGGGGAATGCCACAGGTAGAGAGAGGTGGCGGAGAGAATGGGACCACGATCGACCTGGGAGCGGAGTGGCGGTCCAAGTGGAAGTAGGTCAGTCACTCTAGGGTCTGATCTGTGATGCCCAGGTTCTCACAGAGTCGATTGATCAGGATGGCGATGTTGACCCTGTCGAAAGCAGAGGAAAGATGAAGGATGAGAATAGAAGGAATGCTGGAATCAAGGTTAGACAGCAGCACAGGTGTTAAGGAGAGCAGTTTCCATGCCTCTGGCAGCTCTGAAGCCAGACTGATGGTCATGGAGACAACCAACAGATTCAGTGTGGAGAGTAAGCTGGGAGATGGCAAGCTTTTCCAAGAGTTTGCTCAGGAAAGGTGGAGATTGAGCGATAGGTTTCCGGCAGGTAGGATCAGCAGACTTCTTCTTGAGGAGTGAGTGCACAAGGGAGTGCTCAAAGGGAGAGGGGAACATTGCAGTGGCGAAAGAGTGATTACAGAAATTGGCCAAGGCTGGAGCGAGGGTGTCAATATGGGCTTTGATGGTTCTGGAGGAGCAGCGGAGCACCTGTTTGGACGACACTTTCATAGATCGGACTTGTCTAGAAACCTCGTCAGGTGTTGTCAGAGAGAAAGAGGAAAAAGGAGGAGGAGAGAAGAGATGGCCAAATTGGGCCGAGAGAGTCCAGAGCTGTACGCTATCGGGGCCTGCAGTAAAATCGGATACACTAGTCCCATTGTACTGCAAGCTTTTTTCCACACTTGGATGCCTAATTCCACCAGGTAAGGACATCCAGTTTGTACTCCGGCTGGGATCCAAAGTAGATCTCTTAGGTAACTTCCCTTGACAGCCGGTTGTACAAGCCCCTTTTCTGTCATGGAATCATCTGCCATCCATTGTACAATGTTCTGTAGCTGACATGCCAGAAAGTACAGCTCAAAATTCTGTATTTTTAGCCAGCTGTGCTCGTACGATCTTTGCAATGTATTCAGGGCCAGCCTGTCCCTCCCTCTTGCCATAAGAAACCCTGCATATCTTTTCCAAGTCTCTGAAGAACTGCCTCGGGATGTTATATGGGACATTCCCAAAACAATGCAAGAGCCTCGGCAGTGGCATCATTTTCAGCAGCGCTGCTCTGCACATAACCGACAGCGGTAGCTTGCCCCAAAATTCCATAGATTTCATCAACCCATTTTTGTCCCTCACTGTATTAAATTTGTGTTCTTGCGTAGGGTCTCGATAAATACTGATTCCCAAGTACCTGAAGGAGTACTTACTCCAGGGTAGAGGGAGGTTTATTAAGTCCTCCAACATCACCGTCGCCATCGCAGCTAATGGGAATAGGCATGAATTACTCTTATTTATCTTGATGCCTGTCAGTACACTAGAATTGTCCAACACCTCCAGAATATATGGCAGATTCACTGCCGGATTTCTCAGCTACAGCAACATATAGTCTGCATACATGGACACCACATGCTTCACCCCTCCTGTTTCTATCCTGCTTCCCTGTATTCCTGCCTCAAATATGCTGCCGTAGGCTCTGCCGTTATAATATATATCATTGGGGACAGTGGGCATCCCTACCCCGTACCCCTATGTAGTTGCCACTTGTCTGAGTATACACTCCCAGTCCGGACTCTGGCCATTGGCTCGGTATATATCAATTGCACCCATTTCATTTACTGTGGCCAAACACCCATCTTCTTCATCATGATGTACACCCAATTCCACTGCACCGAGTCAAATGCCTTAGTCGCATCTAGTGAAGCTACCGCATACTCTTCCTTGCAGCCCTCAGTGTTGAAGATCACTTGGTGCAATCTCCTGAGGTTCCCAGTAATGCTCCTCCCTGCTACATACCCGGTCTGATCTGGGTGGATCAGCACATGTATCGCCCCACGGAGCCCATTTGCCAAGATGGCTGAAAGGATCTTGCTGGCTTGATTCAAAAGTGACAGCAGTCTATAGGATCCACAGTCTGCTGTGCTTATCTTATCTGGTTTTAGTAATGGCACTATCAGGGCCTCTCTCAAAATATCAGGGAGTATATGTTCCTTGTATTCCTCATTATACACCTTAGCGATCAGCAGAGCCAGCGTATCACTGTAGGCTTTATGCTCATTTGCATGTTATAAAGATACAGGCTGATTTGGTGTCAAGTTGATGGTGATGTGGTTGCAGTGATTCCGGAGTGTTTCCCCCTGACCCATTTACATTGGTGTGGGTTGTGAAGTTCGGTTATTGCCCGCTGAGACTATTGACCTTGAGTTCTATGCTATGGTTTGTAGCATCACATTATTAACTAACGTTATGTGATTTTATTTTAAAACAGAACTGGCAGGAGTGAATACTCAGTTGTCACATCTTCATCGGGTGGCAGTGTTTAAGTCTGGCAATTAAGTCGGGTTGTATTTGAAAAATTAAAAAGCTCCAGACTCATTTTGGAATACTATGTCAGGTGAGTCAGTGTGTTTTGAAGTGGCGACTCCTAAATATAGAATTTGTTTTTAACGACAGGTTTCACAAATCCCTCTATATGTTTTTGCCAACAGGGATTTCTTTGCAATAAGTTGCATTTCCTATATCTGCATGAATTGGCTTCAGTTTTGAATCAGTCTACCTCCTGATGAAGGCCATTTATATTCTTGAAAGAAACATTATGGGTGAATGTATTCTGACCACACTGGGCCAAAACACCTAGTGTCGACACTTAGATCCTGGTGTTAACAATGTGACAATGTTCATCCCATAGGGCATTCTCTACCCCTAGAGGGTTATATCATGATCTACCATGCATGTTCTGTATATGGTAGATGAGAGTGTCTAATTGAGATTAAAATATGTGTTAATCTTTCATGTGATTATTAAGTTACTGTAAATGTAAGCTAAACTGAATATATGGCTTGACAGTGAGACACTCAATACTATTCCCTCATACAGTGTATTTGAATACTATCATATTAAAAAAACGTTTTGCACATGTGCACCAGGACCCCAACCTAAAGCTGGCGGTTGCCCAATAGGACTTTACGATGAGGCAGAATCACCCAAGAGATGGATGGGGATGCAAATTAGTACTCTAGAATCGAATCAATCAGCTGGTAGTGGGACTTCTTGGTGATGTCCGAGATGTTAGGAGAGAAAGAGAGTGTGGCGTTGAAGATGACACCAAGGTTTTTTGCCTCGCAGGAAGGCAAAGGAAGAGGGCCCAAGGTGGTCTGCTATAGTGAGAGAGGAAACACAGTGGCAAGGGTCCCAATGAGAAGGATCTCTGTCTTACTGGCATTAAGGCAGAGATTGTTGGAGGCGCACCAATCCTGAATCGTGGATAGACAGTCAGGAATGAGCAAGAGAGGAGAGGAGGATGAGGGGAGCCTGAAGGAAAGCTGAGTCATCCGCACAACACTGAAAGTTAGAGGATAAGGTAGAGATCAGGGAGGCCCAAGTGGCCAAGTAGAGGTTGAAAAACCAGCGTGAGAGGATAGAGCCCTGGGGAATGCCACAGGTAGAGAGAGGTGGCGGAGAGAATGGGACCACGATCGACCTGGGAGCGGAGTGGCGGTCCAAGTGGAAGTAGGTCAGTCACTCTAGGGTCTGATCTGTGATGCCCAGGTTCTCACAGAGTCGATTGATCAGGATGGCGATGTTGACCCTGTCGAAAGCAGAGGAAAGATGAAGGATGAGAATAGAAGGAATGCTGGAATCAAGGTTAGACAGCAGCACAGGTGTTAAGGAGAGCAGTTTCCATGCCTCTGGCAGCTCTGAAGCCAGACTGATGGTCATGGAGACAACCAACAGATTCAGTGTGGAGAGTAAGCTGGGAGATGGCAAGCTTTTCCAAGAGTTTGCTCAGGAAAGGTGGAGATTGAGCGATAGGTTTCCGGCAGGTAGGATCAGCAGACTTCTTCTTGAGGAGTGAGTGCACAAGGGAGTGCTCAAAGGGAGAGGGGAACATTGCAGTGGCGAAAGAGTGATTACAGAAATTGGCCAAGGCTGGAGCGAGGGTGTCAATATGGGCTTTGATGGTTCTGGAGGAGCAGCGGAGCACCTGTTTGGACGACACTTTCATAGATCGGACTTGTCTAGAAACCTCGTCAGGTGTTGTCAGAGAGAAAGAGGAAAAAGGAGGAGGAGAGAAGAGATGGCCAAATTGGGCCGAGAGAGAAAGAGGACATAGAGGACAGGATGTCCTGAGATTTAGCAGAGAAATGAGAGTCCAGAGCTGTACAGAGGGCATGGGAGGGAACAGAAGAGGTATAGACCACAACAGGATTGACCAGTTCCTTGCAGATTTTAAAGAGTTTGGCCGTGTTGTTCGAGGCCATGGAGACACATGCTTTTTTGTGTGCTCTCTTCTTGATGAGTGTTATTGCTTTGACTGGCATTTTGCTGAAAACAGTCTAGGTATGTCTAAATGTGGCCTGGCATTCTGTACTATAATGTTATTACGTGTTTACACTGGTCTACATTGTGCAGCCAGTTGGAAGCATTAATGTTCCTGTGCACTGTTGGTGACTTGCATGTATTGGATTGTGTTACCCTACAAAACAATTGCAAACACTATGGCTTTATAGCCAATTTATCCCAGAAAGTGTGCTGTATATTGCATTAAAACACATAATTATATCTTTTTCCTAGTGCAGTGTGCGGCATACCCCTTCAGCAGCACGTTCATGCGTATTGTGCAAGCGTGACAGTCTAGGCCGGCCCAGAGTGTGGCGCAACCCGTGATTTGTTGACGAGTTGGGGGGCCCCCTCAGCATGGCTCGCAGGGGGGCCCCCACATTTTGTGTTACGCCACTGTGTAGAGGGGGTCCCAACCCGACCCACACTCAAATCGCCCATTTTGAAGTGCCAGGAACTTTCATGCCGAAGTATGTGATGTATGATGAGCAAATAAACCAGCAGAGAGCCGCAGTGGGGCTCTGCCCGGTACCTCTCAGACTGACAGCACCTACTGAAGTACCTACACTTAACAAACCTTGGACAGTCAGGTACCCATTGAGAAAACCATATCGACAAGTGAGACAAACTGACGATTGCCAAAACACAATGCCTGAAGAAGCCAAGAAAGTCCTAAAGGAAGACGAATGGTGCAGTCACAGGAATCCGGATTGACTCACATATAGAAGATATGACAACCTGCAAATGACGAAAAGAGATGAAACACCATGGATAAGCGACATCCTGAGTTTAAATTGAAATGAGTGATGTCGAATGTAAGAAGCTTATGCCATAAGCGTGATGAAGACATGCCGCCAGTTTACACGTGTACATATGCTTGGAACTGCAAGAAAGCTGAGAAAATTGTGCCGCTTGCTAGGCTTAATAGTAAGATAGATTGCGGCAAGGGCTATCCATACATATCTACCTCAAAAAGCAGAATGTTATATAAATATACTTCCACAGTGCACAAGAGCAGAATCAACCAAATGTTACTAAAGGCCACAGGAGAGGAGCCCCTCAACTTGAAAATCGAAAGCTAAAAGACAAGAAATGAAACTTAGATGCATGCAACCCGTACCAAAAGGCAAGGTCGCACCAGCTGACTTTAATAAATCAAAGATATGATTTATGAAGCAAAGAGTGGAGTATCCTGTTCAAAGAAGTCAAGATAAGCAGCAGAAGTCAGGTGGTGGGCAGAAAGCTAAATGAAATACACAAATTGCATGGAAACTGAGACATTTCACAGTGTCTGAATCACGTGACTTACCAAGCAAGAAGAGTTGGGACTTCACACCTACGCGCGGCCTTGTGCCATGCACAGATATTTGAACTCTTCCAGAGATGCAGTCTCAAGGCCAACCAACAAGAAATAATTGACACATCGCTATTGGGGAGGTGACTGATGATGGCAATGGTTGGGGGAAGGCTGGGAGAGCGGGCAAGCACCCGGCACCTGGCCGACCATTCTGCACGCTGCTAAGCCAGTGGAAAAGTACTAGGGGGCTTGGTACCAACCCAATCATAATGGACCAAGTAATCTAGGATCCTATAGTTTGTAGAACCAATGAGACGTCATACGTTTAATGATGTCCACAAAGCTATTCTGAAGGAAGGGCGTATATGCCCCACCTGACACTGGTTACCCATTCCTGTCACCCCATTACCATATACAGATATAGTACCTATAGTAAAGTTACCTTCCGATAACCAATAGAATTGCATGCAACATTTTAAGCATTACGCGTCAGTGATGATGAGTTTTTAGTATAAAAGATGTGTTTTCTATGAAGTTCATTGGAGATTAAGCGAGAAGGTAGATCGAGCAGATGCTGATGTTCACTGAACTGCCTGTTGTTTGTACTTGTCATTAAACAGACTCCCTTTGCCAAACCATTAAGTTGTCATTATTGATTCGATTCTAGAGTACTAATTTGCATCCCCATCCATCTCTTGGGTGATTCTGCCTCATCGTAAAGTCCTATTGGGCAACCGCCAGCTTTAGGTTGGGGTCCTGGTGCACATGTGCAAAACGTTTTTTTAATATGATAGTATTCAAATACACTGTATGAGGGAATAGTATTGAGTGTCTCACTGTCAAGCCATATATTCAGTTTAGCTTACATTTACAGTAACTTAATAATCACATGAAAGATTAACACATATTTTAATCTCAATTAGACACTCTCATCTACCATATACAGAACATGCATGGTAGATCATGATATAACCCTCTAGGGGTAGAGAATGCCCTATGGGATGAACATTGTCACATTGTTAACACCAGGATCTAAGTGTCGACACTAGGTGTTTTGGCCCAGTGTGGTCAGAATACATTCACCCATAATGTTTCTTTCAAGAATATAAATGGCCTTCATCAGGAGGTAGACTGATTCAAAACTGAAGCCAATTCATGCAGATATAGGAAATGCAACTTATTGCAAAGAAATCCCTGTTGGCAAAAACATATAGAGGGATTTGTGAAACCTGTCGTTAAAAACAAATTCTATATTTAGGAGTCGCCACTTCAAAACACACTGACTCACCTGACATAGTATTCCAAAATGAGTCTGGAGCTTTTTAATTTTTCAAATACAACCCGACTTAATTGCCAGACTTAAACACTGCCACCCGATGAAGATGTGACAACTGAGTATTCACTCCTGCCAGTTCTGTTTTAAAATAAAATCACATAACTTAAGTTAATAATGTGATGCTACAAACCATAGCACAGAACTCAAGGTCAATAGTCTCAGCGGGCAATAACCGAACTTCACAACCCACACCAATGTAAATGGGTCAGGGGGAAACACTCCGGAATCACTGCAACCACATCACCATCAACTTGACACCAAATCAGCCTGTATCTTTATAACATGCAAATGAGCATAAAGCCTACAGTGATACGCTGGCTCTGCTGATCGCTAAGGTGTATAATGAGGAATACAAGGAACATATACTCCCTGATATTTTGAGAGAGGCCCTGATAGTGCCATTACTAAAACCAGATAAGATAAGCACAGCAGACTGTGGATCCTATAGACTGCTGTCACTTTTGAATCAAGCCAGCAAGATCCTTTCAGCCATCTTGGCAAATGGGCTCCGTGGGGCGATACATGTGCTGATCCACCCAGATCAGACCGGGTATGTAGCAGGGAGGAGCATTACTGGGAACCTCAGGAGATTGCACCAAGTGATCTTCAACACTGAGGGCTGCAAGGAAGAGTATGCGGTAGCTTCACTAGATGCGACTAAGGCATTTGACTCGGTGCAGTGGAATTGGGTGTACATCATGATGAAGAAGATGGGTGTTTGGCCACAGTAAATGAAATGGGTGCAATTGATATATACCGAGCCAATGGCCAGAGTCCGGACTGGGAGTGTATACTCAGACAAGTGGCAACTACATAGGGGTACGGGGTAGGGATGCCCACTGTCCCCAATGATATATATTATAACGGCAGAGCCTACGGCAGCATATTTGAGGCAGGAATACAGGGAAGCAGGATAGAAACAGGAGGGGTGAAGCATGTGGTGTCCATGTATGCAGACTATATGTTGCTGTAGCTGAGAAATCCGGCAGTGAATCTGCCATATATTCTGGAGGTGTTGGACAATTCTAGTGTACTGACAGGCATCAAGATAAATAAGAGTAATTCATGCCTATTCCCATTAGCTGCGATGGCGACGGTGATGTTGGAGGACTTAATAAACCTCCCTCTACCCTGGAGTAAGTACTCCTTCAGGTACTTGGGAATCAGTATTTATCGAGACCCTACGCAAGAACACAAATTTAATACAGTGAGGGACAAAAATGGGTTGATGAAATCTATGGAATTTTGGGGCAAGCTACCGCTGTCGGTTATGTGCAGAGCAGCGCTGCTGAAAATGATGCCACTGCCGAGGCTCTTGCATTGTTTTGGGAATGTCCCATATAACATCCCGAGGCAGTTCTTCAGAGACTTGGAAAAGATATGCAGGGTTTCTTATGGCAAGAGGGAGGGACAGGCTGGCCCTGAATACATTGCAAAGATCGTACGAGCACAGCTGGCTAAAAATACAGAATTTTGAGCTGTACTTTCTGGCATGTCAGCTACAGAACATTGTACAATGGATGGCAGATGATTCCATGACAGAAAAGGGGCTTGTACAACCGGCTGTCAAGGGAAGTTACCTAAGAGATCTACTTTGGATCCCAGCCGGAGTACAAACTGGATGTCCTTACCTGGTGGAATTAGGCATCCAAGTGTGGAAAAAAGCTTGCAGTACAATGGGACTAGTGTATCCGATTTTACTGCAGGCCCCGATAGCGGCATTCTTGGAAGGTAAACCAAGCAGTAGGGCGGTGGTACGGAAAAGATGGGAGGAATATGGAAGAGCTACAGTGGGGGACCTAAGAGATGAAACGGGACTGATAACGTTTGCAGAGCTACGAGAAATCACAGGTATACATGAGGACCAGTTTATGTTACATAGCACAGTGATGAAGGTATTGTGAGACAGATGGCTGAAGAGTATTGATGAAACCATAGAAAATGAAGATATTGAGACACTGCTAGTGGATGCAGAGGGTGGACACGCTGTCTCTAGGATCTATGAAGTACTGATAGACCTGGCTTCAAGAACAGAACTGAAGTGTAGCGAGAGGTGGGAAATATAAATCGAGGATAGAGAATGGAAGGAGGTGAAGTTATATCATAAAAAGTGTTCTAGGAACGCCAGACTGCAATTAATACAATTGTATATTACACAGAGAGCATATCTCATGCCTGTCATTATTGCAACCTTTAGAGGTACGAAGAGACAGGAATGCCATAGATGTAAGATGGCGAATGCTGGACTGGTGCATATGTTTTGGTGATGTCCTAGAGTGCAAGGGTTCTGGACGGAGGTGGAGAACAAGGCATCCCAAGGCGGCAGACCCCAAAGGCTTGCATGCTTGGCAGATTTAAGAGATATGTAAAGGATAAACCACAAAAAAAATTAAAGATTTGTTGTATATAATAGCCAAGCGGAGCATAGCTATGAGATGGAAAGATGCTAGAGAGTCGAGCGTACCAAGATGGTGAAGGGAGTTGGAAAGGTGGGTCACTGCAGAAACTGGAGTATGTGAAACTGCTCTGAACGAACAAAGAACAAAGAACTAAACTGGGAATGGATATCCAATGATGGATAGTGTTAACTGTGACTTTGCACACAATGGCGAGGAAGAGGCCATGCAGGCCACACCAGGAGAACTTGATACAGAATTAACATAAGCATTTATCTGGACATGTTATATACAGGCGAAGTTGGGGGGGATTTAGTAGAAGTAGATAGAGTTAGACAACAGATCGGAAGTAATATGTTGTATGACATTGAGTGCAGTGGCGTAACACAAAATGTGGGGGCCCCCCTGCGAGCCATGCTGAGGGGGCCCCCCAACTCGGCAACAAATCACGGGTTGCGCCACACTCTGGGCCGGCCTAGACTGTCACGCTTGCACAATACGCATGAACGTGCTGCTGAAGGGGTATGCCGCACACTGCACTAGGAAAAAGATATAAATATGTGTTTTAATGCAATATACAGCACACTTTCTGGGATAAATTGGCTATAAAGCCATAGTGTTTGCAATTGTTTTGTAGGGTAACACAATCCAATACATGCAAGTCACCAACAGTGCACAGGAACATTAATGCTTCCAACTGGCTGCACAATGTAGACCAGTGTAAACACGTAATAACATTATAGTACAGAATGCCAGGCCACATTTAGACATACCTAGACTGTTTTCAGCAAAATGCCAGTCAAAGCAATAACACTCATCAAGAAGAGAGCACACAAAAAAGCATGTGTCTCCATGGCCTCGAACAACACGGCCAAACTCTTTAAAATCTGCAAGGAACTGGTCAATCCTGTTGTGGTCTATACCTCTTCTGTTCCCTCCCATGCCCTCTGTACAGCTCTGGACTCTCATTTCTCTGCTAAATCTCAGGACATCCTGTCCTCTATGTCCTCTTTCTCTCTCGGCCCAATTTGGCCATCTCTTCTCTCCTCCTCCTTTTTCCTCTTTCTCTCTGACAACACCTGACGAGGTTTCTAGACAAGTCCGATCTATGAAAGTGTCGTCCAAACAGGTGCTCCGCTGCTCCTCCAGAACCATCAAAGCCCATATTGACACCCTCGCTCCAGCCTTGGCCAATTTCTGTAATCACTCTTTCGCCACTGCAATGTTCCCCTCTCCCTTTGAGCACTCCCTTGTGCACTCACTCCTCAAGAAGAAGTCTGCTGATCCTACCTGCCGGAAACCTATCGCTCAATCTCCACCTTTCCTGAGCAAACTCTTGGAAAAGCTTGCCATCTCCCAGCTTACTCTCCACACTGAATCTGTTGGTTGTCTCCATGACCATCAGTCTGGCTTCAGAGCTGCCAGAGGCATGGAAACTGCTCTCCTTAACACCTGTGCTGCTGTCTAACCTTGATTCCAGCATTCCTTCTATTCTCATCCTTCATCTTTCCTCTGCTTTCGACAGGGTCAACATCGCCATCCTGATCAATCGACTCTGTGAGAACCTGGGCATCACAGATCAGACCCTAGAGTGACTGACCTACTTCCACTTGGACCGCCACTCCGCTCCCAGGTCGATCGTGGTCCCATTCTCTCCGCCACCTCTCTCTACCTGTGGCATTCCCCAGGGCTCTATCCTCTCACGCTGGTTTTTCAACCTCTACTTGGCCACTTGGGCCTCCCTGATCTCTACCTTATCCTCTAACTTTCAGTGTTGTGCGGATGACTCAGCTTTCCTTCAGGCTCCCCTCATCCTCCTCTCCTCTCTTGCTCATTCCTGACTGTCTATCCACGATTCAGGATTGGTGCGCCTCCAACAATCTCTGCCTTAATGCCAGTAAGACAGAGATCCTTCTCATTGGGACCCTTGCCACTGTGTTTCCTCTCTCACTATAGCAGACCACCTTGGGCCCTCTTCCTTTGCCTTCCTGCGAGGCAAAAAACCTTGGTGTCATCTTCAACGCCACACTCTCTTTCTCTCCTAACATCTCGGGCATCACCAAGAAGTCCCACTACCAGCTGATTGATTCGATTCTAGAGTACTAATTTGCATCCCCATCCATCTCTTGGGTGATTCTGCCTCATCGTAAAGTCCTATTGGGCAACCGCCAGCTTTAGGTTGGGGTCCTGGTGCACATGTGCAAAACGTTTTTTTAATATGATAGTATTCAAATACACTGTATGAGGGAATAGTATTGAGTGTCTCACTGTCAAGCCATATATTCAGTTTAGCTTACATTTACAGTAACTTAATAATCACATGAAAGATTAACACATATTTTAATCTCAATTAGACACTCTCATCTACCATATACAGAACATGCATGGTAGATCATGATATAACCCTCTAGGGGTAGAGAATGCCCTATGGGATGAACATTGTCACATTGTTAACACCAGGATCTAAGTGTCGACACTAGGTGTTTTGGCCCAGTGTGGTCAGAATACATTCACCCATAATGTTTCTTTCAAGAATATAAATGGCCTTCATCAGGAGGTAGACTGATTCAAAACTGAAGCCAATTCATGCAGATATAGGAAATGCAACTTATTGCAAAGAAATCCCTGTTGGCAAAAACATATAGAGGGATTTGTGAAACCTGTCGTTAAAAACAAATTCTATATTTAGGAGTCGCCACTTCAAAACACACTGACTCACCTGACATAGTATTCCAAAATGAGTCTGGAGCTTTTTAATTTTTCAAATACAACCCGACTTAATTGCCAGACTTAAACACTGCCACCCGATGAAGATGTGACAACTGAGTATTCACTCCTGCCAGTTCTGTTTTTAAATAAAATCACATAACGTTAGTTAATAATGTGATGCTACAAACCATAGCACAGAACTCAAGGTCAATAGTCTCAGCGGGCAATAACCGAACTTCACAACCCACACCAATGTAAATGGGTCAGGGGGAAACACTCCGGAATCACTGCAACCACATCACCATCAACTTGACACCAAATCAGCCTGTATCTTTATAACATGCAAATGAGCATAAAGCCTACAGTGATACGCTGGCTCTGCTGATCGCTAAGGTGTATAATGAGGAATACAAGGAACATATACTCCCTGATATTTTGAGAGAGGCCCTGATAGTGCCATTACTAAAACCAGATAAGATAAGCACAGCAGACTGTGGATCCTATAGACTGCTGTCACTTTTGAATCAAGCCAGCAAGATCCTTTCAGCCATCTTGGCAAATGGGCTCCGTGGGGCGATACATGTGCTGATCCACCCAGATCAGACCGGGTATGTAGCAGGGAGGAGCATTACTGGGAACCTCAGGAGATTGCACCAAGTGATCTTCAACACTGAGGGCTGCAAGGAAGAGTATGCGGTAGCTTCACTAGATGCGACTAAGGCATTTGACTCGGTGCAGTGGAATTGGGTGTACATCATGATGAAGAAGATGGGTGTTTGGCCACAGTAAATGAAATGGGTGCAATTGATATATACCGAGCCAATGGCCAGAGTCCGGACTGGGAGTGTATACTCAGACAAGTGGCAACTACATAGGGGTACGGGGTAGGGATGCCCACTGTCCCCAATGATATATATTATAACGGCAGAGCCTACGGCAGCATATTTGAGGCAGGAATACAGGGAAGCAGGATAGAAACAGGAGGGGTGAAGCATGTGGTGTCCATGTATGCAGACTATATGTTGCTGTAGCTGAGAAATCCGGCAGTGAATCTGCCATATATTCTGGAGGTGTTGGACAATTCTAGTGTACTGACAGGCATCAAGATAAATAAGAGTAATTCATGCCTATTCCCATTAGCTGCGATGGCGACGGTGATGTTGGAGGACTTAATAAACCTCCCTCTACCCTGGAGTAAGTACTCCTTCAGGTACTTGGGAATCAGTATTTATCGAGACCCTACGCAAGAACACAAATTTAATACAGTGAGGGACAAAAATGGGTTGATGAAATCTATGGAATTTTGGGGCAAGCTACCGCTGTCGGTTATGTGCAGAGCAGCGCTGCTGAAAATGATGCCACTGCCGAGGCTCTTGCATTGTTTTGGGAATGTCCCATATAACATCCCGAGGCAGTTCTTCAGAGACTTGGAAAAGATATGCAGGGTTTCTTATGGCAAGAGGGAGGGACAGGCTGGCCCTGAATACATTGCAAAGATCGTACGAGCACAGCTGGCTAAAAATACAGACTTTTGAGCTGTACTTTCTGGCATGTCAGCTACAGAACATTGTACAATGGATGGCAGATGATTCCATGACAGAAAAGGGGCTTGTACAACCGGCTGTCAAGGGAAGTTACCTAAGAGATCTACTTTGGATCCCAGCCGGAGTACAAACTGGATGTCCTTACCTGGTGGAATTAGGCATCCAAGTGTGGAAAAAAGCTTGCAGTACAATGGGACTAGTGTATCCGATTTTACTGCAGGCCCCGATAGCGTACAGCTCTGGACTCTCTCGGCCCAATTTGGCCATCTCTTCTCTCCTCCTCCTTTTTCCTCTTTCTCTCTGACAACACCTGACGAGGTTTCTAGACAAGTCCGATCTATGAAAGTGTCGTCCAAACAGGTGCTCCGCTGCTCCTCCAGAACCATCAAAGCCCATATTGACACCCTCGCTCCAGCCTTGGCCAATTTCTGTAATCACTCTTTCGCCACTGCAATGTTCCCCTCTCCCTTTGAGCACTCCCTTGTGCACTCACTCCTCAAGAAGAAGTCTGCTGATCCTACCTGCCGGAAACCTATCGCTCAATCTCCACCTTTCCTGAGCAAACTCTTGGAAAAGCTTGCCATCTCCCAGCTTACTCTCCACACTGAATCTGTTGGTTGTCTCCATGACCATCAGTCTGGCTTCAGAGCTGCCAGAGGCATGGAAACTGCTCTCCTTAACACCTGTGCTGCTGTCTAACCTTGATTCCAGCATTCCTTCTATTCTCATCCTTCATCTTTCCTCTGCTTTCGACAGGGTCAACATCGCCATCCTGATCAATCGACTCTGTGAGAACCTGGGCATCACAGATCAGACCCTAGAGTGACTGACCTACTTCCACTTGGACCGCCACTCCGCTCCCAGGTCGATCGTGGTCCCATTCTCTCCGCCACCTCTCTCTACCTGTGGCATTCCCCAGGGCTCTATCCTCTCACGCTGGTTTTTCAACCTCTACTTGGCCACTTGGGCCTCCCTGATCTCTACCTTATCCTCTAACTTTCAGTGTTGTGCGGATGACTCAGCTTTCCTTCAGGCTCCCCTCATCCTCCTCTCCTCTCTTGCTCATTCCTGACTGTCTATCCACGATTCAGGATTGGTGCGCCTCCAACAATCTCTGCCTTAATGCCAGTAAGACAGAGATCCTTCTCATTGGGACCCTTGCCACTGTGTTTCCTCTCTCACTATAGCAGACCACCTTGGGCCCTCTTCCTTTGCCTTCCTGCGAGGCAAAAAACCTTGGTGTCATCTTCAACGCCACACTCTCTTTCTCTCCTAACATCTCGGACATCACCAAGAAGTCCCACTACCAGCTGCTCCTCCTCAAAGGGACTCTTCCCTTTCTCACTCTCCACCAGAAGCTCACTGTCTCTAAGCTGGACTACTGCAACATCCACTTTCTCAATCTGTCTTCCTCTAGCCTCCGTCATCTGCAAATAATCCAGAACAGGACTGCAAGACTTAGCCTTGGCCTCAAGCCCTGCGATTGTATTTCTCCAGCCCTGAAATCTCTCCACTGGCTGCAAGGATCAAGTTCAAGAACCTTTGCATTGCCCACAAGGCTTTCTGGGGCCAGTGCCAACACTAAATCCAATGCTCTCTTCCAAAATACCTTATTTCTCTAACCCTTCACTCAGCTACCTCCAACTCTCTAAGGCTTAGACATTTCTCCAAGCAGAGAGTGGGGGTAGACCTCTCTCCTCTGCTGGTGCCTCCAACTGGAATGGCCTCCCTGCCCCTCTCAAACTTGAGGCGGACAACCTGACGTTTCGGAAGCAGCTAAAAGCTTTCCTCTTCTCTGCTGCTTTCGCTCTCTCTCCCCCCCTGCTGACCTACCTGACCTACCTGTCTGCTGTACTGACTGGCTGCTTGGCTACCCTCAGAGTCTCTCTGAGTCCAGGCTCTTTCTTGATTGGTCACCCTTGCACTGCCTCCGGGCCTACCATGCTCTTAGGGGCTGTAACTGTAACCCTGCAGTCCATTGTTCTCCTTGCACAACCAATAGCTGCTCTGCCCTGGCTGCACTTACTGAGAGCATTGCTGCCCTGTTTCCCCCTGCCCTCTCACTTGCACTTCCCAGCTCCCTTTTCCCTTGCACTTCTCGTTCTCACAATGACACAAGGCCTAGTGAGATCGTTTGTCTTGTCCTCCCTCTATCATCCCTCCCTTGTGTACACTTGTGTACAGGCGCGTTATAAATGACTTGAATCACATCATATCATTTTATCACAGATGCCCAGAAAAATATACAATGCCGCAGTAAGAAATGGCTAGACTGGCAGCACCCAAATGCCAATCTAGCCAGGTAATTTAAGTTAGCAGGACTACTTTATCAGAAATGTCCAGTTAAAAGAAAGTCATACCAAACTGAGGAATGACTAGACTGGCTAAATCAAAATGCCTCTCTAGCCACTAATACCACATATCATGCCTGCTTAGCCTGGACATGGACAACCATTATGATTTATCACACAATCCTGCCCCCCCCACACATCCACTCTCCCTCCCACCCACAACCCCAACCTCCACAATCAGCTCCTTGGCCCAGAATTACCTCTGCGTCCCTCTTCCTTGTCCCAGAGCTTTCGTATGAGGCTCCTTGCCTCATAGGTAAGTACTGGGATGAGGAACAGTGGGACTAGGAGTGATGAAGATTACAGGTAGCTAAATCAGGCATTACCTCCATGTACCTCTACCTCTTCCCAGTACTTTTGTATGAGGCAGAGTGCCTCAAACACACGTACTGCCTCGTATATAAGTACTGGGACGAGGAAGAATAGGGCTAGGAGTAAGCAAGGCATTAAACACAAGTAGTAGCGCAACACCATTGAGTTGACTGGGCTTCAGCACTACCCCTCCTGACATTTTGGGCTATATTGACTCAAATTGGCTAACCTTTAGAGCAGTTGCCAGACCGAACAGGACACAGATTTTAAACGGCACCTGGTTTTTGCTGTTAACAAGAACCCAGCAATTACCAACGTAAAGCATTTCACTGTTAGTACCTGCATTCAAATGCCACATTGTTTAGGCGATTGAAATCGTGATGTGGGTTTAGTACTTGCATGCCAGGGGAGTGATTGGAAGGGTAGAGAGGGAACAGGAGACTTATAGGAGAGAGTTAACTGCTTGTAACATTGAATCTGCACTAGAATAGTCTCATTAAAATGCGTAAATAATTTGGATGCGCCCACACAAATAAGTTTCCCCCTCCCCACCGCATGTGAAGTTAGCGCCTCTCCCAACATTTGAAGGGTTAGCCCCCCCGAAATGAAGGTTTTCTTGTGCCCCTGTACACAAGTACACACACCATTCACCTTATACACACCCAGTCATCCACACATTTAAGTGTGCACCCTTTCACCATACACTCACACAGGTAGCCACCTATACATTTAAGTGTGCACCCTTTCACCATGCAGGCACACCCACACAGCCACCCATACATATAAGTGTGCACCCTTTCATCATACACACACAGGCAGCCGGCTATACATTTGAGTGTGCACCCTTTCACCATAGACTCATACACGCACACCTCATGGAGTTGAGGGGGGCCCTATTACTTAAAAAAGAAATTGGGGCTCATTACGGGTCCAGCGGTAACCGTGCCGGTGCTACCGGCGGGTTGCCGACAGACCCATAAAAAATTACTATGGCCTGACTTCCCGGTGCCACCGTGCTATTTCAAGTCCGGCGGCTGGGAAATCAGGTGCCGGTAATTTCGTTAAACCCCAGACTCCACGGGAATGGGGACACAGAAGCACCTGCACCATTGTTAACGATGCCGGTGCTTCCGTGACAGGTCTGCCTACCGTGGCTGCTGTGCCTGGCAGGGTCAGACCTGTCGGGCACGGCAGCCCCACCAGGCAGACCTGTAATATGCCAGTCCGGAAACAACAGTGCCTGTAAGCTTACCAGCACCGTTGTTTCCGGACCGGCATGGTCAGAATGAGCCCCATTGTTTCTTTTTTAAGTCACTATAACTTCATTAAGAAATTATTTCAGTTAAGGATCGAACCATAATCAAAATAATTTCTTTATGATGGCTGAGTGGCTTCAAAAACAATTTCTTTTTGAAGGCATAGCGTTCCCCCCCCCTCACTCCATGACATGGAGGCCTCCAGCCTAGGGTCTTCCATGTCATGGGGTACGAGGCCCTCAGACTTCAAAAAGAAAGTTTCTTTTTGTAGTCACTCTGCCTTCATAAAGAAATTATTTCTGTTACAGAAATGTTCTTTATGAATGCAGAGTGAATTTCAAAAGAAACATTTTTTTTTTTAGAAAAAAATATTTTCATTTTTTTTTTTTTTTTTTTTTTTACTGGGGCCCCCTCCCAGCCATGTGCTGGTGGGGCCCCCCACACCACGGGCCCCCCCGCACCGCGGGGGCTGCGGGGGCCCCTGTTACGCCAGTGATTGAGTGTGTTGTTATTTATTGTGGATTTTGAAAATGCAATAAAAATATTTGTTTTTTAAAGATACAAACGAGCAACACTTTGAGAGAAGGCTAAAACCAGGAATACTACATTAGCAACAAAGTATCTGCAAAGTGTCACTTCGACATTGTTAATGTTAATTGTTTATTTATAATGCACGTAATACCAACGAGTGGTTTCTAAGCGTGGGATTGGGATTCACGCCTGTGTTGTGCTGCGTTGTCTTGCTCCCAAGACACACGTGTTGCCGCTGAGCTATCCTTCCTATCCATTCTAAACTAAAGGTCCACAACCTCGTCTGCGCTCGTGCTGTCACCAGCGCTTTTGATTCTGATCTATAATACAGTAAGAAATCTCCAAATGCTTAAGGAGCCGTAGGACAAACTTGTGTGTAAAACAGCAGAGATGCATGCTTACCGACAGGAAAACCCTACTAGAATGCCAGCAGCTTCCTTTTCAACCATATTACATGCCTGAAAGCGAGGCACGATGATCACGTGCACACCAACGTTCTCCCAGCAATGCTGGAAAGAAATAAAGGCCATATTGCAACAGAGTGCACTGAATGCCAAATAGGCACTGGAGTCATACCTTACTACCCGCCCGCCAGAAAAATAGGCGTGCTAATCACTTACACACCAAAATTCCCCCAGCTGTGCCAATTGGAAATGGCAACCATATTGGGATGGACTGCACTGAATGCCAAAAAAGAAACAGAGTAATACTGTGCACCTCGTTATATTGAATATATCCTACAAATTACTGCAGAAATATTATCATGGAAATTAGAACACTCTGTCCACTTCTTGGATCCAATTTATGGATTAAACCTTACTTTATATGTAGACATTCATAAGTCCATTAGCAGTTCTGTTTATAATAATACTGACAAGAACAACCGTCTAAAAGTGTGTATTCCCCTAAATGGAAAGATGGCCCCCCATACCTGCATGTCTTCTATACTTAATTCAATGAACTTTTGTACAGACTTCACAGCAACTTATATTTCATGTGTTTACTTCAAAAGGACTGTAGGGTAGTTAACAGCAAGCCACTGCTCGTATATGTGCTCTCATGCTACTGCTCATCTGCTAAAGCAACCTTCCTCCATACATTATAGTTAATGAAACTGGTACAGACCTGTACATGGTCATCCTGGTGGACATTAGAACATAAGGACTGACCATTCAATATGGGTGTGCATGCCCTTGTCCAACGAATCAAGACGGCAAGTTCCATTTTTGTTCCACCCTTGAGAGTGTTTTATCTCTGTCACCACCTCTCAGGTATGATTTTACAAACTGGATCATGAACCACATCATATCTGTATATTTATGGTTCATTACCACATAGTGATCTACAAGTGCTTTATCTGCAACTTTTTTTTTATATATGACTGATGCCTGCAGATAATGTATCTTATCTTGCGACATGCCTTGCCTACATATATTAGGGAACATGGTTATTTTATACCATACACCACCCACTTAGTTCTACAGCTTCACCCTACTGATGAGGTCCAACCAGACTGAAACACGTGTCTGGGGTTGTTGTTGGTACTCTTGTTCAGAGGAGAATTGCCTGGCAATTTGGTGCTGGACTGCCTCAGGGCAGGACAAAGACTGATATGTTTTGGATATTTCTCTCCTCTCTGAAAGATAGTGAGCTAAAGACTGTAAATCTCTCCTAACTAGGACTAATGTCTGGCAGAGGGGCTCCCAGGAACCCCCTTGTTAATTTGCATAATTCAAATAACTTTGGATCTCACCCTAACTCACTAGGGTAATCCAGACATGGATCCCTTGCTCACTATTCTTAAAGAGGCACAGCTCCACCCTACTTATGAGGTCCAACCAGACTGAAACATGTGAAAGATAGTAAGATAAAGACTGTGGGTAAGTCGCTCTTAACCAGGACTAATGTCTGGCAGAGGGACTCCCAGGAACACCCTTGTTAATGATCACAGCTATTTAGCCATAACAAAAATGCATCAACCAGGACTAATGTCTGGCAGAGGGACTCCCAGGACCACCCTTGTTAATGATCACAGCTATTTAGCCATAACAAAAATGCATCCAGTAACGTGTGTGTACCTCTCCATAGCATAATCACATCATTGATCTACCTATGGCAGCATATTATAGCTGATTTATGTGGATTTTCCTCGCTGTACATGTGTACATTCTCAAAATTGTCAACGTATAGATTGACTATGTATGGGACGAATGTTGCCCCCATGCTGTTCGCTTGAATTTGTTTGTACCAATTACTTTCAAACATAAGAACGTTTTCAGTTAATGCGATATGTGCACATTCCAAGATAAATTCCGTAGGGACTTTGTCCACTTTATTACGGGTGTGCAAATACTCCTTGAGCACTTGGAAACTAGCCAATTGAGGGATACTCGTATTGAGCGCCTCCACATCTAAGGTGACAAATAACTCGGAGGGCTGTATTTTGATGTTACTGTTACTTAGAATGTTTATAAAATCTGTAGTGTCCCTAATATACAACTTCATTCCCAATACCAACAGCTTTAGAAAGAAGTTAACACACATTGACATGGTACTAAAATAGAACCTATGCCTGACACATAGGTCGACTTGGAGGGAATGTAGTACTTTTACGCACATTAGGAAAAATGTAAAAGGCAGGAGCGTCAAAATGAATTTAATTCAAGAACATTCTCTCATCTACCTCTATCCACCCCTCATTTCAGCAAAAGCTCTAGGACTCAGAATGTCCTCGCTGAGCTAGGGTCCACTTCTAGAATTTGATAGTGGGTAGAGTTATCCAACAGCCGCAGAGCTTCTTGTCTT
The DNA here is from genome assembly GCF_040938575.1 of Ambystoma mexicanum. NCBI lineage: Eukaryota > Metazoa > Chordata > Amphibia > Caudata > Ambystomatidae > Ambystoma > Ambystoma mexicanum. The sequence continues at coordinate 431,326,875 of NC_090941.1, forward strand.
TATTTGTCTCGGGAACAAAGGTGCCCTTGTCCGCTGGTTTGATGATAAGATTACAGACATTCTGGAGATCATTCATGGCTTTCCTCTCACCTTTCTTAGGGTTATCTCTGGTGTCATTATTACAGTTCAATAATCTCCTAGAAGTATTAACAATCTGATTCTCAAATGCAATTATTTCAGGGCTCATTGCGGATGTTGGTGGGAAAAGTAGAAGGTGGTCTAAAACCAGTGATACATGATTTTCTCTGTTCATCACTGTCCCTGAAAAAGTATTCTAAACAAATAACCCTAAAAAACTTCTTCAGTTCTATTTCCGTCTTCAAAATGTCAGATTTTTTGGTCGGGATAAAACTGAGACCTTTTTTCAGAACCTTCATCATCCTATAACATGTGATCAGATATATTCAAAACGGGGGCTACCAGGTCTATGTTTGTTCTTGCTGGTTGTTCAAGGGGAGGATGCAAAGATAGCTGCTCTGGATGTTGATGCTTTGCATGTGAGCGTGTTGGCGGCGTTCCGGGTGTGACTTGCAAATACGGTTACTTTGCGCAGTAAATTCCATGAATATTCGGGGGGTGTTTTTGTTATTCTGTGCGCAGGCTCGCGCAGCGTCCTCCTCGGCACGCAGCCCTTGCGAGATTTTTGCACGCATTTCCATGAATCGGCCCCGCAATGTAATCTGCACTCTCCCAAACATGGTGGTGTTTTCATAAAAAGCAGTAGCTGTAAGAACTGTTTGATTTTGCAAACATTGTATTCTGCTATAAACGTAGAAATGCAAATTGCAAGTCACGATTCTTTTCAATTAGAGGCTATACAAATGTGCCAATAAAAATAATATAAAATAAACCGATGCTATTATGTTATTATCAAGGTCCAGGCACACAAAATGTCATTACTTGCAAACAGATCAAGCAAAAGTGCATGTAAAATAAACGTCGAAATAATTCAAACAAATGAATGCAGTGCATATTTCGAGTTCTGTGAAAAACGCATGGCCCTAGGCCCAGGGATTAGTAACATAAACAATAATATGTGTTTTCACTGCCTGACTCCCATCGCATGTTCACTCTACAAACTTGACAATATCAGCTATTTGGTAACATTGGGAGAAAAAACATGCTTTTTACAACTTTTCTTCAGTTGATCAGGTCAGTTACTCTATTACTTGTGATAGCGTCTCGGTGAAGTGGCACAAACAAAAGTATGTCTCCATCACCTTGGGGAGAATTCGTATCTTGCCCATTAGCCGGATAATTGTGTAATTGGCTTTGCCCTTAATCGCAGAGTGAGCTGCTCTGCCCTCCAGTTATGCATCTCAGTGTGAGGTAAATAAGCCGTTTCAGTTCATCTTTCATGCACATTCACACACAAGAGCAGAAAATAAAAGTTCACTGTCCTTTCTAACAAGCAACCAACTTCTTAAGAAACCGCATTCTTCAAACACATTTATACTGAGTATATAGGTTATACTAAAACTGTGTTCATTGCATGTGCTGATAGTAATGTGTTGAATGCGCATGTTGACATTTAATTCTATAATCCTATAAAGTTCCAATGGCAATACTAGCACAGATCAGATAAAAGGCTTAGACAGAAAACCAACTGAAACTTCCATTCTCTAAGCTGTTTCAAGTAATGATTACACTTGTCATCTGCTGGTGAGATTTGGGATCCTAGAAACAGCCCAACTCTCAAGTTTCGCATGACCCTGCCTGATAAGGCTATTCAGTACTGTTTTATTTCCCTTAGAATTGTGGGACTTGAATGTGTTTTACTTCCCATTTGAAATTTAAGAAAACTACAAGTACCAGAATTTCAGGCAAAAATAGGACTAGTTGGCCTTCTCCCACGTTGCCATGGGAAACTTGAGAGATCTGATAAAGCAACACTCTTTTTGATGACCTTTACTTTCAGGATAAAGACCTGTGAGTGGATGGTCAGCCTGAGGTAAAATCAAAAGTGAGCCGACTGTTATTAAAGCGGGTTTCAAGTCAAATGGCCAGGGCTTTAAGTGGACCGGGGTTCACCGGGGCAGAACCCCAGCAGTCTCTGAAAAATCTCACCGAAACTCGGTACTGCCTGGGCTCCCTAAAGACATGGTTGCCACAGCCGATGTGGCCAGGCCATTTTCTAAGGATTTTTCTTTCTAAAGCCAAAAGTTCCTGCTCATGTGCAAGAGATTCAGGCATTAGAACAAAAAAGCCTTTTCTGCCATAATTGAGGCGCAGGGACCCTGTGTCTGTTGGGGCTGATGTCACAATTATGGAAGAAAGGGTAAAACTTCTAAAAGCCAGGGACCTTTTTTTCTAAAGCCTTTAAGCTATCGCTCAAGTGTGAATGCCTCAGGCATTAGAAAAAAAGCATCGGCCTGCCTTTTGTTCCATAATGGTTGCGCAGAGATCAGAGCCACCAATAAGGAAGAAAAGGGGTGGTGCCGACCCCCGCCAGGCATCCCTGTAACAAAGAGATGCAGAGATCCGCACCCCCCACACCCCTATGAGAGGGTGATGATCTCTGCCAAGGGCTGATTGATGGGGGTCGTCTGCCACCCGTTCAGCCATACCCCCTTGAAGGCCATGCACCCTTAATGAGTCCTTGCTCAATTTCCCATGCCACTTAACCCCCTGCAAACGGCCATGCCCATAGTAATGTATCACAACATTAGCACACAGCAAACAGGGACACATGAGGCATGGGCGGTTACTTGGGCATGCAAATTCAGTGGTCAGCTACGTTTTTTTGATTAAAGCCATTTGCAGTGGTGCTGAGCGAGCAAGAAGGGCACGAAATGGGTGCACGAGGGACCAGAGAGGGCAGTGGTTAACGTTCCTGGAACACAGGTTTGAGCTGGAATGCACAGTCCACATTAAGAGCAAAACGTTTAGCCTATGCACCCAACCCAGTTAACAATTAAAGATGCACATTTCCCAGTTATATGACCACAACAGAGCAAATACAGCACCAAACCTAACGTTGCATTGGCACACCGAGTGTATTTGTCAAAATGATATTCCTTAAATATTTAGCTCTGCTCTTTGCCATGTACAATTTCGTGATGCTTTGCTCCAAAAGACATTAAGTATGTACAAAGTATGCATTTCACATGCATTATCTGTAGCCACCAGTTGCTGTGGTTTATCAGAGGTTGATGAAATTCGTTTCACGTATTTGCACTTGAAAATTTGTGTTTGAACTAGGAATCAGCTGGGCAGGGTCTTTTTTAAGGTTAGACGTAGATCTGTTTAGCAGTTCAAATACATGTATACTTTGCAGTTGTGATATGTAGATCTGAGAATCAAAGTGAAATAAAATTGAAAGGGGCTATCAAAGAGCCAGAGTTTCGGTATGACAATTTTGGACCTCTATGGGGCATCATCAAAGAGCCAAGAATCTACAAAATGAGATCCTCTGATCCTCTCTACAAAAAAAAACATGAAAAGTATCTCGTGTAGCATGTGTAGTCCGTGTATACCCTAAAGTGTATGTTTCGGGTGTGTAATTTTAATTCAAAAAGGACTTGTTACAGCAATCTTGAAACCACAGATCTGACAGGACTGGTGGGCCTGAGGATCAACATTGTCCCCATTCCCCAATAATGAAAAACACCAAATTAAGCCGTAGGGCAACAAAACAGAGCCGAGTATCCAGATAGATAAGGTGATGCCTGTACGGCTTTTTTTCTGAAAGGTTCAGAGTAACGTTTTAGACACAATGAAGATAAACAACATTGGATTCTATGATCATGCTTACATTTTTGGATCCAGAGGGAAACACATATGACAATGGCTACAGAAAATTAACTGGATTGGAGACTAGAGGGTATGGAAAGGTATGAGCTGGGGACAAGCTGGGTGCAGCTGCTCTCCAATGGGAAAAGAGAAACTGGAGATGCCACTTATTGGAGCAGGCAGCCACAGCCTGGCTACTCACCAAAGGAGTGGGCATACTAGAGATGACACAAAGTTGCTCGGTAAAGAATTTTGACTCATTGAGATACACACGGGCGAGCAGTCAGCAACATGACCTGGAGAGTAGAGAGCTCTTAGTACTGCCGTGTTTTCTTCAATGAGAACGCTCAGCTTGAAACATCAAGGCTTATACTCCTTCTGAGAATGGAAATGTACCCACAGAGATACACACAACTCAAACCCACTCACTATGTATGTGCATTAAACAATCTCTATAACTTGTGAAACAAAGCAATGTTCGTGTGAACAAATCACAGATAGACATTTGATACAATAATCTGAGGTGGTGAGGAGAATCCTATACTTTTCCTGACCAGAAAACTGTACTTTCAAGAGCATTTGATATTCCCCCATTGACCAAGACAACGGGCCTCATTAGGAGTTTGGAGGTAGCCATGCCGAAAAATAGAGAATTACTGGACCATTCCATCCTAGGTAAGGGGTTAACGGCGCCGGTAAAGGCGCTGGAACTGTTAACCCCTTACCACCCTATTATGAGGTCTGCTTGCAGGACCCGCGAAGGACGCCTGGTTTTACCAGGCGTCCTTCGCGGGTCCAGCATGCTAACAATGGGCCCGTCATTAACGGGCCCGTTGTTAGCATGCTCCCCATTCCCATTGAGCCCTATGGGGGCTCAAATGAGAATGGGGATGGTTTGGGTCCGGGTTCTCTGAATAGGGAAATACCCAGCCCTCCAAGGTCGGAATGGCCCGGTATTTCCCCAAGGCCCGGTATTTCCCTATTCAGGGAACCCAGACCCGAGTTTCGTAATGAGGCCCACTGTCTCTCTAGACAACACTCCACCCTTATCACTGATGACAGACTATTTTGTTCTTGGCAAGGACACATCCTTTGCATATTGTTCACTTTTTCTGTCCATCATCAAAGTGGGAATCATCAAAATGCAGACTGTCATGTTGCCTCCCCACTCCTTTTGATTAGAAAAAGCATATGAAGTTAAGGGAGAGGCGATGTGTGATGCACCTGCAGCTTTAAGAAAATGACATCACACCATAATCCGTAGAAACCATTAGATGGAAGTGCTTTAGCCCATAAAATACCGTGGAACATTGCACCCCAGCAGACAAAGGAGCCTGTGAGCAGTCCACCAAGCACCATATGGTCCAGAGATGACATACATAAAAGTGCGTACAAGAGACAAGGACAACCTAGGGACCACTATACCTGTGTTCTTGGAACCACACATCCAGAAACAGTGAGTGAGCTAAGCAAAGGAGGAAAACTGGAGAGTCAGCAGAGCTGCCATAATGTTTCTAGATGAGGAAACGCACAAAGGGATTGAAGACTGAGTTGCAGAGCTGTGCTCATTAATAAATGCCAGCTACGACAGAGGAAAAGTGAAAGAGATGTAGAGAGAAAGTGAGACAGAGAAATGGGTAACGTGAAAGAGAGGCAGAGAGAAAGTGAGACAAAGAAATGGAAAGTAAGACGGCAAGACAACAGAACGTAGACACCAAGATAAAAATCCTGCTAAACACAGAGAAAGTAACTGAAAGGGGTAAAACGGCATGCTGGAACTTAAAGACTTTTTTAGGACACTTTGAGTGAATGAACGATGCAAATCATTGACAAAATAAATATTAAGTTAAAAGCTGCATGCTGTAACTTGGAGTCACAGTCCCTAGAACACCTGACGAAAGAATAACACAATACATTGAGGAACGACAGAACTAAAACATGCTCATTGAGATTGGACCCTACAATTCCAAGAGAGAATGAGAGCATTAATAAAGCCAGTTATATGCAAGCAAGTGCTGGAAGTTGGAGAATGGAGAACACATTTTTTCCACAAACCTGTTGAAAAGGCAAAAAAACAGAGCACTGTAGGATGATGATACTTGGAGTCAAAACATACGGAACACCACTGCGAACATTCACTTACCGATACTTTTTTGTCTGTTGGTATTCAGAGTTAAGTTACCCAGAATCCTCTTAATAAATACTTTTGTATTGGATTAACATCCAGGCATAGGGTACTATCAAATCAGGAGTGCAGGGAAGCAGGCAGGATATCCCAGAACAAATCGTATTTCTATCTGGCACCTTTCTCCATGAATCTGTTTTGTTCTTTCCCCACAACCTGCCATGCCGATTCTATTCTATCCCCTTCCAGCTGACCCTTCGGAATGATATTTTCCTTTTCTGCCAGCATCTGCTTGCTGCTGTGCCAGGCTATACCACTGGCACAACCTCCTGCACGGCTTCCTAAATCATGGAAGTGGAAGATGAGTGCCGTTCTAAGGCCCACGTCCATTGCTATAGTAGCCACCTTCTCTTATTTAACAAAATACATAACTTTTGGGTGCTAATAGCAATATTAGCCGTGGATGTGGGAGGTGCGGCTCGTGCAGACACAGATTCCAAAGTAAAGACTCTGATGAACCTGGTGTTACTGGCCAATTGAGCCTGCTTCCACTGGTATTATTGCTTAAGTAAAATGCCCTAATGTCCCCTGGAGATAGTGTACTTACAAATTGTAATTGTAATTGTAGTTGCAATTTTTTATTTGTACAGCGCTTATACACAAGTGAAGAGCTTCAAAGCGTTTCAAGGCGGGAAAGGAGCAAATGAATAAAGTAGTCCTTCGCAGGACTTGAAGTTTCCGAATGATCTAATAAAACAGTAACTAGCGTACTAGGCCTAACAGCATTTCTACTAGTGTAAGTGCATGAAGTGTATCAGGCGCAACAGATTAGGGAGGGGTGCAAAAGAGGGTCAGCACAGAACTTACTAGGCCTAGTAAATTCAGTGTCATGCAAGTGTACAGATGGAAGAGCAAGGGGGGGAGCAAGTGTGCCCAGTCCAGTAGGGCCCTGTGTTAAGTGAAGAGAGGTTACCGCTCTCATGGAGCCTGGGACCTGTCTGGCTCTGGAGGTGAGCCAGGCGACCAGTCAGTAAAAGCTGAACAGAATTAGGGGAGAGAAGAGGAGTGAGGTTGGAGAGTACGAGAGAGGAGGTTAGCAAGAGAGGGGGAGATAGCAAGAGGAAGAGAAGAGGAAGGTCTTGAGGAGTTTCCAGAACTTAAGGAGCTGCACCTCAAGGTGGAGAGAGGCAGGGAGGCTGTTCCAGAGGGAGGCACCTGCAGAGGATAAGGATCGACCCATAAATCTCTGCTTTGAAAAGCGACTCATCCTCAAAGAGCTGGAGGAGGCCGAGCAGAGGGCTCTAGAAGGAGAGTATTTAGTAAAAGAGTGTTGTAGAAAGTGCAGGCCCTGACCCCAGAAAGCCCTGTGGTCTATGCAGAAGGTTTTGAACTTGATCCTAGCACCCACAGGGAGCCAGTGGAGGGATTTCAGGGCCAGAGAGATGCAGTGCCTGGGCTTGAGGCCAAGGATAAGCCTTGCGGTTCTGTTCTGGATGAGTTGTAGAGGTTGTATAGTAGAAGTAGGCAGATTGAGAAATAGGCTGCTGCAGTAGTCCAGCCTGGAGAGAACCAGGGCTCCGGAGACAGTGAGCATTTGGAGGAAGGTGAGAAAAGGTAGCATACCTCTGAGGAGGTACAGTTGGTAGTGGGTCTTTTTAGAGCTGTCCGAGATGTGAGAAGAGAAGGTGAGAATGGAGTTGAAAATTATCCCCAATTTTTTAGCTCACTAGCAGGTGAGGGCACTGGGCCAAGGGATGCCGGTCAGTGGGAAATTGGGAAAGCGGGGGTATGGGTCGCAATGAAGACGATCTATGTCTTACTGGCATTGTGGCAGAGATCGTTAGCAGCACACCAAGACTGAATTGCGGACAGTCAGGAATGAGCGAGGAGGAAGAAGAGGCCGGGGGTAGCCTGAAGGAGAGCTGCATGTAATCTGCAAAACACTGAACGTTAGAGGTGAAGGTAGGGATCTTGTGGGCGAGAGGGGCCATGTAGAGATTGAGGAACCAAGGGGAAAGGTTAGATCCCTGGGGGATGCCACAAGTAGAGAGAGTGATAGAGGAGAGAAAGGACCCAAGTTCCACCTGGTCAGAGAGAAAGGAGACAAGCCACGCCGAGACGGGTGAGCCACGCCGAGACGGGTGATCAGAATGTTGTGATTTACCGTGTCCTAGGCAGAGGAGAGATCAAGAAGAATGAGGACATAGGGAAGAGTTATAGTCAGGATTTGAGAGCAGGTCACAGGTTTTCAGAAGAGCAGTTTCCATGCCTCTGGATGCTCTAAAGCCAGACTGATGGTCATGGAGACAACCAACAGATTCAGTGTGGTGGATAAGCTGAGAGATAGCTAATTTCTCCAGGTGTTTGCCCAGGAAAGGAGTGGTAGAAATCTTGCAATAGTTTACTGGGATAGAAGGGTCATTACATGTTTTTTTTTAGCAATGGGTGCACAAGAGAGTGCTTGAGAGAAGTGGGAAACACTCCAGTGGTGAAAGAGAGGTTGCAGAGGTCGGCCAAGCCTGTAGCAAGAGAATCAATGTTATCCTTGATGGTTTTAGGAGGGCATGGGTCAACCTGTTTGGAGGAGGCTTTCATGGATCAGGCTTGTCTAGAGACCTCCTCAGGTGTGACAGGAGAGAGGGAGGAGAGTAGAGGTGGGGGGTTAGCTGAAGGGGGCCCAAGAGATGTGGTGGAGAGAGAGGACAGGATGTCCTGGGCTTTGCCAGTGAATTGAGCAGCAAGAACCGAGCAAAGGGACTGGGTGGGTACAGTAGAGGAAGAGGCTGCAGTAGGATTGGCCAGTTCCTTGCAGACTTTGAAGAATTCAGCCATGTTGTTAGATGCTGCTGAGATGCAGGCTTGAATATAGACTCTTTTTTTTAGAGCAGATACAAAGTCTATGTTGCCTTTGAATAAGGTGGTAGGCCAGTTTGTCAGATAGTGCACCTGAAGATCCCCCTTTCCGTTCCTCTGCTATGCACTTTCTTTAAGGGCAGCCACGTTGGAGTCGTACCAAGATTTGAACTTTTTGGAAGACTTCAGATGAATCCTCATGGCAGTGTCAAGAATGTCAAGAGTGTTGGAAATGGAAAGGTGAAAGTTTGAGAGCGCTGTTTCAGAGTGGGAGTCAGCAGCAGGCATAGGAGGAGGAGAGTACTTGGAGGCAAAGGCAGACACTGTCACTCTTTTCATGGGTCGAATAACCTTGAAGGCAGGAGGCAGTGACGGGTGTGCCAGTGCTAGAGGAGAAGAGAGATTCATGTGGGAAGAGAGAAGAGAAGGTGAGTGAGGTGGTAAGAGGGATAGAGAGAGGGATGTCTGTGAAGATAATGACATTTAACGTGTGGCCAGCGGTGTGCGTCGGGTCAGAGGGTTGAATGTGGAGAGAAAGAGAGTTGCATAGTTTGTGGAAAGGACCTGAGGAGTCCGGAGAATCAAGTTATATGTTAAGTAAGTTGGTAGGAGGAGGAAAGTAGAGGAGAGGCCAGGTCAGCCCATTCAGAGAGGAAGAGAGTAGGCTTGCCTGGTGGCCGATAGAAGGTGTCCAGTGTAAGAGAGAAGACAGGACAGAGAGAGTGCCTGCGGACCAGACATTCCAAGGAAGTGTATGATATGATAGAATATGATAATGATATGATATGGCATTTATAACGCACCTACACACAAATGTTTCAAGGCACAACGTGGCAATGAAGGGGTAACAGAGGGAGAACAGAGACAACAATCTTATTAGACAAAGTGACATTGTGATTGCCCAAGTGCAGGAGAAGGGTGGGGGGAAAAGTGCCAGGGGAAAGGGGAAGGGGCAGTGCTGTACATGGGATCAAAACAATAACAAGTGCGGTCAGCAGATGCAAGTGTAAGTGCAGGCAGCAGGTGTCCAAAAGTGCAGGTAGGGGAACTGTAGGGTTACAGGTACAGACCCAAGTGTAAGAGTTGTGGGGACGCAGTGTGGGTGTGCAACTGAGCGGGCAGGGACCTGGGCCTGAAATCAGAGGGTAGCCAGGTGACCAGTGCAGTATCAGACAGGAAATCAGCAGGGGAGAGGAAGAGAGATGGCAGAAGCAAAGAGGAAGGTCTTGAGGTGCTTCCGGAACTGGAGATGGTTCTCCTCAAGTTTCAGAGAGGCAGGGAGCCTGTTCCAGAGGGAGGCCCCAGCTGAAGAAAGAGATCTACCACCAACTCGGTGCTTGGAGAAGCGACTGACCCTGATGAAGTTGGAGGTGTAGGAGTGAAGAGCTTGAGTAGGAAGGTATTTACGAAGAGAGAGTTGGAGGTATTGAGGACTCAGCCCCCTGATGGCCTTGTGGACAATGCAGAGGGTCTTGAATGTAATCCTTGCAGCCACTGGGAGCCAATGCAGAGATTTCAGTGCTGGAGAGATACGATCCCTAGGCTTGAGGCCAAGCACATGTCCCGCAGTTTTTTTCTAGATGAGTTGCAAAGGGGCAGATTGTGGAAGCAGGCAGATTTAGAAAGAGGCTGTTGCAGTAGTCCATCCTAGAGAGAACCAGAGCTCTAGAGACAGTGACCATCTGGGGAAAGGAGAGGAAAGGAAGAATACCTCTGAGGAGGTTCAGTTGGTATTTTGACTTCTTAGAGACATCAGAGATGTGAGGAGAAAAGGAGAGTGTGGTGTCGAAGATGACCCTGAGGTTCTGAGCCTCACAGGTGGGAGCAGGAAGAGGGCCAAGGGAGGCCGGAAAGAGAGTGACAGGGTAGCTGTGCCGATGAGGAGAATCTCAGTCTTACTGGCATTAAGGCAGAACAGGATGACGATTGAGCAGGATGACATGGTTGACCGTGTCAAAGGCAGAAGAGTGATTGAGTAAGTTGACAACAGAGGGAAAATTAGAATCAAGGTTAGAGAGCAGGTCTTCACGGATGTTCAGGAGAGCAGTTTCTGTGCTTCTGGCTGCTCTGAAGCCAGACTGATGGTCATGGATACAACCAACAGATTCAGGGTGAAGATTTTGCTGGCAGATGGTCAGATTTTCCAGGTGTTTGCCTAGGAAAGGAGTGATGGAGATCGGGAGATAGTTAGCCGGGCTGGTGGGTTGGCAAAGTAGACTTGAGTAGAATGATGGAAGCAGGGATCCACTCAGAAAAGCTCAGTGCTACTCACCCACCTGGCCTGTTGGGCCTGGGCAAAGAGATGATCTTGTAGCTTTCAGAGAAAAGTGTGTCAAAACCTGTGACAGAGTTGTCCCTGAACCATGTCTCAGTAAGGGCTAGGACATCGAGATACAGGAATTCAATGCAGTGGCAGTTATCAGAGGAGTGTTTGATAGCAGAACGACAGTTAAGTGTGGCCATGTGGAGCAGATTGCTGTTTTTGAAAGACTTACAAAGGGTGTACAGGGGATAGTGGTCCCCCCAGTGAGTAGCAAGAGTGCCTGAGAGACAGAGGTAGGACGGAGCAGATGAGCTAGGCTGACAAGGATGTGTAGGCAAGGGGGTCAAGGCAGTAGAAGATGGAAAGGGAGCCAGTGTAGGAGGGGCCAAAATATAAGAACTCTTATCTTTTGGGGCTTGGAGTCTACCATCCCAGAAACCTCTTGAAAAGAGGCTTTTGAAGAGAATTGTTCTATAAACCTCAGAAAAACTTTGCTGGGAAATATGTATTGTGGCAATCCTCAAGAGTCAAAATAGAGTTCTTGACATCCTGACACTATCCAAGCTGTTGCATACAATTGTTAAAATTATGTATCTCTTTTCATCCTTTTTTTTCACACAAGAACACAGAAGTATTTTTTTAAAAGCAAGCAAGCATAAAATTGGGTTTACCAGAAATGGTCAAAAAATGACATTGCATAATTGTTAGAAAAGTGCCATAACTTCATCTAGTCAAACAAGCTTGAAGAATTACCATTAAAATAAAATGGAAGGGTGTATCTACTACCATCTTGTATCTTTTGCCTAAACGGGGAGAATCTTCACTGGATCAGACATTCAGCTGAAGCTTTTGAAACAGATGTATCTTGTGCTGGGCACTTCAAGACATTGCTGGCAGTTGATGGTCACTGTTCTTTGTCCATATTCTTCTAGGATCTATCTGAATTTCAATGGTGAAGTCATGCATCTTGCACCACAATATTTTACAACCATTCATTGACTTATACCATTAGGATCATTTGCATTTCGTATTTTGTGACCTTTTGCAACTTCAGGGGAACAAGATCAATCTGAACAAAAATGTCTATGAACATCTCCTGCAACCTTTTCATTGAGCAAAATAATAAAAAAGCATTCCTACTTAATTGGTGAGGGGGATAGCTCAGGGGCAAAGCGGTTGTCTTGGATGCATGACAATGCAGGGCAAAACACAGGTTTGAATCCCGATCCTGACCTTAGAAACCAATCTCTGCTATTAAGCTTGTTATAAAAGAACAAATATAATTATATGCATTTTTCCCAATTCTGGGGTAAACCAATGAAAGAATATTCAGACCAATTGTAATGCATCAAATAGCATAGCACTTTGGAAAATGACTGCAACGTATTCAGGAAAACCGTCCGTAAAGAAGTTTACCATGTTCTGTAGGGCATTGATGTCGAGGCCCATTTTTCAAATTTAACACATAATATGTGGCTGTGTTGATCAAGCCAAATAAATGTAAACCACATCAGATTAGGTGACATACATCAACAATCAAAATTACAGACCTACAAATGTGTCCTAGAAAACACATACATATTTATTTGCAAGGAAACAACTTCAGTTGCAGGGATGTTAAGGTGAGAAACACAACAAAACCCCTGAAATTCAGCTGAAGCCACCTTAACTTCGAGCCCCATGTTGCACAGATGACATCACTGATGACATCATTAAGTACATTACAACAGTAACTGTCATTAAGCATGGCCTTCAGCCATGGTTAGTCTGCATGGCCAAATATATTTTAGTACACAAATGGGTACTAATCATGGAATTCAGTTATGGGCAGTGGCCACAACCTTCACCCATGTGCACTGTGTATTTTAAAACACGAATAGACTACTAACCATAGATTTTGGCCTTTACCAGACTTTACCATCGTCCGCTGCTTACTTGCGTCACCTCATCAACAAACAAACCAATCGAACGCCGGGATTCATGAACGCGACTACGCCCACAGTGTCGCCAACATGTCTGAACATGTCTGAACATGAGAGCACGAGTAGTGACAATGTCATCATATGTGTCGACAATCCATCACCACCTAGGAAGAAGCAAACAGGAATAAAAAAAAAAACAGCAGACAGTTGGCGCTTCTTCAAAGTCAAGGAACACTGTGCAAGAAAAGAGGTGTAGGAGGCACTCTGCACCTTCTGTAACATCTCAAAGCCTAGGAACATCAATAAAGATATAATGATGGAATGAGGAGGATGATGAGAATAGAAAAGCACATGAACATCATAAAAGGAAAATGCATGAGGCCCATTCCTTGCATAGAAGCCGATCAACACCCCCTGCAGAACCTCCACCTACCAGTGTATTAAAAACTCAGACTAGAAATTAAGCCTCTACATCAGCAGTGGTATCCACTGCACAAAGTCCTCTGTTACCGACACCGGATATTACCATGATGCAGCTCATGTGTAAAAAATGTTGCAAATGGGCAGTCAAGCAAGGTGTCAAATTTAACGAATAAATGAAGGTAATCGTACAACACCAGATTACCTGTCATCGCTAGTTTTCTTTGTAAGTGGCAATTGCCCCCCCTTTCCTCCCAAAAATAGAAAAAAAATACTTAAAATATATGTCTTTGCTTTTAATTCCCTTGTTATATGTTTCATCCTTATGTGTTTTCCTCCCCCTATTCCACCTCCTTCTTTCTGTCCCCCAAAACGACCCTTTTTAGGACCACCTTTTAAGTTATAAAAACAGATAAAAATGAACAGAAACTGCAAAAATATATCACAAGAGATATGGAAATTTATTTTTATGTAGTTTCAGTAATCGAACCCCTCAATTGTTTGTTTGTAGCCACGGTTACAATGTTAACAGGGGAAACAGTTAGCCACAAATAAAAGCAATGCAGTCGTTGCTTGCCTTAGCCACACAAGCAAAAACCAGCAATTCATTGAATTAATGCAACAGCCGTGGCAATTCAAACTAAGATAAAAAATATACAACTTTGTATATGTGCATAACATGTATATATCGAATTTATTAAACAACTTCCATAATATCAACTCTGAATCAAAATAATATGTAGTTCATAACAAAATAAAAACAAAAGTATGTATCTTTCTTTGTTCATAATAGTACTAGTGAATACTGATTGTATTCCTCATACAAAACCACTAACACGTTGTATTCATTAACCATACTATAGAGGAAAGAAAAACATCTTGTTGGAGAGTACAAAAACCTCTATATAGATATTTAAAATATTTAGAAATCGTTATATATACGTATGCAAATTATACTCTAACATAACATGTGAAATAAAAATATAAACAATTTTATAAAATAAAAATTGTATCAATAAAACACCCTTTACAAGATAACACTTTTCAAAAAGTAATAGCTGCTACAGTGTAGTATAAGGGAAACAAATCCAGTATTATCACCTTAACTATAATAACCATTTACGTAACTACGAACCTGGTTTTGCATCAGGAAATTCTAAAAAGAATTGGCCACAAAGTCAATAGTTTGTACACATATAAAGAAATGTCAGTACAATGCTCATATGTTACAATGCTGTCAAACCTCATTTAATATTGTAAGTGTCACTTCTGTTTCCCCGTGGCGCCTATGGAGCTGATGGACCCTCCGCCATTAATGGCACATCACGTTTCTTTCTGAACATGATACGCTCTAGTTGTTTTCCAGTTGGCCACCAACTGAATGAGTAACTTAATTCAGGATTTCCGATGCGGCACGTTGCAAACCATCAGATTCCTCTAGGGGTAAAATGCTTGTGCTAGAGCTTTCCTTGGCTCCCTTTCACCTGGGCTTCCACACCACAAAAGAGCTTCAGGTATTCCAACATTACGAGACCTTGTAATTTGACATCATCAGAACGGCCCTCTTCCCGATCATATTGGGCATATCTTGGTTAAGGAAACCAACTATTGACTGGGACAAGAACCTTCTGGAGTTTAATTCTCCCTACTGCATCAAACAATGTCTATGCCAGGCCACCAACAAACCATTGAAGACCTTACCCTCTTTGCCTGCAGATACCACCAGCATCCATTGCATAGCGCCATATCTCACTGAATTTGCCAATGTCTTTCTTGACAAGGTTGCCCAGAGTTTTGTTCCATAGAACTATCCCCAGAGGCTTTGGTATGGTTTGGGCGTATGTACCCTCTCTCTCAGCCAGAAAAGAAAGTGCTCAATGAGTGCTTTGACTCCAACTTAAAGAATGGACTCATCCAACCGTCCCATTTGCCCCCTCAGGAGCCTCATTGAGCCATTGTGTTCTCCAAGCTGGATTTACGCAACGCTTACCATCTCCTTCGCATTAGAACAGGCGACGAATGGAAGACGGCCTTTCAGACCCCTTTCAATATATTTTGAGTAACGGGTGATGCCTATGGGGCTAGTCAACGCCCCGGCAGTCTTTGAAAGGTTTATGGACAGACTCTTTTCTGATTTGCTGTTCCATTCAGTGATCATGTATCTCGATGACATTCTCGTTTTCTCATCCTCTTACCGTGAACACCAGAGACACCTCCAGGAGCTCTTGGTACGACTATGGAACCACCAGCTCCTGGTAAAGCCAGAAAAATGTCAGTTCAGAGTCACCACTGTTCCCTATCTAGGTTACATATTGTCCGGTCAAGGTTTTGAGATGGATCACAACAAGGTGTCTGCTATACTCAAGTGGCCAACTCCTGCTTTGGTAAAGGATGTTCAGAGATTCTTGGGACTCACCAACTTTCACCGTAAGTTCATCCCTGGCTTTTCTGGAGTTGTTCTTCCCATCACGTCTCTATTGAAGAAGAATGCCATTTCCCGGTGGAATTAATAGGCTGAAGCTGCCTTCAAACTCGTTAAACCGTTGTTTTGTTCAGTCCCAGTCTTGCGCCAACCAGATTGGCGTGTCCCTTTATGATTGAATCGGATGCTTCAGCAGCAGCCGTGGGACCAGTGCTGTAACAAGAAGTGTGTGGTAGTGAACATTCCATGGCTTATCTTTCTAAGACTTTATCTCCAAGTGAGTTAAATCACTCTGTTATTGAGAAGGAGTTTCTGATGATGAAACTGGCATGTGAAGAGTGGCATCATCTGCTGCAAGGAGGCTCACATCCTTTTGTCATCCATACTGATCACCGGAACCTGAGAATCCTCCAACAGATGGAATGTCTAAACCCCCATCAGGCTCGATGGGCGCACTTCTTTTCTGTCTTCTCATTATCTTACATACCAGGAAGCCAAAACGTCCTCGCAGATGCTCTGTCCCGTTGTAACACTGCATGTTCTCCCTTCCGCCAGCCTCGGGAGTACATATTTAGACAGAACAAACTCTTCACCCTGGTGTCTGCTTTCCTCCAAGAGATAAAGGAAGCCTCTGTCATCTTATCTCCAGAACTCAACCAAAACATCAAACTCAACAACAAAAGGAAAGAGGGTCTGGTCTTTGTCAACAATAGGCTGTGTGTACCTGAAGCTTCTCATCGCAGGCTTGTTTTGTCATGGTATCACAAAAGCAAAGTGGCTGGTCATAGGGGTTTCGCCAAAACTGTGGAACTTATCCGGAGACACTTCTGGTTGCCGACCCTTCACTTAGATGTGAGGACTTATATCCAAGCCTGTTTGATATGCGCTCAAAGCAAGTAATGCATGCAGAGACCTCTTGTACTATTGGAGTGAATTCCAGTTCCCACATTATTATATATATATTGGAACTGTCGACTCCTTCACTAAGATGGCTCACTTCACCCCTCTTCCAGGTATACTTACAACTTCTGCGATGGCAATGGTGTTTTTCAAGGAAATATTCCGCCTTCACTGTCTGCCAGACTGCATCGTCTCTGATTGAGGTACCCAGTACACTTCAGTGTTTTGGGGCACCCTATTCAGGATTCTGGGGCTACAGAGAGCATTGTCATCCGGTTAACATAATATAAAATAATAGGTGTATTTTTAAAGCGCACGTTCACCCCCGAAGGGGCATCTTGGCGCTAATAACAGATGTTTATTGTTACCCAACTTAATGGTACTCATTACCACTCTCAAACCAATGGGCAGACAGAGCACCTTGACAGCACGCTGGAACAATACTTGAAGTGCTTCATAAACTCTCAACAAGACAACTGGGTTGAGTTGCTGTCAATGCCAGGTTTTCCTACAACAATACCATTCACTCTGCAACCAAACTCAGCCCCTTTTACTGCACATGCGGCTTGCATCCTCACAGTTTACCTACCTCAATTACTCCTTCTTCGAAGATCCCATCTATCGACGCTTTGCTGTCTGAGATCACTGGCGCCCATAAGATTGACTACCAGAGCCTAAAAAAAAGCAAGGAAAAAAAACTAGCTACAATCGGACGCTCATCACAGAGAGGTGCCCGACTGGGATGAAAGGTCTAAGGTGTGACTGTCCACCAGGTATCTGCCAAGATGGGTCCACCTATCTAAACTTTCACCTCGGTACATAGGACCTTATGAGATCTCAGCTAAGATCAACCCAGAAGACTTCAGACTCAACTTCCAAGATCCCTCAGTCACCTACATCCAGTGTTTCAAATTTCATTTCTTCATTGTTGGGTACCAGATCCCTTCTTGCACCACAAGACTAAGCATTGAGTTCAAGCCACATCAGACCCCAAGGAATATGAAGTGTTGCAAATCTGTGACTCAAGATAAAGCAAAGGAAGCCTTAAATATCTGGTCCAGTTGAAAGGGTAACCACCTTCTGAGAATTCATGGGAGCCCAGTACCTATGTGCGAGCACCTCTTCTACTTCAAAGATTTCACAGACTTCACCCAGGAAAACCTGGTACCACCAGGTATAGAAGGGGGCATACTGTCACTTCTGTTTCCCTGTGGTGCCTATGAAGGCGATGGACCCTCCGCCATCAATGGCATATCACGTTTCTTTCTGAACATGTTGCAACGCGCTAGTTGTTTTCAAGATGGTGGCTGCCTGAATGAATAACTTCATTCAGGTTTTCCGATGCCACGCGTTGCAACCCATCAGATTCTTCTAGCGGTAAGACGCTTGTGCTAGTGCCCTCCTTGGCTCTCTTTCGCCTGTGCTTGTACCTACCATGCTCTCCCTGCCTTTGTTCCCGCTACGTGCTGATTTCCTTTCTTGGTTCCTGTGGCTCTTGTGTTGTTCATTTGCCTTTCCCTCCATTTTGCCTATCTCCCTTCGCAAGGGCAGGTCGTCTGGTTGCTGTGTTCCTGGTTCTCATTACCTCCCTGAGGTTTGCTCGTTTTCCGATCTCCCTCTTCCCTTGATCCTGTGCTCATGTCCTGTTTGCAGGGTTACCTTTCTCTCTCTCTTCGGGTATCTGGTTTGGAGCTTGATTTATTGGACTCCTGTACCCTACGCATCAAGGACACCTTCACGGACTTTCCAATTACTTCTTTGCTCCGGAATCCCTTCAGGCGCTGTTTGCTGGACTTCACTATTTCACTGTAACCTTCCTGGGGTTTTTCTGCCTTAAAAGGCTTTTCCCCTGTTTGGCTTTCTCCGAGAAGGGGCTGCTAGTCTGCCAGTTTCCAGACAGACATAGTGGCTTCCCTCTGAAACAGGCCTTACCTCTTCAAGGAATGAAAGTCTACCAGGAGGAAGAAGAAGGAGAAGAAGGGGGGAAGAAAGGGACCTCATCTTCAAGTCAGGAAGAGACAGGTGAGGAGGTAGAATACTTATCCTAATCTGGAACCGATCTTGACAGTAAGATACAAAATGTACAGTTTACTTTAACAATCTTCATCAGGAAACCAAGCCATATAACCTTACTATGCCTTCAGATTTACAAATAAGAAAATGAAGACATGTCAACGGTGTAACATTATTTTGATTATTCATCTTTATTAATATTCAACATCTATTAGAATTATAGGTAGAAATTAAACACTGTTTTGAGTAAACTTAGCAAAAACGACACTAATAACCTAACAAATGCCATTTCCATACTTCTTATACAATCTGAGTGCGCCCTTTGTTTGGTCGTGGACAAACATAAGAAGTTCATAATGACATTTCATATTGTACACATCAAATAAAAATTTTAAAAAAACTGCAAATATGTTATAAACTTCTGTTAGCACGCATACATTTACAGAGTGTGGAATACCTTTTTTTACAATATCAAAATGCATTCTAAATTATAAAAGTTATATCTACATTGCCATGTCATAATTTCTTTCATTATTTGGTGTGCGTCCTTTTTCTGACCACCTACACACTTAAGAAGATAATGACAATTTTCTTAAACCTACAATACAAAACGAAAAAACAGGTACAGGTACAGTTTAATCACTAAAAAGATGATATGACTTTTCTAAAATTTCACACTGCATTTAGAACATATTTATACATTTACCAAACTAACCCTTCCATTAAGATATTTTCCTTTTTTATTTCATTTACAATATTTTTTTGAAAATATATACATAATAAGTAAACACAATGGGCCAGATTCTTGGAATGGGGAGCAGAAATGGTGGAAGGTCTGCATGCCAGGAAGAATCTTGGTTGACCCGTGGTGCAAAAGAAAATATTGCGCACCCCACGTATTCAAGGATTTAAAGACTCATTACTACCAGCCGTGCAAGTACAAACAAGCTGCATGAGGAACGCACACAACACGTCCCCAAGCACACGGAAAAGCTAGCAAAAGGACAAACACGGCGCAAGCCTCCGCGCCACCCCTTTCCCACCAACCAGTACCATTGTGAAAAAACGCACCTCACCTCGCAAGCCCAGGCTGCACACCAGTGCAATCGAATGTTTAACCTTGCAATTCCAGGTTGAACCCCAGTGGAAATGCAGGTCCTCCCTCGCAAGCCCAGGATGCATCCCAGTGAAAATGGGGGTCCCCCTTGCAAGCCCAGGCTGTACCCCATCAAAAATGCGAGCCCTCTCTGGCAAGCCCAGGCTGCAAAACAGCAAAAATGTGGGTCCTCCCTTGCAAACCCAGGCTGCACCCCAGCGAAAACACGGTCCTCCCACGCAAGCCCAGGCTGCACCCCAGTGAAAATGCGGGTCCTGCCTCGCAAGCCCAGACTGAACCCCAGCAAAATCATGTGCCTCACCTTGCAAGCACAGGCTACACCCTCCAGACTGGATTCCCCCCCCTCCAAAAGGCCCCTCCAGGAGGTACACCCCCATGGCAGCCCCGTCCAGACAGGACACCCCCCGGCAGCCCCTGACCAGACTGGACACCACTCCTAGGAAGTCCCCTCCAGATAGAACTCCCCCGCCCAGGCAGCCCCTGTCCAGACTGGACACCTGCCACTTGCAGCCCCCTCCAGACAGGTCACCCCCAGGCAGCCCACTCCAGACTAGACACCCCCAGGCAGCCCCTGTCCAGACTGGACTCTCCCCACAGGCAGCCTCTCTCCAGAATGGACACCACCCCAGCCAGCCGCTGCCCAGACAGGTCACCCCCAGGCAGTCCCCTCCAGACAGGACACCGCCCAGGCAGCCCCCTCCAGACTGGACACCCCTCACAGGCAACCCCTGTCCAGACTAGACACCCCCCACAGGCAGCCCCCTCCAGACTGGACAACCCAGAGGCAGACCCATCCAGACAGGAATCCCCCTAGGCAGCCCCCTTCAGAAAGGACACCCCCCAGGCAGTCCCCTCCAGAGTGGACACCCCCCTAGGCAGCCCAATCCAGACTGGACACCCCACACAGGCAGCCCCCTCCAGACAGGACACCCCTGACAGGCACCCCCTGTCCAGACTGGGTACCCCCCAGGGCAGCCCCCTCCAGACTGCAAACCCCTGACAGACAGCCCCTGTCGAGACTGGACACCCCCCAGACACCCCTCCAGACTGGACAACCCCCCCAGGGAAGCCCCTCAAGACTGGACACCTCCACAGACAGCCCATGTCCAGACTTTACACCCCCCACGCAGCCACCTTCAGAGAAGACACCCCCTCAGGCAGCCCCTGTCCAGAATGGACACCTGGGACAGGCAGCCCCCTCCAGACTGGACACCCCCCTACAGCCCTTGTTCAGACTGGACACCCACCAATGCAGCCCCCTCCAAACAGGTCACCCCCCAGGCAGCCCCCTCCAGACTGGACACCCCTGGCAGCCCATGTCCAGACTGGACACCCACCACAGGCAGCCCCTATCCAGACTGGACACCACCCCCAGGCAGACCCCTCCAGACAGGACACCCCCCAGGCAGTGCCTGTCCAGACTGGATACCTCCCAAAGGCAGCCCCTGTCCAGACTGGACACCCCACAGGCAGCCCTCTCCAGACAGGACAGCCATCTCCAGGCTGGACACCCACCCAGGCAGCCCCGTCCAGACTGGACACCACCACCTCCAGACTGGACACCCCCATAGGCAGCCCCCTCCAGACTGGACACTACCCACAGGGAGCCCCTCTCCAGACTGTTAAATCCCCAGGCAGACCCCACCAGACTGGACAGCCCCCAGACAGCCCCTGTCAAGACTGGACACCCCCCACAGGCAGCCCCTGTCCTGACTGGACACCAACACCAGACAGCCCTCTCCAGACAGGACACCCCCTGAGGCAGCCCCCGTCCAGACTGGACACCCGTCATAGGCAGCCCCCTCCAGACTGGACAGCCCCCCTACAGCCCCTGTTCAGACTGGACACCCACCCAGGAAGCCCCTGTCCAGACTGGACACCCCCAAAGACAGCCCCCTGTACAGACTGGACATCCCCGCAGGCAGCCCCCTCCAGACTGGACACCCTGAGGCAGCCCCTGTCCAGACTGGACACCCACCGTAGGCAGTCCCTGTCCAGAGTGGACACCACCCCCAGCCAGCCCTCTACAGACAGGAAACCCCCCCAGGCAGCCCCTGTCCAGACTGGATACCCCCCACAGGCAGACCCTGTCCAGAATGAACACCCCCAGGTACCCCCCTCCAGACTGGACATGCCCCACAGGCAGCCCCCTCCAGACTGGACACTACCCACAGGCAGCCCCTGTTCAGACTGGACAAGCCTCAGTCAGGTCCTCCAAACTGGACTTCCCCCTAAACAGCCCCTGTCCAGACTGGACACCCCCCACAGGTGTCCCCTGTCCTGTCTGGACACCAACACCAGGCAGCCCCCTCCAGACCAGACACCCCCGAGGCAGCCGCTGTCTAGACTGGACACCCATCATAGGCAGCCTCCTCCAGACTGGACAGCCCCCCTACAGCCCCTGTAAAGACTGGACACCCACCAAGGCAGCCCCTGTACAGACTGGACACCCCCACAGACAGCCCTCAGTCCAGACTGGACATCCCTGAAGGCAGCCCCATCCACACTGGACACACCGAGGCAGCCCCTGTCCAGACTGGACACCCCCCACAGGCAGCCCCTGTCCAGACTGGACACCATCCCCAGCCACCCCCTCCAGACAGGACACCCCCACAAGCAGCCCCCTCCATACACGTGAACCCCCCAGACAGACCCCTCCAGACAGGACACCCACCAGGCAGCCCCTTTCCAGACTGGATACCTCCCATAGGCAGCTCCTTGTCCAGACTGGACACCCCCCACAGGCAGCCCCCTCCAGACTGGACACTTCCCACAGGCAGCTCCTGTCCAGACTGGCCACCCCCAGGCAGCCCCCTCCAGATAGGACACCACCACCCAGGCAGCCCACTGCAGACAGGTCACCCTTCCAGGCAACCCCTGTCCAGACTGTCCACCCCCACAGGCAGCCACCTCCAGACAGGACACCCCCTGAGGCAGCCCCCTCCATACTGGACACACCCAGGCAGCCGCTGTACAGACTGTACACCACCCAGGAACCCCTTCCAGACTGGACACCCCCCACAGGCAGTCCCCTCCAGACTGGACACTACCCACAGGCAGCCCCTGTCCAGACTGTAAAACCCCCAGGCAGGCCCCTCCACACTGGACACCCCCCCAGACAGCCCCTGTCCAGACTGGACACCACCCACAGGCAGCCCTGATCCTGACTGGACACCAACACCAAGCAGCCCCCTCCAGACCGGACACTCTCTGAGGCAGCCCCTGTCCAGACTGTGTCAAACTATATTCGCATAATACCGTCTAATTATAAACATTGGCCTAAGCGCATTCGCATCTGTACTGAAAACGGTGTTTAAACAGACCTGAATAGAGTTGACTTTGCTGCCATCTTAGAACCATCCGCCATTTTGATTCTAACTCCTGCTTTCTGTCCTAAAATGTTGAAGTGTTTTTTTGGCTGCAGCAGAGCAAAATGAACTTTGAACTATGCCAACATTGAGGCTGCTGAGAGCAGAATGTTTGTCTTGTGCTAAGAAACCTTGGAGCCAAAGTGAACTTCAATTCAAGTGTTGTCTGCACCAATAGCTTCAACCTTATACAAACACTGGGGCTTACATTTTGGACAACTAAAACGATGCACCTTTGCAGAAACCCAATGAATATGTTTCTTGAAACTGGACTTACTTGAAGCTGGAGAACCAACATGACCCGACAGAACAAAGTTGTAACCATTGTATTTTGTAGACTGGAAAACATTTCCAGTATTTAAAGACAATATTGTTGTATTTTTTCATGTGAACTGGGCATGAACTCTTGTAAGATATTAACTTGGAGCAGGACTGGATGATGTGGCCGGGACTGTGTATAAATAATGCATGTTTCGTGATGTCCAGCACTCTCTTCCTCACGGTGTCTGCTGGTACACACTGCGAGCCGCTTGAGAGCCAGATAGCTATCTGTACTTTGATTAAAATGTATACTTATAACTCTGAACTCGAGATTGGCGTATTTCATTTTGGTGGTACTAAGCCTCGATATTTCCTTTGGTCTTTCAGATGGCGCCTGAATAGGGACCCTCAAGATTGATGTCACCTCGCTGAATAAGGAGGCACGACTATCGGACAGTGATTGGAGAGTGAAGGGGCCCCTTGTTTAAGACGCAACACCTCGACAGTACTGCACGATCCGATCCCTGGACGGTGAGCAAGCAGTTCGAGAGGACGTCTTGATGAGTGTCCCCATATCGAGGTGGGTATTTTTGCCAAAATCGCCAGCCACGATGATCCTTGTAATCCGATCCAAACTCCTTTGTTTTGAAATCAGGTGAGTCGTGCCCTGATTCCTTAGAATGCTGATATTGATTGCAGATTTGCACTTGCAAGGACAAACAACGCCAGATATCACCAGTAATCTGACATGCCTGGGAAATTGTCATCCTGTTCAGGGTATTATTCCGCAGAGATAGACAATCTTTAGGACAAGGTCAACCGGCGCCACCCGTTGGGTCACTGACTTGTTTAATGTACTGTAAGTACGGCCTAAATAGTATCGTATTTAATGTTGTTTGGCACAGACAAGCTAGACATGTTTCTCAACTTCAGTGGCCAGTTCATGGTAGTTTTGAAATTGCCCGCCTTGAGTATTTAGAATCTATATTGTTGAAGGAAAAAGGCTAGGCCTGCAGCATTTGATGCAATTAAAGATTGGAGAAAGGAAGCTATGCAGCAACTCAGAAGTAAAGAAAAGCATACACGCAGGCACTTATCTAATGCTGAAAATCACTATTGTATGATCAACAGAAACAGTCAGAATCTATTAGAAGTATGGAAAGGGCTTTTTCACTTGATGTACAGATGATATATCCATCTCAGGATGTTCATACATCAGATGAACTAATTAATAAACTGTTGAATGAATGTAGAACTGTTGCAACTGCAACCCATCTTAAGTGCCTCCTCCCGCTGTTGTGCCTCCTCCCATTGTAGTTTCTCCTCTTCCTGCTGTTGCTCCTCTTCCTGCTGTTGTTCCTCCTCCTGCAACTCCACCCTTAATGACAGTTGCCGTTCCCTTAATTCCGTCTCCACCACCAGTGGTACTGTCTCTGCTACCTATTGAACACGATTTGTCAGAACTTTGTTTTCCAAGTGGTTCTGCTCCACTTGTAGAGGTTGAAGGGGTGGGAGCGGATTCAAGAATAGTGACTCGTGGCACAGTATCTAAAGCTAGAAAAACAGAATTGTATACCTGGGCTAAAAAATATATAGAAGAGGGTGAAAAATCAGCTGTTTTAGTTGTGATTTCTGTCCAAGAAAGTATTCCCGAACAGACTATTTTGATAGAGGGGATCGGAAGGCATTTGGCTAATATGTGGAGTGATTTGATGGACATGAATGTCCCACAGGAGTTGAGGGATTTGCATGTCCTTGCTCGCTCAAGGGACACTGCGGAGAAAGTACATGAGCATGTTGAGAAGGTATTAGAGTTTAAAAGGGAGCTAGATCGGTTACAGAATGATGAATTAGATGGTAATAGACTGGAAGCCTCAAATGTGGAGAAACGATTTCTTCCTCCATTGAAACCAATGAATGAAGAAAATGCGCATTTGCACGAGAGACGCTGTTAGATGGATTTCGGATGTTTCAATTTCTCTCATTGAAGTGCAAGACATGTTTAGTCAGTATGCTCCGGCAATGCAAAGGAAAGTGTTACTGGTGATGTTAGAGTATCAACAAGATGGGTTTATGAAGAGAAGGTTTGTTATCCCACAGATTTGATGGTCATTTATAAGAGAGCATTTTTGCCGATACTGGTTTGACTACTTTGCCACTCGATTTAGCTTTGTTGCTTAATAAGCGTTCAGAATTGCCTATTTCTCAATTGCCAATGGGAGAGGTTCCTCTGACATTTGTTCTGAAAGTAGAAATTCCATGCAGTTATTTTTCCTCCACGTTAGACCCTGTTGCATGCACTTTGCTGAGATGTTTGAGAGCTGTTGCTGCTGCCGCTGCAACTGTAAAACAAAGTGAAGCTATGTTTCTGGGTCACTCTTTAACTGTGATGGTACCTCACTCTGTAGATGTTCTATTAAACAGAACGCCGACGCAACATCTCACATCAGCACGACTAACAAGGTACAAGCTGATTCTATTTGCACCGCATATCCAAATTAAGAGATGTTGCTCATTAAATCCGGCTGAACTATTGCCTCTTCCGCAAGAAATTGATTGCAGTGACACAATGTCACATGACTGCCTCTATACCACAGAACAAGATACTAAGGGCAGAATTGACCTAAGCGATACAACTTTAAAGAATCCACAAGGGGAGCTGTTTTGCGAAGGCTCCTGCTTCAAACATCCGGATGGTACATCCAATGCTGCTTACGCAATCACTACATTAAGCACTATAGTGGAGACCAAACGAATTCTGCATAATTCTGCACAGGCCACAAAGATTATTGCGTTGATTAGAGGTTGTGAACTTTCTGAAGGGCTTAGTGTGAACATATACATGGATAGCCTGTATGCCTTTGGGGTAGTTCACATCTTTGGTCGACTATGGGCCGAGAGTGGTTTCTTGACCTCGCAGGGAACTAGGATACAGCATGGCACTCTAATAGTTTGGCTACTTTCAGCACTTGCGCTTCCTACACAGTTAGTAATAATGAAGTCTGCAGCACACCTTAAAGTAACACACGATGTGGGAAGAGGAAACACTTTTGCTGACAGAATAGACAAACAGACTACCACTGATTTGCATTCCAAAATGAATGTGTTGGAACCAACAAAAGAGGTCACTAACACTTGTATGATAGATGTAGGAATCTGTTGCATAAAAGAAATGCAGGCTGATGCCACTCCAGATGAAATTAAACAGTGGGTTGAGGGCCCAGCAAGTTTAGCTGATGGAACATTCTTAAAGCTGTTCCAAATTAATGTCTAACACATCTTTGCTTTCATGTTCCAACCAAGTATTCATTCATCTTTGCTGTGTCCTGAATTCATAAAAATGATAAGAGAAAATAGCTGCAATATAACACACTAACACTTAGTTGTTCCACTCAGCTGCAGTTTTCACACCTTACACAACTCTACTTAAAAACTAAAGACAGACTGAACACACACCCCATTGAGTATACTGCTGCTTATTTAACTGGGCCTACCACACCCTTGCTTGTCCCACAACCAGTGTTCTAATCACTACTATTGCTATTCAACACAACATAATTGCATCTATCTTCTCCCTCCACTGCCCATCCCCACTCTCGCTAGGTTTTTTATGGCCAAGTGGCCTGAGCACCCTCATACAATTGCCTTAACAAACCACGTCAATAATACTTTTTTCCCATTCCATTATGCACCCCTATTCATTTTACATCTCTCTGTGTCAGTGCTAATCTTATACTCCACAGTACTAATTTCTTACATAACGTAACAATGCATGATAACGCATACACATATTAAAAGAAATACATACACAAAACAACTCATTTTCAAGCTCATACCTCTAAACAGAGGCAAACACATTTTATATATTACTGCACAAAAGCTGAAATTCCAACTATCAAACCGTACCCACTATGCCACAATGAATTCACCTTCTTCACTTCACTTCATAATTTCCCAGAAACCTGGTATATTTTTCCTAAAACACCAAAATCCTGTGATAATACCTGTCATACTCAAGCCATAGTTTCACATTCTTAAAGCTGTTATAAAATACTCTGTAACACATCTTTGCTTTCATGTACCAACCACCCATTCATTCATCTTTGCTGTATCCTGAAATCATAAAAAAGATAATAAGGGAAAAGAGTTGCAAGAATACACACTGCCACTTAGCTGCTCCACTCAGCTGCAGTTTTCGCACCTTACAAAACTCTACTTAAAAACAAAAACACAACTCCATGCACACCCCATTGAGTATTCTGCTGGTTATATAATTGAGCCTATCACACCCTTGCTTCTCCCACCACCCATTTAATCAGTCCTCCTTAGCCTCTCTCATCAAAAAAACAACAAACAACCTCACCTATTACCACCTATTTAAGCATCATGTGCCAGTGCCCTAACCCACTATCCTGCTTTTTACCGGTAAACTAATCACTACTATTGCTACTCAACAAAACATAATAACATGGATGCCCTCCCTCCACTGCCCATACCTATTCTAGCTAGGATTTTAATGGCCAAGTTCCCTAAACACCACATGCAGCTACCTTAGCAAACCACATCAATAATACTAATTCCCCTTCCCACTATGCACGCCTATTCATTTCACGTCTCTCTATGTCACTGCTAATCTTATACACCATAGTACCCATTTTTTAAATAACCTAATAATGCATGATAAAGCATAAACATATTAAAAGAAGCATATGTCAATTTTACAATACAACTCCCAAACCACGTCTCAACAGAAAAAACTTCAGTCCAAATTACCAATTCAAATGAACTTCCACAATTCTAACACACTACACAATCACAGAGACAGAGAGAAACAGCTCAATGTCCAATTACAAAGCACACACACACACACACCTCCCGTATTTAACAGAGCTAGAATTATATTGCTTAGTTCACACTGGGGTGTCTTATTCACTCAGATGTGTATCCCATCTTCCAAAGTCAGTCAGAAACAAGCATTACTTGCAAGAAAATGTGTTGTAACATAACTATAGTATAACATGTCATACTGCTTCATCACACCACTAAATACAGAAAAGTAAAATCTAGAAAACAATGCTTATACACTTCACCAAAAGAGATACCTACACATATCTAATTTACCCTAGAAATCCTACAATTCATAATGTACAAACAATATAGAAAACACATAATCACTCACCTTTGGCTGTTCCAATGAATAAATACATCTTCACAATAGACCATCTGCGCACTCTGATCTCTGCGATCAGAATGTAAAAGGTTCACAAAAAGGTCCCTTCAGTAGCTTTCAGAAATCACTAGCACAAACAGAGGACTGTACAAAGCAAACAAGTGCATGCCCAAAACATTTTTATTACAACATATAGCAAAGAATAAACCCCAACAAATCCTTCCAAAGAATACTGTGAAGAACATTTACACCTTTTTGTTTTTTAAATATGTCAAATTTATAACCGCGGCTATAACCCGAGTTACAGGATGAAAACCCACCTATAGACATGGCTAGACATACATTTTTCAAATATGCTGAAAAACACATAAAACTAAGGTTTCAAATGTAATTCACAAATGCCATCAGGTGAGAACATCCAAACAGAAACACATATAGAAATATGTGCTAAAATATCCATAATATAATATGATCACTGCACCAAAACACAAACGGATATAGCTGCGGGTACAGTGAACGAGTACATACCCGCGGTTACCAAGGCCTGCCACAAAGTTTGATGTACGATTGCAGTGTTCATAGCTGTAGATCAGGTCAACCACCAGTAACCGTAACTACCCGTAATATTTTTACATGTTAAAAAAGACATAAAACAAGTTGTAACCATTCAAACAACATAACAGTATGCATAAGAGCATGACATCAGAAACAGGCATTGTGTAATGTAAAAACAAGGGAACATCATGATCACTGCACATAATTTGAAATCGCCATACCTGCGGTTACACATGACCCAAAAATATCATGTTTGCGGCTACTCCCACCAAATTACAGAGCGTCCCATTGGCTTGCTGCTACTCGTGACTACACCTCCCTCAGGAAATATGTTACGCATGGCTACAGTCGCCAAAAATATACACAACGTCCCATTGACTTTCTTATACCTACGACTAAGTATGAAAACCGCTGCTGCAATCCACCTGACTAGACTCGACATTTCATTGGTTGCTTTCATAGCCGCAGCAATAAAAAAAAAAGAAAAACACATGGAAGGTATTTCCCTATTCCAATATACGTAAAAAGATCTCTGGCCACAACCAGCTTCACCACTTACACACAAGAGCAGAGGTTTGGAATTGTCATAACTGCAAGTTTTATGTTCGTGCTTTAGTCAATGATCAATTTCTTCAGTGACTTCTAGGTAAACAGTGATGTGTTCATCATTTAGCTGTGATTTGAGCACTGACAAATCTTTAGATTGTTTGGATTGATACATGGTGTTTTCTACCTAATCCATTGCTATTTCCCCTTTGTTTTGAATGAGTGGTTTTCCAACTGGTTCTTGGCTTCTCTTAATAGAAGGTTGACTGCCTCGTTGTCCAACATTTCTTTGTGCTGTTTAAAATTCTAATCAGTTATACTGCTTTCATTTACTTTTAATGCAGCTTCAAATGTGTCATGCTCATCTAACAGCTATTCCTCCTTTCACCAAGGTTTGAAGAGTTGCAGGAGGGCCGTGTAATACATTTATTTTTGCTGAACAGATTTAAAGGACACATTTACATGGTTTAAGAGGCTGGTTTGGCAAGTCTTACTAGGCTTCCTTTCACAATTTAAGACAGAATATTTGCCAGTTGTCTCATCTGGAATAACGTTATTTTTGTAGGAATAGTTTAGGGTTATGTCGTATAGGCACATGCTTTCGAAAGCAGTACTTCTGTTTGGATAGTATGTCTAAATCAAATTGCTTTTTAAAATATCTTGGCTAAGCAGATCATTTGTGGCTACATTTTATAAGATTTAAGTCCTCTGTTTTGTGACATAGCTCAACCAAGTTTCAACCACAATATCATTTAGATTGACCATATAAAGCTGTACCTGTTAAAGGATCTGCAGCATCATAGAAACAGCATTCTCTGTGTGACAGCATTTTGACACCGAAGCTGTACAATTTTTGTGACAGAAATTTGTCGCATGAGATGTCATTCCAAAGGTCTTTTAGCTCTGCCTTCTCAATTTGGTGAGATAGGCTGTGACATACCTTAAATTAGTAAATCAACCTCTGGCACTGCTCTGGGCAACCTTCCACACCACTGTTTTTTTTGCCCCTATGCGCCATTGCAACAGGGGTCCAGCCATAAGCAAATCAGTCAGTTACTGCCACCAATGCCAGGTCCCCTCTGCATAGAAAAACAAGCATCCGCAGACATGTTTTTGGTCTTGTTGAGCCTCCTCAGTGAGGTGTAGCTTGGTTCCCTATAGCACAGCGAGCAAGGAACCCACATCTTGGCATACCCTCTCTCACATAGTGAGACAAATTACGACCAAAAAAGTGATGGGTGCAAGGTATTGAATTAATATGAACCTCTGGTACTGCTCAGGGCAACCTTCCATACCACAGTTTTTTAGCATGCCTGTGCCATTGCAAAAGGGGTCCAGCCATAGGCAAATCAGTCAGTTACTACCACCAATGGTAGCAGTCCAGCCCGAACTGCTAGGCCAGGCCCACTCTGCACAGAAAAACAAGGAACCGCAGACTTGTTTCTGCCTTGTTGTGCCTTCTCAGTTCGGTGCAGCTAAGGTCCCTAGGGCACAGTGAGCAAGGATCCCTTGTTTTGTAATGGCTTGGCAGGTGAAGAACGATGGTCTGGAGGGTTGCCCAGAGCAATGCCAGATGTTAGCATTAATACCAAACCTTCCAGCCATCACCTATTTTGTTTTGCAAAAGTCACCCCGAGTGGGACGTTTATGTCCAGAAGTGGGTCCCATGCCTGTTGGTCCTAGAGACCCAAGCTATTCTTCACTGATGAGGCCCAACAAGGCTCAAACATGTTTGTGGATGCTTGTGGTCTCTTCCAGAAGGGATGTGAACGAGCAGTTCAGACAGGGCTGCCCCTTTTGGTGTGGGACAAGGCCTGATTTGCATATGTTCTTTCCCCATTTGTTGCTTGGCAGGCAAGGAACGATGGTCTGGAGAGTTGCCCAGAACAAAGTCAGAGGTTAGGATTTATTTCAAACCTTCCAGCCATCACCTCATTTTTATTTTTCGCGTGAGTCACACAGTGTGGGATGGGAATGCCCAGACATGGGTCCTGTGCATGCTGTGCCTAGAGACCCAAGCTACTGCACACTGATGAGCCCCAACAAGGCCAAAATATGTTTGGGAATTCTTGCGGTCTCATGCAGAAGGGATGTGAACAAGCAGTTCACACTGGACTGCTCCTTTTGGTGTGGGACGAAGCCCGATTTGCATATGGTATTTCCCCTTTTGTAATGGCTTGGCAGGCAAAGAACGATAGTCTGGAGGGTTTCCCAGAGTAATGCCAGAGGTTAGGATTCATTCCAAACCTTCCGGCCATCACCTCTTTTGTTTTGCGTGTAACATGCCTAGCAACAGAAGTTGAATTGTCTGAAATGTATTGACTGTCTAGATTGGCATTCCACGAGGGCAATGATAGGCGGTAGTCATTGATGTACTTGGATGCCTATTCTCTTTTCATGTTTAATGTGTTTCTTGAAGATGTGCCTTTTACATGGTTCCGAACAGAAGACATGAAACTATTTATTTGACCTTTGATGCAAACTGGTTTAGCTAAGCCAAAGTGACATTTGGTGTTGTACTTTCCTTTGCTTCTCTATCAATTGCGGCAGTATTTGCTGCACTTATGTCTTGGAAAGCGTAAGATTTGTGTCCGTATGTCACAAGGTGTATCTTCTGATGAGATCTCAGAGCTAATGTAGTGTTCACTAAATTGTAAAACAGTTTCCTCACTGCAATGGCCAAATGTTGGAGCATATTTTATCCACAAAACTATGTGGGTGTGTAGAGCTCCTTTGGATTGAAATTCTTTTCTCCAGAAGAAGTGTTCTACTTCTCTGAGAGGTGGGCCTTTTTCATTACAGCTGAAGTGCAGCATGGCAATGAAACAATCATGGAAGTATTGTGATACATTGTCTGGATCAAGAGAACAGAGTTATCACAGAATGTTAATGCCTATTCCTCCTTTAGTTTGGTTTGCATTGCGTAGGAAGTCATGCAAGTCATGCAATGCATATTCTAACAAACCATGTGGGTTGGCCTAGCTTTTTTTTAACATAAATCATACGTCAGCATGACGCCAGAACCAGTATAGCTTTGTACCGTGCATGCATGAAGGAGCTGAATTGTTGATATGTTTAAGAAATGACAGCCTCTGTGTGTAACTCAGTAACCTACAGTTGCTAGTTCACTTTCAAACAAGAGGTGGAAAATGTATTCAATAGTTTGCCATATTCTTGGGTCTTCAGAAGACATTTATAAAGAACTTTATTCTGATGCACTGATTTATATGGGTTGTTCATTGTATCTTCCTCCCTTTCCTGTGGGAAAGAGTAGTGGAAAACAGAGCACGTATACACTTTTTTCCCATATGCTCATTGGACACCCTTTGGCTTGACGCATTTGATATGTTTCTGATGCATCTTCCATGATGTGTCTGGAATGAGGTGGGTGAATTGTATGCTGGTATAAAATGTTGGCCGAACAATAGGATCAATTTGTTCAAATTGACAGTTTATGGTGCATCCTGAAATATTTCTGTACTTTTTTTAAGTTGTCCTCTATGTTTATACCTCTATAGTATTCATTGTTTTCTTTAAGATATTCTAAGGCTTGTATAACCTTGTTAAAGTCAACTCAGTGTTGCCAAATTGTGTTGTCTTTTGTTGGCACACCATTCACTAGAACCATCAAAGATTATTGTAGTGGTTGACCTACTCCTAGAGTATCACATTTTCATTAAGTTCTAATGGTAAATACACTACTTTGACATAAATGCCTTTCAGTAATTCTGATGGGGCAGTTTGGCAGTTTTTAGTTGGAGACTTATTATAGCTTGGAATGGGTGTATTGTTTGAATTATTTTACTCTCATACAGGTTAGGTTGTTGAAGAGGTTTTGGAAGTGGAAATATTTCTAAGTTATTATGGACAGCTTCTGATGCCATTTGGTTATGATCAAGCTTAGTATTACAGTATGTGCAAACTATTAAGGGGTTAGTTATGTTGTATTTACTTTCTGCTATTAGATATGAAGCTAATTGTAACCATTGAGATTCCACATTACATTTTATTGTGTAGGCCATATGTAATATTATTTTTAATCTTTTTATAAAAAGTTCTGGAACAACAGACATATACTTGGTTTGGAATCCTAGCATGGTGTGGTTTGAAACTTTGCTATTTGTTTCTTGTGTCTGTAAAGAGGTTACTGTTGCTAAGTTGTTCATTGATTTTTGGTGAAATAATGGTATTTTCTAACTGTACTTCAGTTCCAAAATATTTATTTTGTATGTCTTATGTTTGTCTCAGGAGTTCTTCTGCTGTTCCATTTAGGAGATTATGTAATTGTTGCAGTTCTAAAGCAGCACTTTTTGCATTGTACAATCGATCCACAAGGTTGTGCATTGCAGAATGCTGTTTTGCTAATATTTTGATTTGATGATAGGTTCTTTTACAGGAAATTCCTAAAATGCAGGCTAATGAATGTCCTTATAGTCCAGGGTGGATGTGTTTTAATTCTATTTTTGTCTTTCAGTTTAACATACAGATTGAGGCATTGTCGTAAGCATTTGAATCACTGTTGACACACATTGCATATTGAGATGCACGTCCACTTGGACATACACAGGACATTTGTTTGAAAGTTTGCTGGAGAAACATTTTCTATTAAGGTTTCTTTTGCCATAATACTGTCGGCTAGCACTCGTCTATCATTGTCTATGGCTATTGGGTTTACTTGTTCTTGTTTATATGCTTCTTCATTGAATAATGGTTCTGTGCTGCAGGTGTGAAACCATTCACCTGCACAGATGTTAGAAAAGGTACATATATTGAGATTGCGCATGTGTGCAAGTTGTGTTTGTAATTTTTTGATTCATAAAGTTAGTCGGTCAATTCAGTTTAACACTACTATAAATACATTATGCTTTAGTTTATATGTGCTGTCAATCAAAGCTCCAAGGAGCATTTTTCTCTTGGTAGGTTTGACGTGCTAAATGTGGCATTTCAGATTTTATTATGAGATTGGTACAAACTCTGCACTGGACATTTTAGTTTGATAGAGAAAGGTTACTAGTTCTTCTGTTTGAATGTTTTCTATACATTTCTTTAGTGTAGGGTGATTATATGACTTCTCTTTGTTTTTATCCGCTCTAGTTTGTCTTTGTTTTCTACAGGGTTGACTTTTAGTCTGCATTTTGTTGTATTTGTTGGGATGAAAGTCTGTATTTCAAAGTCGTAGAAGGCTTATGTGGCTGTTATAGTACAGAGATTAGGGTTTTGTACAGACGTAATTATGCTACTAAGATAAATATGACATAAATGGTATATTAATATATGTAATTAATATTTTTTTCAATGTATTTATTTATTTAGCTCATGTTTTACAAAAATTAAACCTTTTTGCCATGAAACAGAAACATAACAACAACGATGCAGGGGAACATTAGGATGAGTACATCAGGAACCACAACCAATAAAGCTAACCGTTACCCAGCATTCTCATTCTTCCTGTTCCAAAAGGATCACTAACTATTTTCCATTCTTCCAGTATTAGAAATATTTCTTTAAAAAATGCTACCAAAGCAAGAGTTAAAGAGATCTTGTTTCCCTGAGTCAATAAAACCCACCATTCCTCTGCACACAACGCCTTCACTTCATTGAAAAATGTTCCCATGGTCCAAGTTCTAGCATATCTTAAAGCTGGGCATAATAAAACTAGGTGGTGCAGTGTTTCATTGTCATTGTGGCATAATCTGCAAGTGAAGTCTTGAGTGGCCACAGTCTTCCTGACCTCCGTCACTTTCTTTGTTGGATAAAGGTTGAATCATAAGCGCATATACTGTCCACTCAAATAACTGCTCGGGAACTTGGACACCTAGGTTGGGACCGTATCCACAAGCCGTAATCTCTGAGAAGCTCTTACCATGGATTTTACACTTGGCTCTGGCTTCCAGTGTTTCGATCCAGTCGTTGTCAAGCAGGTTACGCTTCACTAACATTGGATTTACCAATAGATCTTCTTTCTTCAAGGTTAAGTTGGCCAAGATTGAACAACAGGTCGCCCTCCACTCCACTAAGGACTGCTCTGAGTTCTCTGTCAAGGCTGTCTTCAAAACGGCAAACCCACCAGTGTTGTTCAGAGTGATGCACTTATGTATGGTAGAAGGACAGTGACTTCCAGACCGTTTGGACGTACATTGAAGTAAGCACCAACTTAATCCTTATAGCCTGTATAGGCATACAGTTTGGCAGGGACAGTACTCGCCTCCAAACTATTCCCTCCACTTTAGGCCATACTTCAAAGGATAGAGCGAAAGAGGCCACTGCTCCTTATGCCAATATTGGCATGACCTTCTTACGATAAAAGTCTATTCCTGGAAGCAGCAGAAATGTGCAGTGTTTCCTCAAAGTCATTCTCGCTTGTGCAGCCAGATTCCTCGCCTTACTGCGTAAGATGTTTTCACGATGGACATCATGCACACTGTTGCTCAAACACATTCCAAGATAGGTCAATGACACTATCTCCATGATCTTTTCTCCCTTTAAATACCACACATTTCCCTTAACTCTACTTCTGAAATTGCTGCCCAGAGTATAAATTCTGGACTTTTTAACATTGATTTTACGTCCGTTGGACTCGAGTTCTAACGCATTCAGTTGCCACTGAAGACCTATCTGGGTCTGTTCTAATAACCCCAGGTAATCATCGTACAAAGGTCTGCTTACAGGGACTCCTGCCAATCTTGGTGGAAAGCATCAAGTGCTGGTAAATGCATTCTCGATGTCAAAAATGAACAGGTTGAACACTGGCGGGGCCAGGGTACAGCCTTGCTTTAGGCCCTTCTCTGTTGGAATTGGCTCTGATAAATTCCCCGGTTGGTCCAATCTGACTGATAGTGATGTTCCCGAGTATAGAGCTTTAGTGGGTTCAAGAATGGCTTTTGGGCAGTCCCCAGGCCCTTAGCTTTGACGAGGGTATTGATCTGTCAACTGTGTCAAAGGCCTGGGCCAGGTCGATCGAGGCCAGATATATTTACTTGACCTGTTTGCCTTGCTCCTAGTCTTTAGAACGTTAATGAGAAAGAGATTAACCACAGTTCCAATTCCTTTTACAAAACCCGCCTGCCAGCGATCAAAGTACCTTGTTTGCGTGCTCCATCTCCTCAGTGCTTTCAAGAGCAGTGCTGCAAAGATCTTGCCAATAACGTCTAAGAGAACAATAGGCCTATAGTTGATTGGATTGGGTCCATATCGCTGGGACTCTCTTGGCTTTTTTTGATCTGTTCAAACAGTTCAGTCATAAATGCTGTCCATTCTTCCGGATGATTTTTAATCATCAGGTTGGTGATTCCATCTGGGCCGGTCGCCCTAAATTTGCTAGCAGCCCTAATTAAAGACAGGATTTGTTCTTTGTTTGTAGAAAATGACCAAGACGACAGTAAGTCATTGTCATCCGTAATCTCATTTTTGCTGTTGACACAAATAGGTGCCTAAAATGGTCCACCCATACTCTGGATGACACAGGATTAGAAAGTAAAGAACTTTGTGGGGCGTTCATTTAATTGAATAGCTTACGCATTTATGCTGTTTTTTTTAAGCAATTATTTTCAGCATCTTTTCAGACTCTCTTTGGAGCATAATGATTTTGTGGTTCGATATCCAATTTTTATTCTTTTGTTTCTTCTTTTTCACTCTGATCTTAATCTCAATTGTGCCCTTTTTATTGTGCAATCTTACTAATGTATTACGGGCGAGTTTCCTAATGGCCACTTCGCTGTCAAAACAGTGTCAGTTTACGAATTCTGGCTTCAACCCACTGGATCTTTTTTCAACATATGCTCTTAGGCCGATGGTATAGTCGAGATTGGCTCCCGGTAAACTGTCTGCTTTGTTGATCAGGTTTCGCTTTAGAGACTTGGTGAGGTTGTTCATTACCTCTGGGTATATTTTAGCCTACCTCGCCCTGCTGTTAGTCCAATATTAGCACTCATACAGTCAAGCTCCACTTCGTACCATTTATTACATGTTATCTTTCCGATGTTGTGGTCGCTAAACCTACCATTCTGCACCTCCATGAATAGCAATTTTGTATGGATGTAGTCCAAGACAAAGATATAATCTAAAATATTTTCTTCTTTACCTCTCTTCCATGTCGGGCAAGGTGGTATGTCCCCTTTAAGATGTCTGTTCACCATTTGTATATCCCTCAAGCCTAACTCTTCTCTCCACGCTATACCTCTCATGTCCGCAGGAGTTGCGTGAGGCAAGAGAGATTTGATTAGATCCAGCTTGCCATTGAAACATTGTACATTTAAATTGCCACACAGAATAAATTCAGGTGTTGGCCATTTACCTGTGGCTTTATCAATCAAACCCAAAACTTTATTTTCCAACGATGCTGCATGGGGAGAACCAAAATGCCAATAAAGATTGAATATCATAATTATCTGAAATGAGCAGATATCCGATTGGTCCAACTGTAACATCAAAACCTGAATAAGCGGTGCCGGGTGATCAATAGATACAACTTTAAAGCCACCCATATTTCTAATTACAGTGAGCAGTCCAGCCACGGGGTGACCTGTCTGGCCCTCTTCATCCGGATTTAAGTGGACAGAAAAACCATCCAGCACTAGGGGGTAATGCAACCAAGTCTCCTGAAGACAGATAACAGTGAACTGGGCGAAATCTAAGTCTCCTGCTCCAAATAAGTGATGAAAGCCTCTGGTGTTCCAACATCCAAATGCCATGGGTGTGGCTCCAGAATCAGCATCCTGTAAGTGTTATGACTGGGGGATTCATTTTTGCAAAAGAACCAGCTAACCAACCCCAATTCTTCTCATTCAAGGTCGTGCACTCTTTGCTTTGCGGTGCCTCGTGCCCCTTTCATTATTTTATATCCATCTACCACAATGCAAAGGCTAGGTTGTTTTTTAGTCTGCTGTTGGGGGCTCTAGTGGCAGTGACTTTAACAAATCTATGCCCTCCCCCTCCCTCAACTGCCTGAGTAATGTTGAGATGGTCACTGGTTTCGGGTTGAATCTAGTTCTTTCCTTTGTGTCGGTGTGGTCCGAAGACATTTCGCTGAAGTCGTGCAATGTTAGGGAGAACACCACTGGGAGCAGACTTTCTGCTTCCTTCAATAGGAGGTCTTTAATCACAATAGACAACAAATAAATAACTACTTTATCCATGCAGGCTTCCTCAGGGAATTAAATCTGGTGGAGGTCTCTAGACTGAACTCTCCTAAGATTTGGAATATAATGGATAAGCCTCAACATGTTTGCCCTATTTAAAATCAGGTCGCTGTTTATGTAAAGGCCCTCTCCAAAACGAGTCTGAATGTATCACCTCCTTCTACTTTGGCTACTACCCTCCCTTAATCACCTTGGTTACCTTATTAGGTTTTAGTTCTCCGGTAGGTTGCCTTTTGTCACCTATTTGGCTAACATGTCCACTTGCCAAGTCCTTCCTTCTTTCTTCCATCGTCCTAAAAATTACAGCCGGGTTAACAAACTGTTTGTTCTATTTGCGTTCTTTATTTGCAGGGTAGAAGTTGCCCAAGTTCTCTTATGGAGAAGGCTTCCCCCGGATTGAATCATACTCCCGCTTTGTCTCGACAGGCAATAGCACTTGTTTGTCCATGACAACTGATTCAGTTTTACTATGCTCCTCAATCAGGGTGAGGAAAAGAGATCTGGCATCATTTTCATCGGGCCTAGTTGTGTCACTTTGGTTGTTTTTAAAGTTCAGGGCTCGTAATTCCTGGTCTCCAATATTGCCTTCCGAATTTGCATTTATGTCCATTCACTCATTTAGGTAGGTAGTCGAGCGCCTTTGGGCAAGGCACTAATTTCCTTTGGTGTTGGTTGAAGATGTTAAATCAAATAAGACCCTTTCTCTTGGCCTTTCCTCCACGACAGGCGCTGGGCACACTATTCAGTGTAACGTCTTCGAGGACCGTTATTTCAGTTAGAGGTTTAGTTAGTTCCGACCTCCTTTTCATTTTATTATTGATTATAGAATCTATAATACTGTGCAGGATGTTAGTAATTTAGGCAATATTATTGCCCAAGTTACCTTGCATGGCCATTATGAATCCTTTCACAAATACAATCTTTGAATGTAACATTGCCAGGATCGTTGTTTGGTCTTTTAGATTATCACTAAGTGTTTTGTAAAGTTTCATAAATGGTGCCATCGTAATTGAGAGAGTGCAATCATACCTTCATCATTTACATGCTTTGATGTTGACTATTCTTTGACTTGGGCGGCAGCCATATCCATGGAAAGATCCTCATCTGAAGGTACATTGTCCTTGGTCCTAGGAGCCTCCTCTTCCTCCACCAGTATACTGCAGCTCAGTGCAGTGTGGGCAGATTGTGCATTCC
Source organism: Ambystoma mexicanum (assembly GCF_040938575.1). Lineage (NCBI taxonomy): Eukaryota > Metazoa > Chordata > Amphibia > Caudata > Ambystomatidae > Ambystoma > Ambystoma mexicanum. Next base: position 431,366,873 of record NC_090941.1, read on the forward strand.
CTTCCAGGTTCTTGTAGGTCCCAAATTTAGCATGCTTGCTACTGGGGCAAACTACCCAGCAAGAACCATGTTGTTCGCTAGATACTCTCTTGTGGGAGAGTTCTATATCTCAGGTCCACTCCTTAAGGGCATTTTGAGTTGGACTACACTCTCGAGTTAAACCGCCTGGGGTTACCCTGAATGGCATCGCCCCCCCAACCCACACACTTTAATTCTGGGGGTGTGGTGCTCAACCCCCATGGAAGTTAAACTCGAGAAAGAGTCACAAGCTTGGTCTTTCACTTCAGACAAGTTGGGACTGACACGGTCCGTCCTCAACACCTCATTCTCCTGAAGTAAAGTGGAAGTGGAGGTGAGTGATCCAGCTGGTATGTCAGAGCTGTCCATTTTCTCTCTAATAGCGGCTGATGTTGCGTCCTATTTTCTATAAAAGAAGTGTTGTTTTGACAGCAGGCCATGTGTCGAAAGGCCTTTAGACTGCCAAACTGATTTAAGAGAAGACTGGTAGAGTTTTTTTGATGCATTTTTAGTATGTTTGTCTCGGCCAAACGTGAACACAGGGGTTGGCAGGTTTCACCCCACTTAGCTTTCAGGTTTCTCGTAGCCCGTACTAGCAGGGTCCACCATGGTCCCCGCCGCACCCAATGGCTGCGGGATCCCAAACGGTGGCACAGCTGTTTTATCCACCGCTCTTCCGGAGGCACAGGATGGGTCCGTTTGTGCATCGCCCCCTGACTTTGCCAGAGTATGAAGAGATGAGGTAGTTCTTGCCCCAATTTCCACACTCACCTCCAAAGGGCACCAATCCTGGGTCCCTGTGTCAACTAATTCCAGCTGAACACTGCCAACTCCCTTATTGCACTCTATCTCCTCTAACTGTAAATGACACCAGAGTCACGGGCGACCTGACGTCTCCTGGTTGTCAACTACTGAGACCACTGCAGCTTCAACGTCGTCCATTTCAAAGGACGAAGTCGCAGAGCCCATTTTGTCCTGCGGTCGCTACAGCTTCGTGAACGAGACTCTTTCCCACACCAAACAGGTGCCTGCCAGTGACCAAACCCGCATGAGGTTTTACCTGATGTTCTGGATCAAAGGGTCGCATCCCCGCAGTTTCCAGTTACTCCCGCTGATAGTAAACAGCAGAACGATATGGTTATGAAAGGCTAACAAATGGCCGTACTCAAGCTGTCAGGCCTTTCTTGTATGTCACAGAGGTGGACGTCATCCAAGATTCTGCTGCTGTCTGCGGACTGCAGACTGCTTAAAACTTAGGACCACTTTGCGCCCGCTTCGCGGACCCACAGGGTCTTATGGGCAATGTGGGGGGGGGGCTCTTCCACTCTACAGAGCGTCCCCTGCCTGCATTAAAGGAACAGTGTAAAGTTGCAAATCACTGCTTACAAGAATGATTTTCAAAGTTTCGCCTCCAGAGTCAGCGTCTCCTCCTGCAGACTGCTTACCACTTAGGACCACTTCACCTTAATATATTTACCTTGTAGCAGTTAAAGAGTTGTCTTTGTTCTGTAGGTGTCTTTGGGAATCTTCCCTTTTTCTACAAATGTGAAAGAAAGGTGGTTGGTACATGTGATAATATTGAAGTGGCTTAAGTAGTAGGGATATAGATACATAGTATATTGTATATGTACCAACAGCAATCCTATACACGTGTTTTAGCCTTGTTGGCCCTCATCGGTGAGGTGGAGCTGTGCCTCGCTGAGCACTTTGAGCAATGGGTCCACGTCTGGATGACCCTAGGAAACCTAGGGTGACTAAACCTAAGTCCCTTATACAATGAAAAAATAGTCCATGGGTGCCCCTCTGCGTGAATGAACAAGGCCCATTGACCTGTTCTTTGGGAAGGTACCCACTTTAGAGTCCGCAGTCACACTTTAGCTCACTGTAGCTTTCACAGATGGGAAATAACCATTTGCATATCAGTCTTTGTCCCGCCCACACAGGCACTCCAGCACCAAAATGCTAAGGTTATTCCCTTCTGAACAAAAGTACCAACAGCAACCCCATACAAGTGTTTCTGCCTTGTGGGGCCTCATCAGTGAGGTGGAGCTGTGACTCTCTGACAAGGGGTCCAAGCCTGGATGACCCTAGGAAACTTAGGGGTGACTGAACCATTTTTGCAAGGTTTGCCGTGTTTGTTCTTGCAGAGGTGCCCCTATGAATAATTTTTGATTGTTTCAAGGGCCTTAGGTCTAGTCACCCTATGTTACCTACGCTCACCCAGACGTGGACCACGAAGATAAGTGATTTCGCCATTATACATACAAAGGTATAGTCTCTGTGGGGCCTGCTTAATCTTCCATGTAATAAGCTCAGTCAAAACCCTTAAATAATTTAGTACAAAACTAAGGTCTACACATACAGCACCTTTAGAGTGTGCGAATCATATTTGCAATACATTTTAACTGGATCAAGTCTTCTGCATTGAACAAAAACAACTTCCCAGTATATGTGATGTCATCAGTGATGTCAAAGATGAGCCCATTTGTGATGTCATCTTGGATGCCCTGGGTGTTAGTCTTAGCAGTGTATGGCGGTTGCGCTAATTATGGTTGCATAGCAAACCATAAGTGGCTTATTTCTTGGGTGTTTCGATTTTACTTTTAACTATAACAATTCCTGTACCACACACTGAATTTCTTAGCTTTTTATTCGTAGGACTTAACCGTAACGTCCCTTCAACTAAAGTTTTTTGACGGAATATACATACATATGTATACATATATAAAACATATCCACACAAATTATAAATGTACATAGCTGTGAATGTATGTTTGTGTGTGCGTGTGTGCGCGTTTTTATGATTCGTTGTACCAAATAAATAAAAAGACATACAAACGAAAATGTGCTCAGAATTCTTTTTCCTGCCTTGTTTATCTTTTGTTCGGTTTCTGGCCTATGGAGATGTCAATTACTTCAGCAATTATGGTCAGTTTACTAGGAACAACAACCATGCCCATGTTGAATGCATGTATCCCCTGTGACTTCATTATGGTGTTTATTTTAAATTAGGCAAGTTTCAACATGACAGAGGTTCAGTCATATCTTCGCAAGCTGATCAAGGTTATGTGACCTGTTTCCGTGTTTGATCAAATGACAAATATTTCACCAAGCAAAACAGCTACATCTATTTGAAAGTGGACATATGTATGTGTGTTTTAAAAGGATGATGGAATTTGTTAGACGTGTGCACAGTAATTATCTGACAGAACACAAAGTTTTATTTTTTAAACATGACAACGTTTTGGAAAAGGGGCAACGTATTAATGTTAGCGCTATAGGAAATTGCGTGCACAAAGAAGTGCTTTATGTTTGGCAGACATGTTTCCATTACTCGATGCGTGTCATGTGATCCACGAGGAGGTTTAGTTTATTTGTTTTCTTCGTGAAAATACAAACACCCGAGATCACGCCACCCCTTCCACATTTAGGATTTTTTAAAGTTTTTTTTTTTTTTACAAGTTCTTCCTTTTTCAAGTGTGCTAGATATGTTCTTCGAGGTGTGTTGTTCTTCATGCTTGAACCCGCACTGGAGGGCTTTGTTCTAGGATGCACTGCCACTTTTTTTTAAATTCTGTAAAACTGCGTGATGATTTCCCTTGCAATATTTAAACGTAGCTAGCTTTGTATTGCATATTTGAGCTGTGCACTGACACCACACATGGCACAAAAGACGCAATTTGAAAATCGAAATTATTTGCATGTTCTCTGGGATCCTGCTAGTTGGCAAGTCTAGTGGAGGAGTGGACACCAAACCAAAATCTATGCAGCTAATCATCCCCAATATCCAAAACTGTCGATCTCAAAGTAATTGTGGTCAATGAAAAAAAAATCTGATGTCTTGCAACACGGTTAATATCACACGCTAAATGAATGACTCCGGATAATGTGGTAACATTGGCCAATCTTATGTCATCATTTGCGGGTTCGCAGATTGCATACTTTTGGTAGAAAACTAAATTCCCCTTAAAACCCTGGATGCAATATTATTTTATCATAGGCCCATTCATTCATGGAAAATTATGGACCGGATAATACAAATTCAACTGATGACATGCAATTTTGCACCACTGATGGGGAATTTAACACAAATATTTGAACAGATCAAAAATTGCAAAATGTGATCATTGCAATCGCTAATTAGCATGAACATGTCGCTTCTGGGTTGGTCATTCAGATGCATGCCATTTTTGCACTTGTAAATTGGCGCAATTGTCAGTGCAAAATTGAGGTCAGCTCGGAAAAATTACCCATCAATCGAGCTACAATGTCAGTCACAGTGGGGTCCCATTACGACCCTGCCGGTCCGGTAACAACGGTGCCGGCAGGGTTACCGGCACCGTTTTTACCGTGCCGGCAGAATACAAGTTTGCGGTCCGGATGCCCTTCCACCCGCTAGGTCTGACCAGGTCTGACCTGGCGGGCGGAAACCCACATGCTCGCAGACTTTGACGATAGCACCGGCACCCTTATGAATGGTGCTGGTGCTACCGTCTTCCCCATGGGAATGGGCAACACTGTTTCTGTAGCACCTGACTTTTCCGGGTAGCCAGGTGCCGGAAAAATGTGCAACTCCAGTGGCACCCTGCCGTTTTTACCAGCACGGCTACTGCCGGAGTTGTAATGAGGCCCAGTTACACTTCATGTGACACAGCAACAGATTGTTCTTCCCCTTTGTTTTTCTGACTAGGCTAAAAACTATAAAGACAGAAAGAAAAGAAACATTAGGGGCAATGGGGCAGTGTGTTTAGATAGTGGCTCTCTAAGTGAATGGGGCCTTGATATGATATGATGAGGTACTTATAACGCGCCTGTGCACAAGTGTTTCTCGGTGCGACAAGACAAGGTAGGGAGACAAAGGGAGGACAAAACAAATGATCATACTAGTCCTTGTGCCATTGAGATTGTGCAAGTGCAGGGGGGTAGAGGAGAAATACCAGGAGGAGGGAAAGGGGGAAGTGTGATCAGGGCACCATTGCTCTGAGTAAGTGCAGCCGGGGAGCTGGCTCTGGGAAGTGCAAGGAGGCAGGGGATTGTAGGGTTACAGATACAACACCTAAGTGCACGGAGGACCAGAGGTAGTGCAGGTGCTTACAGATGGTGGAGGAGCCTACTGCCCATTGGGTTCTGAAGGTAGTCAGGTGACCAGTCAGTGCAACAGATAGGGGGTCATCAAAGGAGAGAAAGAGGGAAAAGGAAGGTCTTGAGCTGCTTCAAAAAAAAAGGCTTCTGGGATGTGGTTCATTCCAGAGGGAGGACCCTGCAGAGGAAAGATCTACCGTCCACTCTCTGCCTGGAGAAGTGTCTGACTATCAGAGAGTTGGAGGTAGCTGAGCAAAGGGCTTGAGAAGGAAGATGTTTAGGACGAGAGAGTTGGATGTAGTGCGGGCCCTGTCCCCAGAAATCCGTGTGGACAATGCAGAGGGTCTTGAACTTGATCCTTGCAGCCACCAGGAGCCAGTGGAGAGATTTCAGGGCTGAGGAGATAACATCCCTGGGATTGAGGCCAAGGACAAGTCTTGCAGTCCTTTTTTGTATGTTGGTTCGAGTTACTGTTGGCTTTTTCCTTTTCCCTTGGGCGATTCCTATGTAATAGTATGTTGTGTTTTTACTGCGATCTGCATGCATGTACTCTTATTGTGACAATAATAGAAGATAATGTTTTTGTGTGTTTGGTTCTTTTAGACTGTGCACTCTCAGTGTTAAATTCCAAGAACCACATACATTCTTAATTTTAGTGTTTGAATCATATTTATTCAATTTGTCATCTGATGTGTTGTATTGTTATTCATACAATATCCTCCTTTTCTGTATTTCATATATATTGATTGCATAAACTTTTTTCAGTTGTCCCTTATTGTATTAATTTCATGCAACAATGTTTTATTGAATTATCATAGAATAGTGCAATCTTCCCTTATTGATTGGTATTAATCCATACATTTGTATTTTCTTCCCTCAGCACATGTTTCCCCATAGAATTTTCTATGGTTCATCAGGAGAGATACTGCAAATAAAAAGTACAATAGACATCAACAATAAAGAATGAAAATAAAAAATAATTTTAGAAGAGATGAAGGGTAGATAGAAATGTTTAGGGGGTAGATTTGAACCTTTCTTAGGTTTTAGGTGTACTCACCCATTAAGAATAATAAACTTCTTATTTTGAATTGGAGGATTATCTTCAAGAAAGATCTCAAAATATGTGTGATGTCATCTTTGATGTCATGGGTGTTAGTCCTTGCAGTGCACAGGGTTAGTGCGAGTTATGGTTGCTTACCGTACCATAACTGGCAAATTTCTGGGGGGTTTCGGTTTTACCTGTAACCATAACGTCCCTGCAACAACTTTTGTCCATTGAATTGCAAAGGTTTTTACTAGTGCAACTTAACCATAACGTCCCTTTCACAATGTTTATTGTCAGTGAATTTCATTGGTTTTTAGCAGGATACCCTTAGTTTGTAAAGAAGAACTGTGCAACATGGTGAAACTGCTGGCACCATGTTAATGCGGACAGCAGTCACAGACTATGCAGCTGTTTGCAGAGATCTGGTGGCATCCAACCTGCTGAGGAAGGCATGTGCTCTCTTACATAGTGGTACCAATCACCAAACGCAAACAACATAGACAAACAGCACCATGTGTAGGAATTATAAGGGAAAACAGAGTAGGTTTGCAAATTGTGTACTTATGAAGCGAACAGGACAAAGGCATAGAGAGTACACCATAACGGAATGCATCAACAACAGAAGTGACGCCTGCCTTCAACAATCTTAACGCACTGCTGCTGTAAAGTGGAACAAAGAACGAACGGCCAGAGTAACGACTGGAAAGTGCTAAAACCTGAACGTCACTATGTTATGTTATGTTATGTACACATATAGAGCGCACCGTCACCCAAGGGCATCATGGCACTAGAGGGGAGGAGGCATGATCAGAGCAAACATTCTAAAAACGAAAGGTTTTGACAGCTTTTCTAAAAGCTAGATGATTAGAGATTTTCTTGATGGTCAGAGGAAGTTTATTCCACAGCTCTGCAGCTGCTACCAAAAAGGCTCGCCCTAAGATCGCTCATATGAGGGGACAATTAGCATGTGAGAGGAGGCAGAGCACAAAGGCCGCAAAGGGACATATGGCGTACATTTTTGCTTGCAGATATTCTACCCCTTGGCCATGAACAGCACGATGAACAATACACAGCGCCTTAACGTCGATCCGTTGTACCACCGGAAGTCAGTGCAGGGAGCGGAGAACAGGAGATAAAGGGGCTCCATAATGGGAGCCGTTGGCCACACGAACAGCCAGATTCTGGAGGTGTTGCAACCGGTGAATCACTCCCTTAGGTTGTGCCAAGTAAAGGGAATTACAGTAGTCAATCTGCGAGATCACCATGCCTGCTACCACTGAGGGGCGTAAGGGGGCAGGTATCATCGGGAGCTCCTTCTTTAATGTTTTCAGTTGGAAAGGACCAGCTTGGCACATGGCAGAAACTTGCTTCTCCATCGACAGGGAGGCAGATAGCGCTACCCCTAGATTTTTTTATCTTGTCTACCGGAGTGGGGAGAGGACCCAGCGAAGAAGGCCAAAAAGAAGACACCCCCAAATGTAGGGTTCAGGGGGCAGCCAACCCCATAACCTCTGTCTTGTCGCCCTTCAATTTGAGCCAGTTTTGGTCAATCCACTCTCCTACGGCTGCCAGTCACTGCCGCAGACACAACGACACTTGATCCTGATCCATATCTAATCAGATCAGGATCTGAGTGTCGTCCACGTATGAGTAACACCTGGCCCCAAGGGAGCGGATGAGACACGCAAGAGCCCAAATATAGATGTTACAATGTAGTAAGGAAATTAACTTTGTATATAATAATTGTACAGGTGATGCAGTATGCAATAGTAAAGAAGCATAATGTGTATATTTGTAACACAGCAATGGCAAGCACCTTAGAGTGTCAGGAAGAACATTTCCCTCATGACGCAATGACTTTCTATAGTAACACCATTGGTATGCACATTAGTGTGAACCGTAAATTATGTAATGTATATTGCTGCATGTACACCAAACACATTCTCTTTACGGTGAGGGAACATATTGGAAAGGAAAGCAAGGCAGTGCAAGTGGCAACCCTTCCGCAACAGCATACGGGCATAGGAAAGGAAAGGCACTCTGTGCATAGGGAAATGGACAGCGTGGAAGTCAAAGTGGAAAAATTGGTGAACATTTGTGCCGCTTCAAAGGTTGCGTATAAGGATATATTTTGGACAAAATGAAACAGCAGTGGCACACCTGCACTTATACTCCTTCCCATATCGATGCCAGTCATCCCCTCAAAAACCGTTTCATGGGAGACATTACAGTGATAGATCAATCTCTTCCTCCCCTCACAACCATGTTGTGCAAATCCCCATTTCCCCACAATAAGTATCCACTTCTGCTACCCCTTTCCTTTCCGAATGGGGTGTATGCATGTGTTCAAGTAAACGGTAATAATGAGAATGTTGCTGAGTGTTTGTGTGGTATTCTTTTTTCCCGAAATGTGGTTCTGACTCAGTGGCACACTGTCCTAGTTGCAATGACCGTAATTAAGAAAAAGGTAGATGTCCTACAGCTGTCCGGCCTATCCTCAATGACAATGGAGGCATCCGTACTCCGCCAGCAGGCTGCGCATGTCTGCATGTTGTCCACCACCTATCAATGCACGTGGGAGCAGACATTTGTGCGTAGTACAAGTACATGCATTTGTATCTGTTCCTTTGTGTCCTGATGACATCACCACTGTGCAGAATATGCAAAGGAACTTTAATTAGGTTGGGGCGTCCACACACTTCCTACAGGTAGCTATACAGATAAACATCCCACCTGATGTACACTATAAATAGCTAGCATCACCCAGAATGGTCGGCGCACATGTGACGCACTATTAGTCAGTGGAGAAGTGGCAATGGTGTGCAAAGAACACCCACGCACATGCGCACAGTGTATTCCGCCCAAAAGGTGTCCAGCAGACAGCCGTCCCAAAGGAGAACAGTGGCAATGTCACCATGTGACTGCACACACGCTGCGCGTGGGCCCATATTTTGGGGACAGGGGCCGGACCCTCGAACAGCAGCAAAGTGCAGACATTCTTACAGTAAACTCTTCACCACATCTTGTACACAGACAAACAAAATAGCATTCCCAATGGACGATAATGCTTGGAAAAATTCCTCATTTCCACAGCTAATGAGGTAATTGTTGCAGAAGAACATCTCAGCGGCTGACAAAAAAGTATACATGCTTCTGTTGATGAGACACCTTCCTGTCTCTGGCTTGGAACAACATCCAGGAGCATTGTCCCATACTCTCTGTGGTGTTATGGATGAGAAAAGCACCTTGGCAGTGGGAAAAAAGCCTCTTCACTAGATTTAGCAACCTCTTCAGTCGACGGAACAAACCTAACCAAGACACGTAACCCATATGTATGCCGCCGTAGTGGATGACAATAACATTGGCTCTAGCAAAAGTGTCCAGGTCTTTTCAAAGTGCATGCATGTCGGCGAAACTGCGCTCGTAGACACCGTTCCACAATGCGTCCACTCCTTCCAAACCGAAATTGCCATCAAAGTTTCTTTCCAGGCCATACTTGTCCAGATCTAGTCGAAAGGCATCACCTATAGGCAACAGAATGGGCCTTATTACGAGTTTGGAGGTAACCATGCCGCTATTTGCAGCATGGCTGCCTCCAAACTCGTTCCAACTCCGGCCTGGTGAATGGAGCAATTACCGGTCCATTCCAAGGTCGGCGGGACCGGTAATTCCCCATTTACCAGGGCCATTCCCCATTCCCATTTGAGCCCCCATAGGGCTCAATGGGAAGGGGGAAGGCAGCAATAACGGTAACGCAAATTGCGGTACCTTTATTGACCCCGGTATCCCTTTGCGGGTCCTGTCCTTAACGCCTGCAAAAACCAGGCATTAAGGGAAGGACCCGCAAAGGGAACTCGTAGTAGGGTGGTAAAGGATTACCAGCACCAATGCCCTTACTGGTGCCGGTGATCCCTTACCGTCCACCTCGTAATGAGGCCCAATGCGTTTCGCCATGTCAGACAGCCTCACTACGCAGAGTATAATGTACAAACGTTTGACCGCCCCTTCCTGTGAACCACCCCGACAGTACCTGATTGGGTAATCCTGAAAGTCCCATGTCCATTGGTCAGCAAGTTAACAAGCGCATATTGTGGCACGCGCGATGCCCAAAGTACCGTGAGGGCTGCACCCCAGTAAAGCAGGAGCTGTCCTTCTTCCCTTTCCACTACCTTTTGTCCTCATTGGGTATGGGTAAATAGGCACACACGTTTCCACCAATGCCTTCCAGGATGTTAGTATCTAACACTCTCAGTTCTGCACAACACTTCATAAGTACCGTTACAAATTCAGCCTGCTAGTGTGCTGTTACTGGACAGCATGTCCAGTAGAAAGTTCAGTAAATGATTGCAAGATTTGTGCATCCACATTCATCCAAATGGGCACACATCACCACAAAAGGGAGGTACGGAAACCTTTTCTGCACTATCTGTATGACTGTGATATAAGTGCCTCGGTGCACGGTATCTACCACTGAGCGGCCATTACATTCTTTAAAAGCATACTGTTTTTTTCCCCATCCCTCTACCATGAAGTGGCACTTCATTGATATGTGCTTGCAACGTTCTCATTTACCCATACAGTACAGTGTAACATCGAAACGGGAACTCTCTGCTTTCCTTCCGACAATGCTACCAAATGTTTTCCCCACTAAGCCACCTCCTACATAAATCGTAAAAAATGTCACCAATAGCAGCATTGAATGTGTCGTACCAAGCAAAAGCAACTTTCCAAAAGATCACTGTCTGCACAGCTGTACTTCTGTCTATGCTTCACTATTGTAACTTTTAAGGCTCTTTTTAAAGCTGCCCCTTTCTACTCTCCGCCCTCTGGAACGCATTCAGAATAGGAGTGTGTGACTTGGGATGGTATCTCTCATGCACTGAAATGTGGCTAATAGCTCCTAGTGACTGCGAGGAATAAAATGAGAAGACACTGCATTATGCAGAACGGCTTCGGGCCCAGGGACCTCAATACCTTCAATTCTAACTCCCTATATATCTACATGTGCAAGCTCTTCCGTCATCCGCCTCCAACTCCCTCAGGGTCAGGTGCTTCTGGAAAAGAACGTTGGTGGTAGATGTGCTTTTTCGCCTGGTGCCTCCCTCTGCAACCACCTCCCTGTCTCCCTGCCACTTGTGGAGAACCATTGTCGGGTCCAGAAGCACTTCAAAGCCTTTGTCTTAGTGTCTGATGTTTCTGCTCCTCTCCCCTGGCTAACTGCCTGATGTAAACTAATTCTGCACTGGTTACCTGGCGACTTTGTGATGTCGGGCCCATGTCACTGGCTTTCTAACAAACCCTGCACTTGAGGACTGTTTTCATTATGCCTAACAGTGCATCCAACACCTGTTGTCTGCACTTATCCGTGCACTTTGCACAATTGGCCTGTATTTTTACTTATTGTCATTTGTTCTTCTTCCCAGTTACTGTACCTTCTCCTCCCTCCACCCATGCACTTGGTCAATCTAAGTCACACCTGGCCTAGTAGGGTCGTTGTCTCTATCTTTTCCCCTCCCTTGCCTCGTTGCGCTTTGCTCGACGTGTGTGTAGGCCCAGTACGAATGCCATAAAATACAATTGCACATCATATGATGTCATACACACAATGCATGCACAACAGTAGGATACCTACATCTTACCGTGTACACTGCAAAGTTTTTTTTTGTATTCTGCAGTACCCCACTTACTGCACTCTTTTAAAAAAATATCCCCCAAACGCAGCGCAGCTTGCATGTTACTAACTGCAAACAAATACATACAGTTCATGCATACACCCAGTATGCCTGTCTCTTACCTTGCACACTTCCACCACAGCCTTCTGCATTTCTTTGTGGAAAGAGAACTTCTGCCGCAGTATTTGCGTATACACCAGACCCGCCGACCTTATAGAGCAGTAGGGTCCACAGTATGGTCCTTCGCTCCACAATTTAATTTCCATGGCTCCCATCCAGAAAATGTCTCGATATGGCATGTGAAAGTGTGAAAGTACAGCGTAATCCGCTGAGGTTTCGTGCTAAGGATGGGGGTGGACATTGGGGGGGAGGGGTAAGTGTAAAACAGGGCATGGGTTTGGGTCTGTAGTACTGTCTTTCTTGTCCTGTTTTTGTTATGTACATGCTTGCATACAATTTTTTTTATCGCTTTTGATTAGTTTCTGTTTGCTTCTCCTCCTGACATTTGTACGGACTGAACATCAATGTTTCTCTTACAGTTCTACAGGATTGTCTGCAACACTTTGTGCAGAGGGAAAAACAAAACAGCATTGCCAATGGTGGTCAAAAAATGTAATTTCCTTGGAACCACTGCAAATCTTGCCGTTAATGCTGTCATAGTCGGTGAAGAACATCCCAGAACTGCACATAAAGTCACACATGCTTCTGTTTATGAAACACCTCCTGACTCTGGCTCTGTGCAAATTACACCGGCATGGTCCCATGCGCCTCTTGGTGGTATGGAAGAGAAAATCACCTTGATAGTGGGAAAAATCTGAATCACTGCTGTCATCAACTTCTTGAGGTGATGGAGGAAATGTGAGCACGACATGTACCCCAAATGTAGTGTTCCATAATGTACGACCAAAACTTCTACAGTACCAACAGAAGCCACACATGTACAAAGGAGAACCATGGCACAGAAACCCCACTCATAGACTGTGCCCCAAAAAGCCTCCACTCCTTCTAACTGAAAGTTAGTATCAAAGCCTCTTTCCATGGCATACCTGTGCAGATCTTGCACCAAGGTATAACCCACGATGAGAACTCTGCGTCTGTCCATCTCTGTCAACCTTACTGCATCAAGGTTTGGGGAAATATATCACCCCCTTCCTGTGAAGCACACCCTCGACAACTGATTGGATAATCCCCACATTTCCATTTGCAAAGGCACCATGCTCAGAAGGGCAGATTGTAGCATGTGCTCCTTCCCAGCTACAGCGAAGGCCACACCCCAGTAAAGCAGGGGCACTCCTTCTTCCATTTTCACTATTGTATATGCAACACTCCCACATTAGGTAGTATTCAATAGTCACACACGCATGTAGCATTCACATCCAAGACCTCTGCATCGAACACTAATTTCTGCACTGCACTGTAGACATACCTTTACACACTCACAGTACAGGTATTTGTGTCATGTGAAAGCACCACCAGGTAACAGCTCTCCAAACTGATCCACGCTTTCAGCGTCCACATTCACCCAGAGCAGCACCCAGGACCACAAACTGCAGTTAGTCATAGATTTTTTTCCTCCCAGCATTCCACCCACTCCAATGATACAATACTTCAAAGTGCAGTACAGTAGTTAGTAATCTGCGCAATGCACACTACTCAAGCACATACACTGTGCATTTGAACCCTATGCACTGGTACACACACACTTTCTCACCACAGCACTCAGTGGACATGCTACAGAACTGTTCACTTCATAAGCTCCTGCCATGCACTGGAAAATGTACCTTGTGCGAACAATGAGCACACCCATGAAATCAACAAAGCATGCACAACTCACAAACCACACATGAAACGCAACAATCTGAGGAGTAGTTGCAAGCAACCCACATAGCTGTTTGTGTAAGCTACCAGACATGCATCCAAGACACTAGGACTTCACCACACACACTACTGCACCCCACGTTTTACTCCTCATTTCATGTGTAATGCATTCCCCATCTGAAATTGCACCTGGCCACATCTTTGCATGCATGGCTCCATCACGTTGCATTGGCTGTGCTGAACTGTATGTGAGTAGCTCTGTACTTTCTGATGCTGATGACATCCTTTCATGGTGCAATATATTAAAAAACTTCCTCAAGCAAGGGTCTTGTAAAGGGCATCCCATAGCAAACGGAAATGCTAACATATGGCTCCCTAACGTGCAACACGTGCAATGACCTACACCATGTGCTCGGGAAAGCATAGCACCTCACTTTGGTTGGTCGACCAAGAGTAAAATGCTTTCCGCACCCATTATTCAAAGGTCACCATCCTCGGAGAGATGCAGAGGCAACTCTGCATGGCTGCATTATGGTGTGTTTGCTGTCATCAAGGGATGTACCCAATAGTCTAGGCCTTACCCACACCCAGCACAACATAATGGCCTTATGAAGGGGAACATTTGCCACATACCACAATCCACAAACAAAACATAGGATGGGTGGTGCAAAGGACAACTCATGCCAAATGCAAATAGCGCCATGTGCCTCCCTAATGTCCAAGGTGGTGGCATAATCTACACCATATGTCACTGGATGCATATAAGGTCACTTGTGCTGTTCTACCACGTCTACACGGTCCTGCAGAACCATTTTTTGAATGTCACCACCATCTAAGACATGCATACTTAAAACTGGATGTCTGCATTATGGTGGCTTACTATGTTGCAGGCCTAGGCTCTTCGGTGCCTGGCCTACGGCCTATGGCCTTTTGCCATACACCCAACAGTGTAGGCCTTGGCCACATCCAGCACAACATAACAGAGTCATGCAGGTGAACAAGTGGCCAGGTATATGCAAGTCCCCCCAAACCACTTGTAAGCATCCACTACTTCACCACTGCACCGACAGGACACACTAGAGGAGGCGTCATTCCATCAGGTTCAGGCATGCACTACACTGTGTAAGAATTGCAACCAATCCCCACAACCATGAAAGCAACATTTTATGCAATGATCACAAACCGCACACCGAAGGCAACAATGCGAAACCTACTTCACCCCAGGGCATATATTTGGTGGTGCACGGTGGCCACCCATTCATTGAAGGGGCTACGGGCTTAACAAACACAACACACCGTACTGCAGTGTACGTTTCAAGTTTCATCTGGTCTTCATTGTACTCTCCTTCTGCCATTGCTCTGCGATCACTGACCGCTAGGGCCTCACCACACACAACACACCCTAGTACAACCCATGTTTT
Organism: Ambystoma mexicanum; assembly: GCF_040938575.1. NCBI lineage: Eukaryota > Metazoa > Chordata > Amphibia > Caudata > Ambystomatidae > Ambystoma > Ambystoma mexicanum. The sequence goes on from NC_090941.1 coordinate 431,381,929, forward strand.
ACTCCTCATGTCATGTGTAATGCACTCCGCATCTTCAATTGCGCCTGCCAACTTTCACCCTGGCCACATCTTTACATGCATGGCTCCATGCCGCTGTGTTGCCTGTGCTGAACGGTATGTGAGTGGCTGTGTACATTGTCCATATTGCAACTTGCGGATGCTGAGGACTTCCTTTCATGGCGCAATGTGTTCAAACACTTTCTCAAGCAAGGGTCTTATAAGGGCCTAACCATAGCAAATGCAAATGATGACATGTGGCTCCCAATTGTGCAACAGGGGCAATGATGAACACCATATGCTAATGTACACATAGCAGCTCACTTCTGCTGTTCTACCAAGTGTACCATGTACTCCACAAACATTGTGTGCTACTCACCAACTTCAAATGCATGCAGAGTGACAACTGCATTGATGCCTTATGTTGTGGTGGCTGTGATGAAGGCCAAACTCACCACAACATAACAGAGCCATGCAGGTGACCATGTAAGCATGTGCCAGAAATCACAAAGGCAACATACGCACCAGCACTTCCAATCAACCACTGCACCATAAAGCAGGGAGGCAAGGGCAAGTGTTCCACTTACCGCAATGCAGAAACATATCACTGTTTTTACCACTGCTATCCACTTCCAATCACAAAGCATTATAAGCATGCCAACCAAACAAGACAATCTTCACAACATTGGGCCTGCTACACTCTAGTACGTGCATATAACCAATGATGTGTAGTGCACTGCAACAGTTACTAATCTGCGCAATGCACACTACGCAAGCACATATAAGAACCAGTTGCACCGTGACCTCTTCTATATGTACACTATTGTGTTAGTGCACCCAGTGGACACACTATACTACTGGTCACTGCAGAATCTCCACCCATACACCGACAACTGTAGGTTGTTCTACCAATCACCACACCCATGCAACCAATATTGTGTGCACTGTAGCCAAACCACAGACAAAAAGCAACAATGTGGCACCTACTTTCAACCAGTGGACATACTTTTCTGTGCTAGTGCTGCAGTCATTCATCGAAAGGGGCTACAAACTTACTTCACACAGACACCATTGTACACACTATGTTTAAATCCTCATGTCTCGTGGAGTGCACACCCCTTCTGCAAATGTGCCTGCCACCACTCATTACAGTAAGACATTGCCGCTGTAGCTGGCATGCCATAACGAAGGCTGCCTGCAATGACCACACAAGATTGTTGCCTGTTGAGGTATCCGCGCATTGGAGAAGCATGCACGGATAGTGCTGGCACACCACCATCTTCTTCTAATGAGATATATCACATGGAGCACTTCTCACTCCCGCACCTTTTCCATTCCTTCTTCCCACCATCAGATGCCGTACACTATGTTTTTCAGGCCCTTTCGCTGCTGCATTGTCCTCCGAAACAACATGCCGCCGCCATGGAACACTTTTGACACACATCCCGTCACACACACTGCACTGCAATCAAAATTTTGACTGCGCAGCGGACAGGGAAATGGGACGCCTCAGCAGAGCCAGATATGACTAATTTTAGTGTGCACACTGCTACGTACAAGAGGCCCAACCATGCACACAATGGCTTAGAGCCTTGCCACACACACCACTACACTATTCTCCGATACACCATGGCAGCGTTTCCCAAAAACTGCTATGCAGAGCATGCTTCCCTCCAGCCAACCACCGGCAGCAACCAATGTTCGCCGACATCACGGCGTACTGCAGGCCAATGAGACTTCAGTCCATGAAGTGAACAGGGAAATGGGTCCACAGAGCGGACCCAGACATCACACATTTTTTGGGACGTACATTGCAGTTCTTTGCAACAAAAGTACTGGTTGGATTTCCACCAAACACACAAAAGCACACTTTGACACTCAAGCCTCCGCTCCTTCCACAAAATTGGTGAAAATCCATCCAGCCGTTCGGCCTGTAGCCGTGTGCAAAGTTTTTCACCATTCAGTCTATGGAAAAAAAAGCATGTGGGACCCCCTATAACTTTCCCCCCCTGCATGACACCTCACCCAGCTTGGCGAACAAATTCAGTTCTGGCCATATACTTATTTTGCAAAGTTTGGTGAAGATTCCTCCATGTGGAGCGAAGTTATAAGCCGCTGAAAAAGTGTTGTTCCAATGAATTTAGCAACTTAACCATAATTACACGGCCGCTACCGTGGGCCGTGTAATATATATATATATATAAATATATAGATTCAGTGAAAAAAAACATTGTTAAAGGGACGTTATAGTATAGTTGCGCTAGTAACAACCTATGAAATTCAGTGAAAAAACATTTGTTAAAGGGACGTTATGGTTAAATTGCACTGATAAAAACCTATCAAAACGAGTGGAAAAAGTGTCTTAAAGCGATATTATGGTTACAAGTAAAATCAAAAAACCCTAGAAATTCGCCAGTTATGTTAAGTGTGTGGGAGTGAGGGTTCGTTTGGGCCCCCTCACACATTCTGCACGTTATGGACCACTTGCTTGTGCAGTAGTGGGGGACACCTCTATTGCCCTTATGCTAACATTAACATAAGTGGGGCCATTGCGGGAGACACTTGGCTTCCATTTTGTGTGCCCTCGACTCCATCTTTGGACTATGCCTCACTTCGATAGTACGAAAAGGCTTCTCTCCCCTCTGCAGTGCCGCACACAGCACGCTCATGGCCCCCACCTTTTCTCACTCCATCTGAAATGTCCGCAACTCCCTTTCTCACGGATGCGCTGGGGATAATTGAAACAAATAACACACTGTATCATCTCACCCTTCCTCTGTGATCACTGCCCTGTGTGTGAACCGGCTCAAACCATGCCTTGTAGCTCATCCACCTCCACAAACCTGCCCCCTTGGCCCTGCTGTTGGAAAATTACTGCCAATGTAACCCTGTGCCCTCCCAAGGTTTTCTCTTTATGTACCAGAAGTGTGACCCTGCTGTGCAGCCCAACCCACAGTGCCCCCAATAAACCCAGACCTCTGTCTCAGTATATTGTTCCCTAAAACCAACACATTTCAGTGTAACTCCCCACTTGTCTTGATGTGCTAAGAACCACCCAGTCGCCCAGGTTATCACAGAGAACAAGCCCTCTACGCCCTGTACCCCGTAAAAGTCCTAATGAAAGATGATATAATCACATGCATGCAATGTATAGATTTTCTAGATTTATTAAAAGGTATACTAATGATCATTGTTTATTGTATGTCTAGTGGTAGTTTTTCATGCTAGCTTAGTTAGTGTCTGCCCTATCTCACCGTGACCTAACCCTCATCCCACCTGGACAAAGGCAGATGGACTTCATGATGCTCACCCTTCTGCCAAATGAGCAGCCAACCCGGAAGAAGCAGCACCTAAAGAAACATATGTTGGGCCTCATTACGACTTTGGAGGTAGCCATGGCGCCATGTCTGCCTCCAAAACTGTGTCCGGTTCCGGGTTCCCTGAATGGGGAAATACCGGGCCATTCCGAGTATGGAGGGCCTGGTATTTCCCCATTCAGGGAACCCGGACCCAGACCTTCCCCATTCCCATTCGAGCCCCCATAGGGCTCAATGGGAATCCGTTTTCCCCTTATAAGTTCATGTAATTGTAATGTTTGCCAGAGTGCTCTCGCGGCAGCTGAGTTCTCTGGATGCCTACTTTATATATACTTGCTAAATAATTGCAACCTGTTCTCTTAGTCTCATTCCCCATTGGGGTGTCTTATATTTTTTGGATATGCATGTGTTAGTCTGGGAGTGCACCTTTACATTTGGTGAACCCCCCAATGTGATTGAGACAGGTGTGACGGGGCCCCAATGCCGTGCAGCGAGATCCAGGACACCCCCAGAAAAACCATCACCTCTGTGGTTGACCAGTGTGCACACAAAACGAAAGGTTCCAAGGGTCCCTGTCATCTTTTCAAATACCCAACTAACTGCTCGCCGAGGCAGCTCACGGCTTAGTTGGGGTGCGGACCAGATTGTGGATAGACAGTGAACAGAGGCTCTCTGTCATGACCCTTGCCCCTGGCCCTCACTGGCAAGTCAGCCTTTCAGTTAGGGCCAGGTCAAAGGCCTTAAAACCTCATCCAAGACTCTCTTGGAGTCAGTCCTGGCGCCTAAGATGCCAGGCTCATAACCATCATGAAGACCAACATTAGAATGGGACTATTTACTTGGGACTATTTGAATTGGGGGGGATTCAGCCAACATGGGGGCACACACATAGCTCAGTTACAAGGAACTGAGCTATGCGGTCTAGTCTTTTGGGTGTGGCAGGCCTGCGACTACTTTACCTGGACTACTTTGGATGTGGGAGGCCTGGGACTATTTTACCTGGACTATTTTACCTGAGACTCTTTAAACCACACCCAAACAGCAGAACATGCTTTGCGTTATTCTGCTGTCGGCAGCATAATGCTCACCATGTCCAGTTCTTTGATGCTAGTTTACCTGAAACCATGGACCTGCAGAGAGAGAAGTAACACTACGAAACGTACCTGGAACAGTATCCTGTCTTCAATCCATCTCCGACTTCAGTTCCACTCATCTGAAGGTACGAACTCCATCATCGGGCACTGCATGCATCCTGGAATACTATAACCTGGAAAGAGGAGAAAGAAAGACAACATTAGTAAGCGTTTACTCACTTTTACTCCCGAATGAAGAAAGCCACACAATCGTTACCTGGTTAGTCATCTCCTGGTCAGTATTATTGCTGGAGCATGAGGGCGCTCGGCGAGGAACATTGCAACCTTCAAGGAGAGAAGAGACTCAGGTTAGCAATATAAAAAGCAAAACAGCGCCGCGCTTCACGCATTACTCACCGGACAGCATCACGCACACCGCGCTTTCGCTTACCGGCCCATGCTCATCTTCAAACTGCATGATAGCACCAAAATACCTTTCCATACCTAAAAGGAAAAAAGCAAGACATTATTATTCGAACTAAGAGGAACATAAGAACTGTATATAAAGACTATAAAGCAGCAAATTTACAGAGTAGCAGCAGGACTGGATTCCCACAGTGGGGCTTGCACCAGTGAAGTAACTTGGTCACTGCCCCCCCACCCCCACATCTATGCGCCCCTGCCACGAGGAGCAGGATGGAGAATCCACCTTTTACAATATTAAGGTTAGGAGAGGGCCCAAGGGGGAGGAAGGAGTTGAGGCCAAGGGAGGTGGGAAAACAAAGACAATCTGGTATTAAATCCAGCTCTCCTATATTGCAGACCCATCTTTAACCAGAAGCCTTACTAAGGGACCGGGAGAGGGTTAAAGAAAGCAAATCATCCAACCAGGCTGGGTGGCGTCCCCGTGGATACCAGGTGAGGGAAACACTCTCGGACCACCCGGCAGAACACGTAAGTACTGGTTGCGAGATTGTCAGGGAGAAAGGGAAAAAATGAGAAATAATGGTATAAAAAGATAAGGGTGATGAAAATCGTGGGAAAGTGAAAACTAGAAGTCGGTTTAGGGCCTGTGTGAGTGAAACTGTGAGGCTTTTTCTTATCTACCCTTTATATGGCCATTAGGTTGTTGTGGAAAAAGAGAAAAAGAGGAATACGGGATCCTAGCTCCGAAGGGGGGTATAAGGCGGTTCTGCATAGCATTGTCTTGACCAGTGCAGGGAATACGTGGAAATAAAGAGAAAAAGTAGGAGTCTCATATATTTAGTAGGCTCAGAGTAGTAATTTAGAATATTCTTTTTCTGTGTGATCTCAATTCTTCAAAGAGGTAGCCTAAGAGGGCTCAGAGGCGGGGAATGAATGAGAAGATAAGAATAAAGGGTAAAGAACTAGAACAGGTCAAAGGGGTGATCTAAAACTAAAGGTAGTACATGTTACATGTTCAATGTTGTTGAAGTATATTGTGTTGGTTTGTTGATAAGTATATGTGTGCAATGTGTAATGTGTTCTCTGAAATAAGCTTTGAAGAAAATTGCTAGTAATAATTTGTGATTCCTGCAAAAAGGTGTAGGTAAAAAAAGGTTATTGGTATTTGTGATGATGACAGTGAAATAAGGTTGGGAAAAGGTGTAAGAGAAGGTGTTTATTTGATAAATTGCATTGTGTAATTACACTCAGAAAAAGAGAGAATATCTATAAGATTACAAAATAAGGTATCATCGGGGGAATACACTGTTAGCGCATATTTGCCAACACCTCCCTTTGTATAGTGAAAAAATACAGAAATATCACGGCCAATGGCTAACTCAAATGAAAGGAGAAGGGTCATCCACTATATGGCCAGAGGGAGGGTCCTTCGAGAAAAGAGTGTTAGATCGTGTAACAACCCATTTGCTGGCCAAATACAGGGGGAAGCAATTGCAAAATAGGCGGGAAGTATTAGACTTATGGAGAATGTTCGAGGAGACAGCCCCTAGCAGTGAGGTAAGTAAAGAAACATCAGTAGTAAAACCCATAGCCCCGGAGGGGGAGGAGGGAGCCACAGTGGATGAATGTACAATAAAAACAGTAGAGAATGACCTCACTAAACTTTACCCGTTACTGACAAGGCCTGCCTTGGGCTACAGTGAGCCCCGGTATGTGCCGGCACCAAGCAGCAGGTGCCACAGACCTACCACCATATGAAACAGGAGGACTATACGGACCAACTAGTGCCCCTCCAGTGAATCTAGCGCAGTTAACTGGAGATTTAGATAGGCAGCTCGCTCACGCCCAAATGTGAATAACACGACCAAGAGCATTGTGCGATAAGGGCTAGATGTTGCCAGGGGGAGGGGAAGTACCACCATTGGTAGTGATCGATTTGACATCTCCGCCAAGTGTAGTGGGGGGATCCACACCGTCCCCGTTGCTACCGGCACCGATACCGAAAGGGCAGGAACAAGAGTGGTAGTAAGGGGAATTCCTCTTCCATTTAAACAGTAAACCTGTAAGAATAATACAACTGGGGACACCAGACAGCCAAAGAGGAGGACAGGGAATCAGAAGAAGAAATAGATGAAGTATGGAGCGATGTAGATCAATACGAAGCTGGGGCAGCAGCGGCAGGATCCCCGCTACCATTTCAATTTGACCAAGAGGAGGGAAGCCTCCCAAGGTGCAAGGGAGGTTGAGGCAAGGAGGTAAGTAAAACAAAGAAGGGAATGGTAAGTAAAAAAGGAGGTAAGGCCAAACTACAAATGCCTCTGATACATAAGGGAGCAGGGAGACCACAATACACACCATGGTCACAGATGGACAAAAATAACCTGTTGAAAATCCTCCCTCCACTTTTGGGTGGGGCAGGGAAGTGGATACACACATTTGAGAAAAACACAGCAGGGGTACCATTAGCAATAGGGGATGTAAAATGTTTACTGGTGTCCGCCGTCGGTGACCAAGCAGACGGAGTGTGGGTGAAGGCCGGTGTCCCGGGGGTAATTATGAACTGTGACCGCCATGATGGGCCATCATTCAACAACGTAAAGGGTGCAAGTGTGGGATGCATTGTGGAGAACTTTTCCAGATACTCCAGATTTACATTTAGTGATGCAATGCACTATGGGAGAGGTGAAAGAGCATACGCAATTCATCCTTCAGGTGCAATTCCTGTGGAGATCAGAAACGTGCATGGCGTGGGACCAATCCACTGCCCTATTCTATTTTATAATTAAAAAAGGGCTCCCGAAGGAGGTACAGAAGGCCTTGGATAAAATAGCTGGGATAGAAGCCAAAGACTGGCCGGAGATTCAGAGCATAATTGTACACCATTGTAGGAGGATCAAAGAAAGCGAAAAAGAGATAGTACAGAGAAGGTTGGCATACGAAGCAAAATTGGTTCAAAATAAATGAGTGAAGGTCGCGGCAATGAATTCAGCACCATTCAATGACAGGCAGGGGGAAGGAGAGGAGGAGTCAGGAAATACACCAGCAAGGATGGTAGCAGCATGGTCTGCAAATGGACAGGAGCAATGGGCAGGAGAGGAGCAATACAAGGGGCCCCAATGGCAGGGCAGACCTGCACGAGGAAGAGGTGGGTACCGGGGAGCAGCGAGGAGGATTTTGGAGAATGGGAAATAGAGGATTTGGAGGGCAAGGAATGAGGGGAGGACCACAAGGGTCATGTTGGAATTGGAGAGATGGCGACATTTTTCTAGGGATTGCAGAATGCGACCAATGGGCTATTACCAAGGGCAGCTTCCCTTGGGAAACGACCAGCAGTATGGCCACCCACATCCAGGCAGTCCCTAAGGGTTACCAATGGGTGGGGGTGGACAGAATGAACAATGCTATAATGAACAACAGCCAAGGGTACAGCAAATGCCACGCAGATAACAACCCCAACAGCAAGAGATGCAACAATAGGTAGCATTCCAGAATACAATGGGAAACGTAAACACTAACATTTTTGCAACAAGCGCAAACAGTGCGCCAGCGCCTTTTTGTGGCGCAGCAGTAGTGGGGGACAATGTTTTCTCTGTTCCAGGAACAGAGACATATGCAGTTTAGGACAGCCCACAGAAAGCGCTTTGCGTCTAGTCCCATCAACTACCCTACGTGCAGAAGAGGAACCACTGGTGGGCGTGGAGATAGGCAACAAACTGTTCATCTTTATGGTGGACTCGGGAGCTGAAAAATCGGGCCTCATGGAAGGCTGGTTCCGGCTCTCAGGAAAAAATTTGGAAACACAGGGGTTCTCTGGGGCTATTTTAAAAGTTCCTTACACAAAACACTTAGACATAACAGTGGGAGGGAAGACGGTGCGAACACCCCTACTGTACCAAGAAGACTCGCCAATAAATTTATTGGGAAGGGACCTCATGAGCAAATTGAATATGACAATCACCTTTACAGAACGGGGGATAGAATGCTCCACCCCAGGGGTATGTCCGGTGAGGGCCATGTTAATGATTAGCACTGTGACCAATGAAATTGCGGTACGAGGGGTTCCAATTGACATTGATATGTTCATTTATGGGATACGGGTACTTGCCAAAGTTGTGCCCGAGATAACACAGAAGGAATGAAGAGTGGCATCTGATTTTGTGTTCCGCCCCATTAAACACTCAGATATTGTGCCAGGGACAATTTTGTCCATTGATTTGGAAGCAGTGCAAGTTTCAAGCAAACATATTGCGGTGATAGGACTGAACAGGCATGGATGTGAGTGGAGAACAGTGCTATGCATATACTCAAACACAGCACTGTGTAATTTGACTGATGAGGAATTGTTCACTGACAATGATACTGATGGGGAAATTATAATGGAATTAAGTGTACCCTGTGACATAATGATCCAACACCGAGAAATACACAACCCTCTCATGGCTAGTGTTAGTGTGCTAGCCATTATATTTGAGGAAGATATGGAAAAGGTGCTGCCAGAGTTATGGACCACCGGCCCCCATGACGTAGGGCTATTACAAGAGGTCACGCCCATAAAAATAAAATTGAAATTTAGGTGCAATACCGTCTAGAGTAAAACAGTACCCATTATCACGAGAAGCTGAGGAGGGAATGAAAGAAACAATAAACACATTATTAGAACAAGGTATAGCAGTGCCATCAATTTCTCCTTGTAATACAGAAATGTATCTGATCAAAAAAGCGAGGGATGGGCTTGGAGGATGATACAGGACCTACACCCACTCAATTACATCATACAGAAAGAATTTGCTCTAGTGCCAAATTTCACATCCATTTTATGTAGCATACCTAAAGATGCTACTTGTTTCACGGTAGTGGATTTGAAGAACACCTTCTTCTCAGTACCACTTGACCCGAGCTGTCGGTATCTGACAGCATTCATATTGGGGGCAACATATATGAGCAATGTAGATTACCACAAGGATACTGTGAGAGCCCCAGCATTCTCAATAGGATATTGCATGAGATCTTGGAAATGTGGACGTAGAGAGCACAATAATACAATACCTGGATGACTTGCTCATCTGCAGTAAAAGTGAAGAACAGTGCAGGGCTGATTCGATATCATTGCTATATTTATTAGCCACAAAAGGATACAAGGTGGACAAAGGTAAACTGCAATATTGCTTAGCAGAGGTACTCTACTTGGGGCAACTCATTTCGAAAGATGGCAAAAGAATCATACCAGACAGGGCAGCAGCAATACGCCACTTGATGATACCAAAAACAGTTGAAGAAATGCAGAAATTCTCAGCATTTGCCATTGCTGCCGTGCATCGATACTTGACTATGCAGCATACATGCCCCCATTATTACAAGCCTTAAAAGTATCACAGAAGGATAGCGTCCCCCTAAAATGGACACAAGAAATGATGACACAATATTTCAAATTAAAAGACCTCATTGCGCATGCATCAGTTTTAGCGAACCCGGATTATGACCGGGAGTTGTACTTGTTTTCAGATTGTAATGGCATATTGATGACCGCAGTTCTCATCCTTAGGCCACAAGCTATTGTTCTACTACAGCAGCACACTAGACTCGGTAACGCAGGGCCACTTCGTATGCGAACAAGCTCTTGCAGCAGTGGCCTTCGCTATAGAAAAAAGCGCCACCATCGTGATGGGTTGTTCGGTGACAGTGTACGCGGAGCACTCACTGTTTGCCATTTTAGAAAGGTCCAAATCCACCTTCACCACACAAAGGGCAACAGCATACGAGATCATAATATCGAGTGCAAACGTTCATGTGGTGAGATGTAAGACAGTGAACCCAGGCATATTCATTACTGAGCCATGCACGATAGAAGACATGCAGACACATGATTGTGCCACGTATGAAGGAGAAGAAGATGACACTCCAAAAGCAAGTGAAAATGCACAAGAGGAGGGGGAAATATATTTTGTCGATGGGTCAGCATCAATAGACAGTTAGACAGGTGAAAAACATGTTGGGCGGCAGTGGTAAGAATGGAAGAAGAAGGGTATGAAGTTATCGTACAGAAACACCTCCCCTCACATTATTCAGCGCAGGGAGCAGAACTTATATCGCTAATTGAAGCACTACATACACTCAAAGGATGTGCAGTGACAATATATTCTGACTCAGCATATGTGAAAACAGCAGTGCATTCAGGGTTGTCATGATGGCGAAGAAGAGGGTTCAGGAGGGCAGATGGATCACCAGTACAGCATGCAGCACTATTAAATGACCTAACCGAAGCACTAGCAGAACCCTCAGTGGTAGCATTGGTAAAGTGGCAGGCACACACCAATAACACGGACGCGATCTCGCTCGGGAACGCGGCAGCGGATGCTGCTGCAAACGACGCAGCATACTTCAATGTTCCACAACCATTAGAGTGCATTGAAAAAACAAGTGCAGAAGTACAGGAGGAAGGGTACAACTGCACGCCCATTCTACAAGTAATAGAATTGCAAAAGTATGCACCATTAGAAGAACAGGAATTATGGAGTAAGAGAGGATGTAAAAAGTCTCCAACAGATTTAATATGGCGGCAAGAACTGACAGGAAAGGTAGTGATGGCGGTAGAATTATTATTGATAGCATTCCAACAGCTCCACTTCCGAACACATGTAACAAAACAACACATTGCAGCAGAGATTAAGGAAAATTGGTTCATACCCAATTTACAGGAAGATCTATTAAAGTTAACAATTGAATACACTACATGCCAAAGATATAATTCAGGAATGACTCTTCGAACACTATGAGGAACGTTACCGCGTCCAGTGGGGCCTTTAAGAAACCTTCACATTGTCCATGCAGACATGGGGCAGAGATGTAATGGAGCAAGGTATCTCTTTGTGATAGTTTGCCCCTTCTCACGGTGGGTGGAAGCTGGGCCATGTCCACATCCAGATGCAAAGTGCGCTGTGAAGTTTTTGGTGCGGGAGGTTTTCTCCAGGTGGGGCATATTCGATGTGATCAGTTCAGACAATGGCACCCATTTTGTGAATGACCACTTCAAAGAGGTGACCACCTTGTTAGGTGTAAAGCACAAAGTATGTTTGATTTATTTCCCGCAGGCTAACGGAAGGTAGAAAAGATCAACAGCCTCCTTAAAAGTAAACTGTCCAAGTTATGTAACACACTTAAAAAGAACTGAGTGTATTGCTTGCCCCTAGCACTGTTCCAGCTCAGAACGCAACCAAGCAAAGACCACCATTTGAGCCGACACGAAATAGTGATGGGACGGCGCATTCACACGCCACTCTCACCAGTAAGATGAGCATCAGACACTCACAGAGCTGCCACAGTGCTTGGGGATGAATTTAAGGAATATCTTATCCATCTGACATATGTGGTACGATGTACAGCAAGACAAATAGCACCTGCATTCACACAAAATAGTGAAACAAACACAACAACACCAGCACAAGACAGCCCCACAGGCCAATTCATGCCAGGAGAAAACATTTATGTATGAGGTTTTGTGCGGAGATGGAACTCCCACAGCTTCACGGCCCCTATGAGGTCATCTATTGCATGCCCACTGCTGTGAAGGTAAAGGGGTTGAAATATTGGGTGCATCTCTCAGATGTGAGAAGAGCACACGATAGTACAACTCCTCAAAGTGACTAACCACACAGTGAAGTAGTTGCACGTGGTTAGAATAAAGATGTGTAGCATGCAACAACAAGTAGGTAGAGAACTGTGAAAAAAACATAAAAAGAGAAGATTGTGTAACTAAGAAACATGTGTAAAGAGTTGTGTTAGAAGTTTACAGTACATCTCTCTCTCCCTCTCTCTCTCTCCATTGTTCTGTCACTACTACTTTCTCATGTCATCTAACTAAAGTTCATCTTGTTCAAAGACAATTTATGAAGTTTAATAGAAATGAAAGAGTTAGAGGTAGAAAAAGCAATTAGTAGAGAAATTAGGTATTAATGAGTGAATGTTGGAAAGGAAAATATGAATAGAATTGTAAAATGTTTTTTGCAATGTACTTAACCCTTTTATTTTGCCCCTTCAGGTGGAAATATGACAGAAAGGAGGGCCCTCACTAACGACAATTAAAATGTAGATAGAGATAGAGTAGATGATAGAATAAATAAATGGTATAATTATGAATGCGGTTTAGCATTTACCACAATAGTATTTTCTTTGATGTTATTTTTTGCTGCCTTGTACTGTACTTTTACTTTCATAATTGGGGATATGAAAGAGGGGGGAGTGGGGTAAACCTGATACGGGAAGGCTCAAGCCTCATATGTGGAGCAGATGAGTGTGTGGAACGGATAAATACGTAGAGCAGATGAGTGTGTGGAACGGATGAGTATGTAGAGTGGACGAGTAGTATGTCGAGCAGACGAGTAGGATTTGGACCGGATGAGCGTGTAGATTAGATGAGTGTGCAGATAGGACGAGGGTGTAGATTGGACGAGGGTGTAGATTGGACGAGTGTGTAGAGCGGACGAGTGTGTGGAGCGGACGAGTGTGTGGAGCGGACGAGAGTGTGGAGCGGACGAGAGTGTGGAGCGGATGAGTGTGTGAAGCGGATGAATGCATGGAATGGATGAGTGTATGGAGCGGATGGGTATGTAGAGCAGATGAGTGCGTTGAACGGATGAGTACGTAGAGTGGATGAGTAGTACGTAGAGTGGATGAGTAGTACGTAGAGCGGATGAGTAGTATGTTGTATGTTGAGCATATGAGCGTGTAGATCGAATGAGCGTGTAGATCGGATGAGCGTACAGAGCGGATGAGCTTACAGAGCGAATGAGCGTACAGAGCGATGAGCGTACAGAGCGGATGAGTGTACAGAGCGGATGAGTGCGTAGGCAGACAGGAGTGCATGCGCGGGGTAGACAGGAGTGCATGCACGGGGAAGACAGGAGCGCACGCATGCGTATGGAATACAGGAGGGCATGCGTGGGGCACACTGGAGAACGAGGGATAGACTAGAGCATGCAAGGTGGACTAGAGTGCGTGAGTGTGTCAAGCAGACAGGAGTGTGTAGGACAATCTTGAACGCCTGAAATGAATAAAAGTGCATAGAACGGACTTGATCGCATAGAATTGCGTGACATACATAATATGCTTTGGAATGCAGTGATCATTTGAAAGAGCATATATCATACCATACCCCACGCTTACTCTCTTATTTACACCACCACTCAACTAGAACACAGAGATACTATGACACCATTCGGTATAACTGTTCTCGTATCAACATCTCCCGCTCACTCCCCATCACTCTAAGTAAACACTGCTGGTTTCACACCCCCCAGCCAGGCGTTCTCCTCAGGCCTAACGCAGGGACACTCGGTCTGGATAAATCCTGCCAGAGCGAACACATACTCCTGATCTCTCAATCACCACACCTACCGCTAAGAAGCAGCTACTACATGAATTCCGCAGCAGCTGCACACATACCTGGTGCGCACACGCACCTTTGAACTCTCTCTACTCTCTCTACTGACCTGAACTTCGGTTCCCAAGGGCGTTCAACCTACCAGTGCCTTAAGACCATACCAATGGTATATAAGGAGCTATATAAATGCAAAATAACATAACATAACATATGGGCTGGAGTTACAACAATTTGGAAACATAATGGCTCTGTAAATGATAATCTCACTACGCTGTATAAAAACCAAACTGTCAAACCCCTGATTTTTTCACTTGCTGCTATGGGTTTTGATAAGGATAATGAGACTAACGAATACAATGGTGATTATTCCTGGTTCGGTGAGCCTGATCGAACATATACAAATGTACATACAACCACAGAACCTACCTCACAAGGCACTGTAATGCACGTTAACCCTGATACTTCAATTACCCAAGACCCTCCAATATCACAATCTTGGCAAGCTGCTAGTGAACTCAGTGATGTAACGTGGGCAGATGTCTTTCCCATAAAGTACAGGAGAGTGAAAATGATAAATAATAGTGAAGGGGGAAGGAGGAAGCAAAAAAGGGGGTGGGAGGGAAACATTATGATGTATACCATGGCCTGAGATTTGTTAAGATTGAAGACCCCCACCGCCCAGATCAATCAAACAAATGGTACTCAGACATGAGTGCAACAGCCAAACAAGCAATGAATGAGAGCTGCTATGTCTGCTCTATTATACCACACACATCAGGCACACCTAAAATACTTATACCTCAAGAAGTGCCCTTGTCGGATGCCCAATGTTTAGTTCATCTTGTATTGTGTAGGATTTGGAGCACGTTCCAGTCGCACACAGTTACAATAGAAATGCTGCAGAATGGAAACCTGCACGAGTAAGCCGCAAGGAGTGATCTGCATCAAAGAACCATGTTTTGTTATCAGAGGGACACGGTTCACAGAAAACAAATGGAATGATGAAACTATCATGTGCAAAGCAGAGGCGTTGCGAGGATTTACTGAGGAAAACTTTCAATGGGTCAATGAAACATGCACTCCTGTCTGGTCCCAACAAATTGCAAAGCTCACATGGGTTATAGCTCTCGAGAAACCCATCAAAACGCAGAAAGAAAATGAACACGAACTGTGCTTCCACAGTGAAGGAAAGGTGCGAATGGGCTCAAACAGAAAATACAAATAAAATCATCATTCCAGACATGAAAAAGGGCACAGCAGCACTCAAGGACATGTAAAGCATACCTGCATCTCCCACCATCCTGCCGCCGGTCTCGGGAGGATAGCTCAGTGGCAACATGCTCGCCTTGGAAGCAAGACGACGTGAAGCAACACAAGTTCGATCCCTGGATCCGAGCTTCGAAACCTCTGGGTATTAAGCGTGTTATAAATAACCTATCATATCATTTCCTGGAGGGGTTCATGTGCCCTGGCCACACTGCACTCAGCGCTAATGGTGATTCCAGAAAGTCATATCCAAGGGGGAAGAATTTGGCTGACATATCGGCAGCACCCCAGGCAGCAACAACAGAACCTTCCACATACGACATCCTGCCTGAAAACGAACTACAAGACAGAGTATCCTGCAGAAAGAGGTCCAACTATATCTCCAGCAAGTCATCAGAACTCCTGGCTGAGATTCCAGACAAATATGAACTGTTCAATTCTGCTGAAACTTTCTTTGCTTCCCTCCTGGCGCCAGGACTTCAGGCGCGAACAAACGCCAAATGGCTACAAATCGTGTGCTTGGCACTGATCCAATTGGCCAATGACACTGAAGAAGGGTTCAATGTCATAAAAGTTGAACTTCGCACCCTGCGCTTAATGACAATGCAGAACCTTGTATGTCATGGACCTCCTCACAGCAATGGACAGCAGTGTTTGCCAAAAAATTGGGAGTGCATGCTGTACATTCGTACCTTCTAAAGACGCGGATAATGGGACCCTTTCCCACGTCATCTCGGCTGTGCACAGTTTGGGGGAGAAAAAGCACAAGGAAGGAGGAATAGAGCCAACCAACTGGTTTGATGACATCTTCAATTGGATACGGTCCTGGCTCAGCGTCATGATGAACATTTTTGTTCCAGTCATCCTTTTTGTTTTGCTATTTTTCTGTGTGGGCCAGATGGACATACAATGTTGTGCAAAATCTATACCTAGTTCAACAATGATGATGGTAACAATGGGCAAATCGACAACGGAAGAAATGTTGATAGATGTTCAAATAAAGACTGGGGAGTCAAATCCACCAAAGTATCGCCTGACAGCTGTATATCACCAGCAGGGAGACAGGGTAGATAACTTATACCACACCACTATTAAGGAGCCACAGGAATTACAATGGTATAGGGAGGTGTGGGTGGATGGGGATGGGGGAATATACATGACCTGCACACCTTATGAATACGCCAGGAGAGGTCAAAGTTTACAAAGTGTTTGAAGGGCTTGGATGCCAATTAAAGGGACACCCACATGGGATGAATCAGTACAAAAAAGCAGAGTACTATCGAAATGAAAATAAAAGTAAGGATTAGTTCATTACTTTAGATGTAATGAAAGGGGGGAATGTGTGGGAGTGAGGGGTTGTTTGAGCCCTCCTTGCACATTCTGCATGTTATGGACTACTTGCTCATGCTGACATTAACATAAGTTGGGCCATTGCGGGAGACACTTGGCTTCCATTTTGTGTGCCCTCAACTCCATTTTTGGACTAGGCCTCACTTCGATAGTACGAAAAGGCTTCTTTCCCTGGGATCCTGGTAATTTACATAGCTGTACTCGTGCATACCTTAGTTCGCAGAACTAGAGCTGCGGCGGCCGAGTGAACGCTGCCTCGCATCGCTAAGTGAAAGCGTTACCAGAGTAACGGTAACAAATATAAACACGTGACCGCATCGCGTCCAAGGAAAGGCACGATGCGGATGGATCGTGTTAAGACACTGCATGTGTGATAATGAGGCATAGAATGGTCAAAAAAAGGATGAATACAGACTCATGGAGGTCAATCACGAACAATGGAAAGTAAAGAAATGAAATCAGAAAAAAAAAAATTGACATAAAAGAAATACTGATAAGGTGAAAAAAAGGGATATTGATCCAATGTAAACACAGTTGAACTATACAAAGAAAAATATATGCATTGCATTGACTCAAACAAATGTAAATATGTGTATACTCAGAGAGCGAAATATAGACATAAAAGAAATACTATACAAGTGAAAACATATAGGTCTGGTAAATGAACAAATGATCTATGTATATGCAAAGAGAATTGTAAATCGACTGGTCCCAGTCAAACAGATACAAATCTGTAAGTGTTCAAAAAAGACACATGTTCAAAATGATATATATGTATCCTTGCCGGAGGTGGTGGCCCCAAAGGGTACCACCTTGGGTCCCAAACAAATGTTCGGGAGTAGCGACACAGGTGCGAAAGTATAAGTGCGTAGGAGTTACAAAGTACCAGTATAATACATACAAATGGTACCAAATGTAAGAACGACTATGGGTGGCATTAGACAGCACAAGAATACTATACATGCAGAGGTGCATCAAGTCGGGGAGTGAGCCTTTACATAAGCTAAGCAAGAATAACTCGTGCTACCACCGTGCACTGCTAAGACTAACACCATTGACATCAAAGATGACATCACAAAGGCCATTGATGACATCACTGATGACATCACATATCTGGCTGCCTCTATTTTGTTCACTGACATATCTAGGCTAGGTGGTTTTCTTCAATGACAGTCAGGAACTGAACATTCAAAAGGTACTATATTTGTAGACCTTACCCTTCTCATATGTTCTTACACTACTTTCATTAGGGTTCAGTTGCCTCATATCATACATATACATAGGGCAAGAAGCATGCCTAAAACACAGCAATCATGTCTGTGCATGAAGATAATCAGTTATGTTATCAACACTTTTTAATAATACTGCTGCTTTTTTATTACTTTACTTTCCCTGTATATGCTAATATTTGTATGCAGGTTGGTCTCTCTACGTTTTGTGTTTAGTAGTACAATTATGTAGTAAGTGAAGCATTATTAGCTACTTAATACATGTTTCACAGTACACAAAACTCTGATACAAAAGCATTCATCATTTTACAATCCAACATTGCAGGATGATTAATATTGTACCTCTAAGGTGCATGCTGCAGACAATGCCTATGTTTATACATGATTAGGTTCCTATACTAGAAAGAACTCTGCAATACAATTCTTAATGAAATGTGTAGCTCATGATATATCTTCTGATGACCCCTGACAGTTCTTTGCCAGCATTATAATCACAACCCTTTGTAGGGAGGTTTCATCAAAATGAAATACACATGTGAGGTCATCAGTGATGTCATCAATGACATTTGTGATGTCATCTTTGATGTCATGGGTGTTAGTCTTAGCAGTGCACAGTGGGGGCGCGAATTATGGTTGCTTAGCTTACCATGACTGGTGAATTTCTGGGGTTTTTCGATTTTACTATCCCTTTAGCACACTTTTTCCATTGGTTGTGATAGGTTTTTATTAGCACAACTTAACCATAACGTCCCTTTACCAATGTTTTGTTCACTGAATTTCACAGGTTTTTATCAGAATACCCTTAACTTGAGTACATGTACCATACAACATATTGACACCTCTGGCCCAATGTGACAGCCACAGAATCTGCAGATTATGTGACTGTCCACAGACGTCAGGCAGCATCCACACTGCCCAAAAGCTCAGGATTGTGTTACATTGTTGTAAAGTGCAGCACAGAAACTAAAGATGTTTAAACAGCAACACATACGTGTTTTAAAAGGAAAAATGAAGTAGATCTACAAACTGTACTTTTAAAAGCAGCAGTGCAATTACATAGGGTTTGTAACAAAACGTAATGCACCAACCAGAAAAATAACCTGTGCATCCAACAGTAGTACCTCAGTAAAACTTTGCATACACACTGAGAAGCAACTGTCACAGCCCAACCCTGTCCTACGGACTCCTGTGCACATCTGTATTTCGTCCCCTATATCCTAGGAACACTGCGCCTGTTTGGAACTGTGTCGCTGGCCATGTGTCGCACTTTTAATTCGTTTGGGGATCCCAACCTTGTCCGTAGGACACCTAGGTCCATGCACACATGGAATGCCGCCCAATAGGTATCGAACGGATAGCCATCCCATTCGAGAACGATCGCAACATCATCATGAGACCACACCCATGCTGAGTGTCACTCCTTATTCGTAAACACTGTCCGGGTGTCCCGGGCTCCTGAACAGTAAAAACAGAGGTCCCAGACCATACTCTACTCGATCTACACACTTTATGGAATTTTTTGAGCCCAGTCTGGGGTGTGAAGTGGTTGCGAAGTGTGTATCCGCAAAGCGCTCCCTTGCATGCCTATAAAAAGCTGATCAGGACAGAGCACTGCTCCACATTGCTCCTTCCTGCAATTGCTTCTGGCCCCTTGCTCAAATCCCTTTTGGCTCCTTGCTGCAATTGCTTTTGTGCTGTGTTGTGCTATGTTTGGTGCTATGCTACTTCACGTTTAGTGTGCTAATCCAAATTGCAACCTTGTCTGCTTCTGCTGCTGCTTGCTCCTCAGCACCACCCCCACCACCACCAATTGCAGGGCCTGGGAAGGGGATGAGATAGTGCAAGTCCCCACTATCAGCTGCCAAAATGAGTCTTGGGTGTGGAAGGTTTTTACCACCACTGGGGAGGTATCCAAAGTGCGTGTGGCCAAGGTTCGCTGAAAAGAGTGCAAGATGGTACTTAGTCGGGGCAAGCCTGGGCAAGCTAGGCTGTACAGCTATGGGACCACCTCCATGCAGCGACACCTAAAGACAAACCACAGGGCAGCAGTTCAGAGGGTCATCCCCTTCCTTTTGAGCAAGGTAGCAGGTTCAGTTCCTCTGCCACATCCTCTGCATCTGCTCCGGTCACCACAAGAGACACTCCTGTGGGGCAGCAGATCCCTAAGCAGGCCTCACAGACCATACACAACACAGTTGACCCTTACCTTTCAAAGGTGACTGTATTGTGTATGTACTGCGACACATTACTCTGCATGGGGGAAGAATTTTGGAGTGCTTTCGAGGCTACGGTCCAGGAGAATGAGAAACACTGCCACCTACCAAAGTAAAGCCCACCCAACATCTTCCTCTCTCCACATGCCCCTTGATCCCTGGGTTGTTGCACCTTCCCTGCCTTCCCTTCCCTTTCATGTGTGTCCCGTATAAAAAATACCCAAGAAATTATAAAACAACAAAAACAAACCAAAAAAGGACTCTTTTCGGAGTCACCTTTCACAGTTCAAAAATAGAAGTATCAAAACTATGGTGCAAGCCAGTGTGCTGTTTGCGAAGTCCACAGGCAGCTCGGTAGTCTGCGGACATCTAAAAAATGTAGTTGGTGGCGCCATCAAAAACATTGCACTCTTTTGTGGGAGAAAGTGGTGGCTCTGAAAAGAGCCTTTTTGTGTTGTTTTTTTGTTTCTTGAAGGTTTGAAGTGGGTAACACCTACTACAGAAATACTTGCTAAAGTTGCAAAAAGGGATGTAAAGCATGTTGGATATTTTGCTAAAAAAGCTGATTGCCATCATCAGTAAGATGGACTCTGCCAAAAATATTAGTGCTATGAAATGTAATGTTTTCATTGTGGAAGGAGGACATGCCAGCATCTCACAAAAATGCGCAAACAGCCTTGTTGACATTGTGCCTTGCTTTCTCCATTGCAGACCAAATGAAGAAGAATGTAGCCACATCTGTCTCTGAGCAATGCGAGAAAAGATTACTCGGGAGTTTGGAAACATGTCCATGACTTTCCCAAGTACCTCCTTCATCGCAAACTCCAAAGAAAATCTGTTAACAAGGCCTAAACTGTTCCCTCAACAATGAGCAATAATGATGGCCGGATGATGGCGCATCACCAAAGTGGCACAAAGTAGAAGCAAGTCCACCCACTCCACAGTGCTCTGCATGCACCTGCAACCAATGGAACCACAAGTCCCCCAAAATTCACACACTCTGCCTCCTAAAAGATACAGCCATAGCCATAGCCATCTGCACTCCTCTCAACAAACAGAGCTTCTAACATCTCCTTGCATGCCACACCCTCGAAATCTTATTGGCCAGTCCCCTGGCCTCCACAGTCCCATTTCAACCCTGCCATCGTCAAAATCCCTGGATGTGGCATGTGCGCTCCACAAACTACTGGGGGGTCCATGGATAAATGAACCAAATCAAGGGGGTGGGGGGCACACATTTAACTAGGGTAGGAGATTTCCTCTGTAAAGGGGCTTGTAAGCAAACACCCTTTGTTTTGGATTTTTTGGGGGGTTTTCTCTTCTTTTCCTCCTTACTTCCTTACATGAACCTCTTCAAAGTATCCCTTACATTATAAAGAAAATGGCATTTCCAAGGTTCGACAAAAAAAAAGCTGTCTGCATCGAAAATGTCCACACTCCGAGAATGAATGTTCTCATTATGGAAAGAGAACATCCCACACATTTGGGCTTTTCCCATACTGCTTTGGGTGGTATGTGTGAGAAAACCACCTTTGCATTGGGAAAAGCAGCATCAGTTCATTAACCAAGTCCTTCAGTACACTGAGAAAACTTGTAGCACTGATATAACCCAAATGCCCTCCTCCACAGAGCAGTACTAAAACATCAGGAGTAGTGAAAGTGGCTGTTTCTATACAAACGTCAAGCACTCTCCGCAAATTGAGGCCAGGTACTCCGCACCACAAATCCTCCACTTCCTCTAATCCAAGATTTGCAGAAATGCCACTTCCCTCTGTATACCTCTCCCGATCACACACAAAGGAATCTCCCAACATCCATACACTGAGTCTATGCATCTCTCCAACACCAGCCATCTGTACTACACAACCAACACGAGAATAGAAAAAGTATTACCCTCACTTCCTATCAAGCACAACTAACGCCAGATTGGCTAATCCCCACAGTCCCACTTCCATGCCAGTCATGTTGAGATAAAATGGATGTGGCACGGGCCATCCGTGGACTATCGCTCTGTTTGCGGGCCCCGTTACACAGGGGCAGCCCTTCTTCCCTTTCCACTTCACTCTTTGCAGCACTCCCTCATTGGCTGCTGTTAAGCAGTCGCACACCCATCCACCAATCACAGCCAAGAACTATACATCTAACTCAATCAACTCATTTCAACACTTCAGATGTACAATGCAGCGCTCAGACTACAGGTCTCGTTTTCTTCAAAACCACTTGCATCAGAAACTACTGTAAAACTCTCCAAGATTTCTACTTCCAAATTCATCCACATCTGTATCCATCAACACAAACTACAGGTATGCATATATTTTGTAGAGTACATTTGAAACTATTTTACAAATGCATACGAATAGGGTGCCTGCCACTTCCCCTGCATAGCCTACTCAATAATCATACTCTCACTTGTCCCATCTCCTGACATCAAGTAGCAGTTACTTACAATGCTGTGTGCTTTCAAAGTTTTCTTTTTAATTCTCACTTGCATAACAGTTGCAAACCACATATTGCAATTTTAGCAGTACTCTCTGTGATTTCTTTGATAAAAAAAAAGAAAACCACATTCGGAACATTTACACAGCAAGTTTAACTGCCAGATACTATGTAAACGTCAATATACCACATGCATGCTTGCACATATCATCCATTGTAATGTGCAAACTGTTATTTTCTTCTTTCCTTCTGTCACTTTTATAATCACTTCTCCCAATAACACACCTACTGTAAAATGCCCAGAACACACACACAAAAACAAAAACTGCATGCATGTTACCGAAGCATGCAAGTAAATAGATTCCACAATTCACAAAATGCACTGCGTTTACAACTACTCATTTTAGCACCATTTCAAAGAAAGGAAACAAATGCATATCTCCATTGCCTACAGTCCTATCTGTAAATTGTAATAAATAAATGAAAGCAACAGGAAAGAATTCCTGCAACATATAGCAATGGCTCTCACGTAGCAAGCATTTCTGTGTGGAAAAGTTAATACAATTCCACACATTCACATTCTTCTTTTGTAATCTTTACATCTTTATGGACTTCTGCCTTTCTCTCACACTACTGGGACTTGCACTACTCAATTTCCAATTCAATTAGTGCAACAACAACTCACACACTTAAAAAAGTGCAGCCCTGTAGGTCATACTTTTCACTGCAATGCTATCCCCCATACCAATAATGCTGATGCTCCCAAGCCCCTATTCCTATACAGTGCTTTTCAATTGCACACACATACTGACTAACATTTTCCAAAACCTCACTTTCCAGGCCCACATCACCTGCAATATTCTAGTGACACTGGAAAGCGTGCTGCAAAACAAGTGTTAGGAATCTAGTGGCAACCTGTCTGCATCAACAGCAGTGTTACAACAGTTTTTGTAATCATGTGCACTGTTACTAACTTTTCCTCCTAACAAATCCTCCTACAATATAAAATAATGTGTACTCGTAGTGCAATTAGTGTGCCATTAACACACATACCCACTAACTTCCTTCTTTCGCAATTCGCAGCCTCCTGAAACACAGAAATGTTTCTACTGGAAGATAAACCCAAGAAGAAACCTAGTCTTCACATCCAACAAAGTAAGTTCAGTACTGTACTACTATTCTTCCTGTTGCTCAGACAGTGCAGCATTGTTGTATTGTAGCCTACAAAATTCTATCCAACCCAACATCATTTGCATCACTCTTACTCATTACACCTTTACACTACACTGTCATACACACTGAACTAAACCTTTCGCACATCAACACACACAGATACCACTAGAACCTTCCCAACCTGAAGTAACAGCCCATTGAACAATCACAAACCCCTCTATGTATACCTACCCAGATATTCAAACACTCATGCACAGTGCACACACATACATTGCACAACGTTGAAAGGTATCAGGTAATAATATTGCCATATATTTGGTCGCCGTAAATAATATTGGCGGGAAAATGTTGTGGCAATATTATTTGGGTGACCATATATATGGGGACAGGGGAACATTTTTCTGCGATATTTTTGCATGGCGAGATTTTTTTGGCGACATTATTACATGGAACCCTTTGAAACCCACCCTTTCCTTTTTTCTTCAACAGACAAAAGAGAATGCCTACCAAAAAGCAACTCTGTAGAAAACAATGCAATAATAGAGCAGATAAAACTAAAACCATGCAAAATAGTCATCCACCTCTAACAGAGTTTGCATGAAGTGTTCAAACAAACAAACTTATACAGTCACTGAGCACAACGGAATCAGCTAGTAGTAAAAAAAAAGTAACCCCTCTTCCAAAATGTAAAACTTAAAAGAAATGTATTATGAAGAATACAACTATCAGTAGTGCTAACACTGCATCTACCAATGTTAACATGGCCACAGGTAAGCATTCCAAAAAAATTAATTTACAAAAAAATGTCCAACATAGAGTCCTTCAGAACCTCATACAAACAGCAGAGAAATCACGTTCAACCATTAAAACCTACCGCAGAAAAAATAATATTAGAACCTCTCATAGACAGTCCAATGTGCCTCAAAAGGAAATAGTTTATATTAATTTTAAACAGAATGCCAACACTAACAAAAAGTATTAGTAAACTACAAAAAGTATTTTGCAACATGTGCAATATCAACATAGATACCTTTGCAAAATTCTATGCAGGTAAGTGGATTCACACAACCAGCACATAGCCATATTTCAATGAAGAGGCATGCAAACAAGAGCAGAGAAACTCAATTTCCATATAGTGGCCGAGGGTATGAAATGGTAGACAACACCATTATGGCAGAGTAAACGCTCATTGGAAGAGCATCCCCAACAAACTTGCAATCAACTCTCCATTCCACCGAACCAATCCGTTCCATCTACAAATGGCCGTGCACCTCAATGTGTAACATATGAAAACAATCCTTCAAATCTTTACGGCAATTCCTCAATCAGTATGTGAATGCAAAAGAGAAAATGAGAATGAAAATGTTGCAAAACATGGACTCCAGTCCAGTGTATAAATACACAGGACTGCAAGGGCATTCACTAGCCTGCATTTCCGGACCTTCTTGCAGAAGCACCTTCCACCACATCAAAATGTTAGCAATACCATTCCGCTATACGGAATCTCGTCCAGAGACTGCACTATGCAAAAACTCCTGCTTTAAAACTGGACCATTTAAATCACATTCTCCTACCTGGCACACCCAAAGAACTCCTGGAAGAAATAGATCATATCCAGAGCAAATATTTTGGAAGTGAAGAACACTTATAAAATCCAGTAACTTTATAAAATAGTAGCGACAACCTCACAGATGCCAACCTTCCAATACACACATACAAAAAAGAAATAGGAAAGTTTAAAAGCACATCTGCTGAAGTACCAAACCAAATATGTGTGTGTTGTTGCATAACTTTGTATACCTCTCCGGGCTGGCAAAAAACATCCTCCTCTATGTTCGGTGCAGCTATAAACACTTCACCCCTTTCCCTCCTATCCCTCTGTTCTTCCTGGGTTTGTCTGTGAGCGGGTATCACCTCATTTTGAATTTGCAGCTGCACATGGGCAAGCTGCTCAGGCAGCCGCCCTTCTGAAGGTGACTGCAACAGACCATTGCTGGGAGCGGGACCTACACTTCTCTCAGCGGCCTCGCAAACATTTTGTAAAGGATGGGGTATGGGGGTGAGTGGGGAAGCGCTGTGTTGGCTCGCACATACCTATGTCCTTGTCTTTGGCCTTTCGCAGTTCAGATGAGGTTCGTGGGCTGTGCTGACTTCATCGCTCTGGGATGTCAGGGCAAGCTGCAACTTCGGCTCCCCCCTTCTTCATTGGTGTCATAGGGCTGTACTGTTCGGAGGCTGTCAGTGTGGGCAATTCCTCATCACTTTGCGCATCATGTTCGCCTATGCCCAGCAGCTTCGTACGACTTATTGTACAAGGAGCCTGCACGCCTTTGATGTGAAGGCTTCTTTCCATGCTGGTATCCACTAATGCGACGGGCCAACACTCTGTGAACACTCGTCAAACACTCCGCGGATGCTCCGCATCTGGATTGTGTATTTCAAGGCTCATAGGGGTCCGCCTCAAGCAATAGCAATGAAAGAGTTTTAGCTCCGGCAAGGTAACTCTATGTCAGCATTCACGGGTCAAACACTGTCAAACATCCCACTAACACTTAGTGTTTGATGAGCATACTGGCTAATATGTCTCACCATCTCCACATCTGCTCAAGCTTTAGGCTTTGTGAATAAGGTATAAGGCAGCAGGTGCAAATCTGAGATGCTCATAGTCAACTCCACATTTGCTTCAGTTCAAATATTTGTCCATCAGCCACATGCTATTCGAAAAAAGACTAGCTGTATGATAAAAGTGCATGTCTGTTTAAGTTTTGTGTGTGTGTGTAAACGGATTCACAGAAGTGTTTTATAATGGCGCAATCCCATTGGAAAACGTTCTATAAATCAGGCTGTCACGCTCACCTGATTCCCACGGAGGCGCAGGTCTGGCTTCGAGTGCTGATGCTTCTTGAATGGTGAAGCGCAGGACTCTGATGATGGACAGGAAGGGCCCCTCTACTCTGGCTTTTCTGGCTCGCAGGAATATTCCCCTGTGCGTGAAAAGGGAGTATTACCTACTGACGGAATAATGCTCAAGCCTCCCACTCCCTTCCAACCCTCCTCGATACCCTTCCACGATTCCCCGTGAAGTCTCACCTTAGGGTCTGGAAGGATGAGTTCTCCATCCTGCTTCTGATGCAGGGGCGCGTTGAAACCCAGTTACTTCACTGGATTGAGGTTTGATGGGAGTTCAAAATAAGCTTGACTATTCAGGTGAGGCGCTGTAAGAGTTCTGTTGCAAGTTCAAAAGTTCAAGCTTAATAATAATGTTCATTGTCTTATTGCAGCAAGCGCTAATGCTTATGTCTTTTTCCCCTTAGGGGCCGGGGTTCGGAATGCCGGAGATATGGCGCCGACCCGAAGTGGAAGTTCTGGATGAGCGTTCAGGTAATGTCTTTGCATTCGCTCATTCAATGTCTTTGTCTTTTTTCCCCATTGGGGCCGGGGTCCGGAATGCCAGGAAGCGACAGGACCCGAAATGAAATGGGAATGACCCAACAGGTAAGTCTTAGAAGGAAACTGAGCTTTAACTATTTCCCTTCCTTTTCTTACCTTGTTTTCTTGTCTTTCCTCTCTAGGCTCTGGGAAGTGGGTGCGGATCCGGATGATCGCTGCTGAAGATGGAGGCGCCCAGGAAGGTGGGTGAAATGCAGCGCTGCAGCGATCGAAGCGAAATGCATTTAAAATGATGTCTTCCCTTTCAGGATCGTCGGTGTGATGTCCCCGTGATGCAGCTTTAGCAGGTAAGGTCTTCTTTCTCTCCAATTCTCTCTTATCTCCCTTTGCAGGCGACCCAGGATGCTGACAGGCGTGGCTGAAGTCCAGCTGCGAGGAGCAGAACAACGCGAAGCGTGAGTTGCTGATCGGGCGTGGTTTAAATAGCTTTGGAAGAAGTTCCAGGCATGTATCCTTCCACCGATCAGGTATGTATCCTTCCCCGACCACACCCAGGTGGAAAGTAGTCCCACAAGTAAAGTAGTTCCATTCAGGCCTCAAGAGGGCCTGGATGTAGCAGCATGGTCTGCATCAGGTAAGTGCACATTAAAACACTTGAACACATGTCTAGCTTTATGAGCCTGGCGCCTAAGGCGCCAGGACAGGGGTCCAACATGAGCCTGGCGCCTAAGGCGCCAGGACTGTGTCCAAAGGGCCCCAGCTTGGGCCCGCTGGCACTTCCCTGGGGGGAATGATGCCTGCCTCTGGGGTTGCTGGGTCGGACCTGGCTCCTTGGAGGTAGGCATCATGACAGTACCCCCCCTCAAGGCCCCTCCCAAGGTTGTTCCCTCCGGAGTTTTTTACTTGTTCGGAAATCTACGGTGGAACCTTTGTATTAATCGAGGTGCGTGAACATGGTTACTAGGCTCCCACGATCTCTCCTGAGGTCCATATCCCTTCCAGTCAACAAGATAGAAGAGTTTTGACTTTAAAACCTTGGAGTCTAAAATGTCTTTAACTTCGAATTCTAATTCCCCTTCAATTTGAACTGGGTCTGGAGGCTTGGACAGTCGGGTCCCTGGTTGTACTGGCTTCAAAAGTGCTGCATGAAAAACTGGATGAATACGCATGTTAGACGGTAAATCCAGTTTAAAGGCCACGGGATTGATTATAGCCTTGATGGGATAAGGTCCTATGAATCTGGGATTGAAGGTTTGCGGGCCCTTGAGGGGTAAATGTTTCGTTGCTAGCCATACCTGGTCTCCTACTTGGTAAGGAGGAGTTTTACTTCGGTGCAAATCAGCATTTTCTTTATACTTTTTCTTGGCTTGCTGTAAATGAGTTGCAGCTTCTTTGAAGGCTCGGGTTATTGTGGAATGCAGATGATTTACTGCAGGCATTTCCAGGGTCAGAGGTGGATCTAGGTCAGAGGTCCGAGGATGGTGACCATACAAAGTATAAAAATGAGTTTGTCCGGTTCCAGAATGCACTGAATTGTTGTATGCATATTCTGCGATCCAAAGGATGTCTTTCCAATTTAACTCGGATTGGTGTAACATGCACCGAAGATATTGCTCGAGAGTCTGATTGGTTCTCTCGGTTTGTCCGTCGGTCTGGGGGTGGTGGCTGGTGGATAACCGCACATCTATTTGTGCTAGTTGGCAACATTTCTTCCAAAAATGGGAGATAAATTGACTTCG
Source organism: Ambystoma mexicanum (assembly GCF_040938575.1). NCBI lineage: Eukaryota > Metazoa > Chordata > Amphibia > Caudata > Ambystomatidae > Ambystoma > Ambystoma mexicanum. The sequence continues at coordinate 431,410,914 of NC_090941.1, forward strand.
ACGATCCGAGACTAATATGGAAGGAAAACCATGTATGCGAACTATATTCTCCAGAAATTCCTTGGCCAAGGTGGAAGCTGAAGGCAAACCTTTTAAAGGGATAAAGTGGGCCATTTTGGAGAATAGATCCACAATTACAAGGATAGTGCTGTAACCAGCACAAGGAGGCAGGTCAGTTATAAAGTCCATTGACAAGGTGTGCCATGGTGCCGGTGGAATATCCAAGGGTTGAAGTAGGCCGGCTGGCCTTTTCTTTTGACCCTTGTTTTGGGCACAAATTCCGCAAGACAATACAAAAGACTTTATGTCTTTTCTCCAAGAAAGCCACCAGAAGTGGCGTTTGATTTTTTCCTACGTTTTAGCGATACCAGGGTGTCCTTCCATTAATGATTCATGATGATGGGCAATAACAAATTCTTGCAATTCTTTACTTGGCAGAAACAACCGCTCCTGGAAGTAGGGTAAATCATCCTTAACGGTGTAATGAGGACCCTTTTGACTCCATTCCAGTAAGGCTGAAGAGTCTAGAAGTTGTTTTACTTGCGTTTGGATGTCCTCAATAGTTTGCAATGAAGTTAGGCCTAAGATTCTTTGTTCAGGTATGATTGGCACAGGTTCTAAACTCGAATTGGGTTCTTCGATGCCAATCCGGGATAAGGCGTCCGCTTTACCATTCTTGCAGCCAGGGCGATAGGTAATTACGAAATCAAATTCCGCAAAGAATAGAGCCCATTGGAGTTGTCGTGAAGATTGAGCTTTGGCCGTCTTTAAATATTGTAAATTTCTGTGGTCCGTAATTACGGTGATGGTGTGTCTTGCCCCGAGAAGGTAGTGACGCCAAGCCTTGAAAGCAGATTTAATAGCCAGTAACTCCTTGTCGGTAATTGCGTAGTTGATTTCAGGAGGAGAAAATTTCCTGGACCAAAAGGCCACAGTGTGTAGTTGATTAGTTTCTGGGTCTCTTTGCGACAGGACAGCTCCCATGGCCAAACTGGATGCATCGGTTTCAGCAATGTAAGAGAGATCTGGGTACGGGTGCTTCAATACAGGTGCAGAGGTGAATTTGGTTTTCAGATCCTGAAAGGCTTGTTCGGCCTCAAGAGTCCATTCAAAGCGTTTGTTTTTCTTTAGGAGAGCTGTAATGGGTTGGACTGTTCGGGAAAATTACGGAATGAATCTTCGATATAAATTGGTGAAGCCGAGCATGCTCTGAACTCCCTTCACGGAGCTAGGAGATGGCCATTTGAGGATGGCGTCCACCTTTCGCGAGTCCATTCGGACTCCTTGAGGTGTCAGGATGAATCCGAGAAACTCAACTTCTGTGGTATGAAAAACGCATTTTTCGAGCTTTGCAAATAGTCTGTGCTGGGCAATTTCTCAAGAACTGCCCTAACATGTTTTCTGTGATCGGATTCTGAAGAAGAGTACACCAGGATGTCGTCAATATAAACAATGACACAGACATCGATAAGTTCCCGAAGAACATCATTCATAAAGTACTGAAAGGCGGCAGGTGCATTGCACAAACCGAAGGGCATCACCTGATATTCGAAGAGCACAAATTTGGTGCGGAATGCAGTCTTCCATTCGTCGCCTTCTTTTATATGCACCAGGTGATAAGCTCCTCGGAGATCTAACTTGGTGTACACACAAGCGTCTTTCACCTGGTCGATAAGCTCAGGGATCAGGGGCAGAGTATAACGATTCTTAATCGTTATTTGATTTAGGGCGCGATAGTCTATACATGTTCTAAGGTCGCCCTCTTTTTTCGGCACGAAGAACAGAGCTGAGGAGACAGGAGACTTGGACGGGCGAATAAAACCATTGGCTAGGTACTGATCTAAATACTGACGCAAATGCAGGTTCTCAGGTTCCGTAAGAGCATAAATCCTACTACAAGGTAGTTGAGCATTGGGTACCAGATCGATTTGGCAATCATAAGACCGATGGGGAGGTAACGTGTTAGCCTGTTCCTTCTGAAAAACGTCTTGGAATTCTTGGTATTCTGACGGTAGCTGTACAGGGGTGGAAGTTGCTGAGGCTAGACCCATAACTGGATTTTTTGGATAACAAGTTGGTTCACAATCAGGAAAACTTAACTTCTTTGCTCGCCAGTCGATTCTGGGATTATGTGTTTCTAACCAAGGAATTCCAAGAATTACTTGAAATTGTGGGGCCTTGATCACATCAAACACAATTGCTTCCCGATGTCCATCCTGACCCACCAGTGTCATTTCAACAGTGGAATGCGTTACAGGCCCTGAGGCTATTTCGGTTCCATCTACTGTAGTAATGACATCTTGGGTTACTTTCGGGCGGAGAGGGAGCTTAATCCTGGAAGCCAATTCACGGTCTATGTAGTTTCCAATAGCTCCACTGTCGATGTATGCTTTTACAGCATGCAACTGCTGAGGCTGTTTTGGGTCCACGAGCACCATTGGCATGACAAAATGCGAGGTCAAAGAGTTTGTTTTCAAGCTCGGCAAGCGGACCCCTACGCTTGTCGGGCTAGGTCGTTTCCCGAATCAGGTGTCAATAAATCGTTATCAGTGGCTCCAACCACCTTCTTAGGTGGTTTAACCGGACAATTTCGAAGAAAGTGACCGGAAGTCCCGCAATACAGACAAAGTTGCATTTGCCGCCTTCTCCCTCGTTCCTTCTGCGTTAATGGTCCTTTAACACCGCCGATTTGCATAGGTTCGGATATGTCGGTACTCTTGGAGTTAGCATGGGTTTTGATTGGTGCTCGGGTTTCGTACTTGAACCGATCTGCTTTTCTATTTTGAAGTCTGTGATCAAGTTGAACCACCAAGTCTATGTAGTCTGCGCAGACCTGGGGTGGATCTACTATCTGAGCTAGAACATCCTTAAGCTCTCCGCGCAGGCCTCGATGAAACAATGTGATCCTTTTGTTTTCTGGCCATCCAGTTTCCACAACCAGTCTATTAAAGGTGGCAACGTAGGACAGGAGATCCTGATTACCTTGTCGCAAGGAGAGCAGTTCGTTATCAAGGGCCTGTCCTTGAGAGTGTCGAGCAAACAATCTTTCCATGCTGGCCTGGAAGCCCTGAAAATCCTGGAGAATGGGATCATCATGATTTACCAATGGAATAGACCAATCGGCAGCACTGCCACTGAGGTAAGATAGTATAAAGGCTACCTTGGTCTGGTCGTTAGGGAAGGCCCTGGGTCTGCATAGAAAGTGTAAACGACATTGGTTCATAAAGACGGCATATTTCTTGGGATCCCCCGCAAAACGTTCAGGCGGGGCCAAAGGCATGTGTCCAGGTAGATTGATTTGTACCGGGTTATTCAAACCCATTGATGTGGAAGTACCTCCGGAATTAGGTAAAGGAGTGTGCCCTGCCTGGGACTGCAATAACCTTTTGGCCAGGTCATCAGTTCTTTCCTTGGATAGGATCAGTTCTCTTTTGAGAGCGTTGGTCTCCTGGCGGGCTGAGTGCACTTCTGCCTGTAATTCCCCCAAAAACTGGGCCAGCTGATCTGTCTCGGAAGTCTCCATAGCTCCCGGGTGGGAAATTGTGGGTAGGCTTCGCGTTCTGTCACGCTCACCTGATTCCCACGGAGGCGCAGGTCTGGCTTCGAGTGCTGATGCTTCTTCAGTGGTGAAGCGCAGGACTCTGATGATGGACAGGAAGGGCCCCTCTACTCTGGCTTTTCTGGCTCGCAGGAATATTCCCCTGTGCGTGAAAAGGGAGTATTACCTACTGACGGAATAATGCTCAAGCCTCCCACTCCCTTCCAACCCTCCTCGATACCCTTCCACGATTCCCCGTGAAGTCTCACCTTAGGGTCTGAAAGGATGAGTTCTCCATCCTCCTTCTGATGCAGGGGCGCGTTGAAACCCAGTTACTTCACTGGATTGAGGTTTGATGGGAGTTCAAAATAAGCTTGACTATTCAGGTGAGGCGCTGTAAGAGTTCTGTTGCAAGTTCAAAAGTTCAAGCTTAATAATAATGTTCATTGTCTTATTGCAGCAAGCGCTAATGCTTATGTCTTTTTCCCCTTAGGGGCCGGGGTTCGGAATGCCGGAGATATGGCGCCGACCCGAAGTGTAAGTTCTGGATGAGCGTTCAGGTAATGTCTTTGCATTCGCTCATTCAATGTCTTTGTCTTTTTTCCCCATTGGGGCCGGGGTCCGGAATGCCAGGAAGCGGCAGGACCCGAAATGAAATGGGAATGACCCAACAGGTAAGTCTTAGAAGGAAACTGAGCTTTTCCTATTTCCCTTCCTTCTCTCACCTTGTTTTCTTGTCTTTTCTCTCTAGGCTCTGGGAAGTGGGTGCAGATCCGGATGATCGCTGCTGAAGATTGAGGCGCCCAGGAAAGGTGGGTGAAATGCAGCCCTGCAGCGATCGAAGCGAAATGCATTTAAAATGATGTCTTCCCTTTCAGGATCGTCGGTGTGATGTCCCCGTGATGCAGCTTTAGCATGTAAGGTCTTCTTTCTCTCCAATTCTCTCTTATCTCCCTTTGCAGGCGACCCAGGATGCTGACAGGCGTGGCTGAAGTCCAGATGCAGGAGCTGACACGGTGAGCGTCCAGCTGCGAGGAGCAGAACAACGCGAAGCGTGAGTTGCTGATCGGGCGTGGTTTAAATAGCTTTGGAATAAGTTCCAGGCGTGTATCCTTCCACCGATCAGGTATGTATCCTTTCCCGACCACACCCAGGTGGAAGTAGTCCCACAGGTAAAGTAGTTCCATTCAGGCCTCAAGAGGGCCTGGATGTAGCAGCATGGTCTGCATCAGGTAAGTGCACATTAAAACACTTGAACACATGTCTAGCTTTATGAGCCTGGCGCCTAAGGCACCAGGACAGTGGTCCAACATGAGCCTGGCGCCTAAGGCGCCAGGACTGTGTCCAAAGGGCCCCAGCTTGGGCCCGCTGGCACTTCCCTGGGGGGAATGATGCCTGCCTCTGGGGTTGCTGGGTCGGACCTGGCTCCTTGGAGGTAGGCATCATGACACAGGCCTTATGTCTCTTAGGTAAATCTTACCATCTTGTGTAGTCATTCTGTTTGGTTTATTTAGTGTTTTTATAACCTAACACATGTATCTAGGATACTTCTGAGTGCAGATGGCCAGCAGGGCAGTCCGAAGAGGGTTTGAAGGATGGCAGGTGAGAATAGGTAGGGGGTATACTGCTGAAGTGATTACCAAAGATGACAAGAATTAACATAGCGTGAACACTTTAACAGTATTGTGTGAACATCAAATTGCTGGGGGTCATTATGACCCGGGTGCAAAGGGATACCGGGCACCGGTAATGACACCGGTGCCGGTAACCCCTTTGCGCCCTATTCCGAGGTCACTTTGTGGGTCCCTTCCTTAACGCCTGGTTTTACCAGGCATTAAGGACGGGACCCGCAAAGGGATACCGGGGTCAATAACGGTACCGCAATTTGCGGTACCGTTATTGATGCCTTCCCATTGAGCCCTATGGGGGCTAATAGCGCCATGACTAGCACCAACCTCGGAATGAGAGCTGCTGTCTTGATAAAAAAGTCATTCTATTTTTTTTTTATTTTTTTCGGTTTATTACAAACCTTTAAAATAGACAAACAAACATAAACCAAACAGTATCCCGACATCCTCCCTTCAAGAAACCCCTCTCAAGTTCACTATCAATCAGGCAGAGCACTGTCCTCCATCCTCATCAGTCGACAATGCATTCAGGCGAGTTTCAATTATCATTAGAAGGCGAATCAGTGGTAGTATCAGTTTCATGTCCCATCCTTGGAACATATGAGCCCACCAATCGTCAGCACAACGGGAGGGGTAATTCAGGCTCCATGGCCCCAAATGAATTGTCCTTTCAGAACGCAGAGCCGTGCAGAATAACACCAAATGTTTGAGGGTTTCCTTGGCTTTTATACATAGCCTACATCTTAAGTTTGAAATATTATTAGCTTTCCATAACGCCAACCGCTCTTTAGTTTTGAATGCGTTAAGACGCAACATCATAAACACTCTTCGAGCCTGTGGATCCGGAAACAACACAGTATAGCGTTGGGGAGCGTTAACTGGCCATATTTCCAGTGGTACATCCTTCATCATTGACGCTGTGACGCGTTGTGAGCAAGTTTGATCCCAATCCGCACGCCAGATTTTCAATTTGGCAGTCTTCGGGTCATTATGTAACAAGTCCAAACTAATTCCATGATCACTCAGTATCTCTTCACATCTTGAAGACCATAATGACACCATACTATTGTTGGCTGGCGTTGTATCGTGAAAGATGTCAAATTGTGGTATATGTTCGCGTAGGCGAGATTTCCGATACAAACTCACCAGAGCCCAACAGACCCTAGCGTGTAACGAGATTAGAGACAATTCATATCTCACACAGGATGTCGAAATTCCCCTTGGGAGAGACAGGACCTTAGACCAGAAACAATGCTCCAGGGAAGACCATACGTCGTGACTACAACCCAGAGCGTTTTCAGCACCATATAATAGAACTGGGACTACCTTTTGTTGATAAAATGCTAACACTGGTTTTAGGGAGAATTTCCCAAATTTTGTCTGAATGATGGAAGCTTGACTGGCCAGTTGTTTGCATTTTCTTTTCTTTTCAGTAATCCATGGTCCATCGTTTATAGATGAGTTTATTAACATGCCTAAATATTTTACGCTCTGGGCTGTCTGAATGGCCTCCTGCCCTATGTACCAACTTGGTTTCCTTGATTTCTTTTGGTTTTCATTCTTAAGGTTTTGTAACACCAGAATTTCACATTTTTTTGTGTTTATCACCAAGTGATTAGATTCAACATAGTGGGCCACCGCATTTAATTTCCTCTGGAGACCAACAGGAGTTAGGTCCATAAGAACGAGATCGTCGGCATATAGTAGCCAGCTTAAGTGGGACTTAGCAACCTTTGGTGGAAAGGATCTTACCGAATCAATTGCTATCCCTATATCAGAGATGAATAGGCTAAGTATCGCAGCAGCTAGAGGACAGCCTTGTTTCACCCCTTTATATGTTTTGATTGGGGCTGTTAGATTTCCAGACTGATCCAACCGGATTTTTATGGAGGTATCGGAGTGCAATTCTCGAATAGCTGCTATTAAGTCAGCTGGACACCCCCAACTTTGTAGTTTTAACCACAAGAGAGGCCTGTCGATGGTATCGAATGCACATGAGAAGTCGATAAATGCCAAATAGACCTTTGACTTCGATTTTATCGCCTCCATCTTCATCAGATTCAAAAGTAACAAGTTCAGTGAACAGCCCACATGCTTTACAAAACCAGCCTGTCGTTTGTCAACGTGATTAGATGCAATCGCCCAAGCCACAAGTTTTTGTTGCAACATTGTGGCATAAATTTTCCCCAAAGTATCCAGTAAAGCCACTGGCCGATAATTTTTTGGGCAAGATCTGTCCCCCTTCTTAAATATTGGGACAATGACAGCGGTTTTCCAAGATTTAGGAGACATTTGATTCTTGCATATTCTGTCAAATAAAGTTGCGCATATGGAAGCCCAAAGCTCGGGATGATGTTTAATAGTGTAGTTAGAAAGGCCATCCGGACCAGGGGCACGAGAGTTTTTTGCCTTATGAATTATGGACACAATCTCTTCTCTTTCGAACGTTAAAGACCACGGTTTCGCAGTTGACACAAATGAAGTGATACCATGGTCTTCAGCTTTATAGAGGGTTTCAAAGTGATCAATCCACATTACTTCCGAGACCATACATGCCTGTAGTGCCATTTGGGGTGCTTGAAAGTTATTAATAAGTCTCCAAAAGTCACTCGAATTTTTGTTCTTTAATATGGCAAGCATCTGCTCGGCGTCGTTTTGCACTAGAATGTTTTTGTGCATTTTTAGCCAGTTCTTGTATTTTTGCTTCACCGTCTTGATTTCCAATTTACGAGAGACGATATTGAGAGACTTAGCTCTCCTAAGGGCAGCACGCATCCTTCGTTTTTGAATTAAGATTTCGAGATCGAAGTGATGGGCTCGCACCATGTTAGAATTTTTTAAGCCAACCTTTACACTTTTAAATTGTGTCAATAAATGGTCGTATTCTAGATCTGGACTTAGATGGCAGTACTGGGTCAACACGCCCTTGACTTCTCTCTCTTCCAGTCGTAGGCGAACTCTATTTGACTCGACTCGGAGTTTATGAGCCCATTTTGGTCTTTGGGCAGGACCGTCTAATGCCAATTTCATAATTAACATGTCGTGATCACTGTTTGCTTTGACGCAGATCCTTAGTGATTGAATCCTTGGATGCAAGGCTTCGGACACAAACATGTAATCTATGGTAGATGAAGACTCCCTACGATGCCATGTGGGGCGAGCTGGTATATCCCCACAGGTGCTCCCGTTCAACATTTGAAAGTTACGTAGACCCATTTCGGTCAGCCACGCTTGAGCCACAGGGCCTTGCACTGAGTTTAATTCTTTAAATAGGTCAATATTTAAGTCTCCACAAATAAGGATCTTGGATGAATCTGATGATTCCATAAGGAAATCAATTAGATCAGTTATCTGGTCAATGAAGTCCATTTTTCCTGCCCGTGAATGATGCCAATACAAGTTCAAAATTGTGATCCTCTCTTGCAAACGCTCTTGTTCACCAGATCTCACAATTATAGTCTCCTGAATATAGGGGGAATGATTGATGGAGTTTTTTATGCGCCAACCTGAGTCCCTTCTCACCATCGTTAATAGCCCTGACATAGGGCGGCCATGCATAGCTTTGATGGCAGGATTTATTACGCTCTCAAAGCCTGAAGTAACTGGCAACTCACTTAGCCATGTTTCCTGTAAACACACGATTTGTATATTGTCACTCCAAATTGTATTGAACAAATGTGTAAACCCTCGTGTGTTCCAGGATGCTACGCAGCAGGCCATTGGGGTTGCCGAATCCTGGCATTATTGGATATTTTTTGTGTTTAGGGCCCCTGCCAACCAATGCCATTGGTGGTTTTCAGTTTCAGATGTTATAGGTTGATGAGTCACTTGAATCAACTCGTCAGAGATCTCTTTTCTTTTAATTGTGATTCTTATTTTCTCCTGATGATCAGCAGGTTGTGCTCTAGCATCGCTTGATGACGTATGAGTTATCCTTAACGGGCCCCGTGAATGGATGTGTTTTTGATCATCGGGGTGCGTCAAAGGAGACGGCCCTTGGAAGGTCATAATCGCTGTCTCTTTTAATGGTATAGATGTCAAAGGTGCAATCGTAGGTGCTTCCTCTGAGTAGCCAGTGGTTCCATTGGGGATTGATCGAGACACGTCAAGCTCAATGGTTTTGTAGACGTCAAAACCCAGTGAAAACAAAGCGACGTTTTCCTCCAAGATTGATGTAATTAGGAAATTCGAGGATAGATGGAGCACCACCTTGTCGTTCGTACCTTCAACCGGAAACTCCACAATTTTGATATCGTTTGAAGATATCGCACGTAAGCTTGGAACAAGGTGAAGTAACCTGAGGACAGTTCCTCGATTCAGAATCAAGTTTTCAGTTGGTTCTAGACTCTCAATTGTCAATTTGTAATTTAGGCCATTGGTCGGCATTGGCTTAGAAACGCCTTCCTTTGCGGTTTGAATACTTCGGCCAGACCCCCATTCTTTCTCCTTTCTTTGGTTGCGTTCCCGTGCCTCTTCCATGGAATTTCCATTTGACGGCCTAAGGGGATCGAGTTCATTGGTGAGGTTATTGCGTGGCCCTGCGATAGACAATGGCCTCCCTGATTGAACAACTTGAGTTTTGGCTAAGCATAATTTTCTCTTCTCGTCCATTGTCAAAAACCGTGGGCTTAATGACAGCAGAGGTGGTAAGGTATTGTTAACACATACCTCTATCAATTCGCAGGATCTTTCATGCGGCCCGTTTTTTTTGGTGGGATTTCTGCAAACAACTTCTCCGATATCTGGCAGTGCTATTGCAGAGTTATCCGGATCAACAGTGGCCCTCTGCTGTGCAGGTTTCTCCTTACATTGGCTGGATTGCACATTTTGTAGAGATCCTACCTTATGAGGCAAGTCAGCGTTTGTAGGTATTTCAGCTTCCAGCTCTACATATTCAGGATCGTCATAAGTAGATAGATCCAATAATTCTGCCACGTCAACCGCAGATGACGTAGAAGTCGTTGATTGTGGCTCGGTGACCGGACTTGATTGAACACTTTTTTGTTGAGTATTTACTTGATTTGTAATTGACACTGGAGCAGTTGTAGACTTTACCAAGTCAGTAATGAACGCCTGGCCCATTTTGATGTTTCGCAGGAATTTCCGTGCTCCAGTTGCAACTTTATTGTTTTTTTTTGCCTTTTGATTCTTTGTTTTCTTGCTGAATACAGCAAGTTTTAATTTTGGTGGTAAAGACTCCGGTTTCCCCGTAACGTTGGAACCGCCTGTAAAAATAGGGAAAACATTTGGTAACCCCACAGTGGCGGATGTTGGTTGAGCTTCTGAAGCCAATTCCATTTGATTGCCAATACCTGAAGATGAAGCGGTTTGAGGATCATTACAAATTTTATTAGCAGCACATCTTGCCTGTTCAAATGCAGAGTTGAAGGACAAATCACCCTCATTCGGTACAAAAGAAATTACGGAAGAGCAAGGACCAATCATTGACGAAAGCTCAACGGCTATGTTTCCTGCATCGATGGGAGCTACAGATTCCTTTGAGGTCGCCAATACTGGCTCCCTCACGGGTAGAGTAATCTGCGTTTGCTTTAAAGCCTGGGTACATTGAGAATCGTGAATGGTTGCAGCCTCAGAAAAAGGATGACGCTGTTTGTTAGACCTATCAAGTTCTTGCTCAACTTGAACACTCGATTGCTTTTCGTCAGCGAGGGCACGCTCAGCGTACCTTTGTCGCGTTGTGTTGATTGAATCATGTTTAAATAGGGCAAGTGTCTCCCGGGCGACTTCAGCAAACAACCTTTTGTCTGAAGAGTCGCTTTTTCTGCTCTCGCTCAATAGATTGAAGGCTGCATCCAGTCTTTTTAGGCTCTCACGTTGTTCTACATAGGAGCGATCGCAGGTTTTTTCTATTTGAATTAGTTTGGAGTTCATCATTGCCACAACGGTGGTTAGGTCCTTCGTGGCCTCATGTATATTTTCATAAAGTTTCATGAAAGGCGCCAATGAGATTGACGAGGAAGCCATAAAAAGGGCTTGCAGATCAGTCGAAGATGACGCTACTGGTATATCTGCCATTGTTGTTTTATCCTGGAACTCCAATAAATTGTCGGAGTGGGGCTCATTATCGCGACGTATTTTCGGAAAAGGTCGTTCCATTAATGAGGAATCCATAGAGGCGTTATGAAAGGAATGCTCGTTACACTCTGGCTCTTCAATGACCCCATTCTCTTTCCTAATAAGATTGGCATGTCTTTTTTGAGAGGTCGGGTGAATGTCAGATATCTCGAGCCTCGAGACCCCATTTAGCGGATAGTCAAAAGACTTTTGACGTTTATAGCAAACTTCTGGCCATATGTCACACGATGCCCCTGACAACTGACTGTTATTTCGTTTTGCCGCTGATTTGGCTTTTTTGTCAGAAGGCGACCTCGGATCATTGGCTATCTTAGATGCGCACACTTTATTCAAGAGCACTAAATTTTGCAGCACTTTATTCACCATCCCCAAAGAATCTCTTCTTGTGATATTGCTAGAGTTACTAGGATTCAGCTCCGACTCACTCGGGTTGCCATTATTCAAGCAACAGTCATCCCCCTGCATGCCTGACTTTAGAATAATTCGTTGGAAACTTAGGTCATGCGAGATTGGTATGAATTCCAAGTTACTTGTCACACTCGTTGGAGAGCTTGCAGAGAACACTGCATCTGAGTCATTACCCATGAGTGCTGCATCCTCACATGGGAGGCTTGAAAAAGAACACTTGTTCAAGCATACTGCTGCATTTATGAGCCCAACAGAGTTCGACTCATTAGGCAAAGCCGGTTCGTGTCCTGGAGAATGGTCGCCACCAGGGGGAGCTCCACTCTCTTTCCGGCAAACGGAGGCCGCCTCGCGTTCAATGACGCTCTGGCAGCGCCGATTCGGGCACGGACTCACTCCTCCTCCCGCCCCCTCCGAGTCGATCGCGTCGGAAGCTCTGGGCGGACGTCTCTCAACGGCGTCCGCAGCCGGGACATGAGTTCCGCCTCCGCTCGGCGGGGCCCCATCAACGCCAACACTCCCAGCGCAGGGACACTGCAACTCCGGCGAGGCACCGGTCCCGGCGGCCACAGCAAACAAACGCAAGGGACCACGGCCGTCAGACACAGCGCCGCCCCCCGCGGCACTCTCCACTGAGTGAGTATAATTATGCACTTCTTGCACAGACACGGCTTCATACATATCGCTCATAGGTTCAAATACAGTATCGCAGAGAGTGTGGGTGTGTGTGGTATTCCCCCAAGGGGTTTCAGTAGCATGTTCATGAAGTACAATGGCGTTATCGTCAGTTATCTCTGATGAACACGTGTGATAGCGACTTACTTTCTGGGTGCAGACTGGCCGTAGCACATTAGAATCAACTGGTAAGGTCGCACCTTCCCGACGCCTCTGTGCCCGTGTCCTCGCTACGGGAGACAGGGCAGGTGCCATTTCCACTGCCCGCCACTCGCCAAACAGCTAAACAGCTCTGAATCCTCAGCCCTTTCCACCTCAGGGCTTCACGCCACAAGGGTCACAGAGGCGGCCTTATGTAGTCAGCTGGGTGGTCAGCTGACCGACAGGATGATTTAAAGGCACACGCACCTCTACCCACTGCTATGGGCTTTGTAAAGTTGAAAAGAAAGTCTTCTAAAGATGGTTGGAAAGTCTCAGCTCTCACTCGTTTTCACTCGCCACAGCTAAACAGCTCTGAATCCTCAGCCCTTTCCACCTCAGGGCTTCACGCCACAAGGGTCACAGAGGCGGCCTTATGTAGTCAGCTGGGTGGTCAGCTGACCGACAGGATGATTTAAAGGCACACGCACCTCTACCCACTGCTATGGGCTTTGTAAAGTTGAAAAGAAAGTCTTCTAAAGATGGTTGGAAAGTCTCAGCTCTCACTCGTTTTCACTCGCCACAGCTAAACAGCTCTGAATCCTCAGCCCTTTCCACCTCAGGGCTTCACGCCACAAGGGTCACAGAGGCGGCCTTATGTAGTCAGCTGGGTGGTCAGCTGACCGACAGGATGATTTAAAGGCACACGCACCTCTACCCACTGCTATGGGCTTTGTAAAGTTGAAAAGAAAGTCTTCTAAAGATGGTTGGAAAGTCTCAGCTCTCACTCGTTTTCACTCGCCACAGCTAAACAGCTCTGAATCCTCAGCCCTTTCCACCTCAGGGCTTCACGCCACAAGGGTCACAGAGGCGGCCTTATGTAGTCAGCTGGGTGGTCAGCTGACCGACAGGATGATTTAAAGGCACACGCACCTCTACCCACTGCTATGGGCTTTGTAAAGTTGAAAAGAAAGTCTTCTAAAGATGGTTGGAAAGTCTCAGCTCTCACTCGTTTTCACTCGCCACAGCTAAACAGCTCTGAATCCTCAGCCCTTTCCACCTCAGGGCTTCACCTGTCATTCTATTACAACATTAAAGTACCACACAAAACACAGTCTTTTCAAAGCAACAGACTCTACTCATATAGTTTCAGTTTAGGCCCTCCTGCATCAAGCTATTTTAAAGGTGTCATAGATTTCACTGGGTTAGGTGTAAGCCTTAGTTTTGGTGAGAGTGTTCCATATGTCAGGACCAGCAACTGGGAGAGTAGAGAGGGTCAGTTTGTTTGTCATGCTGGACCATAGGAATCTTCCTGGAACACATTTGGTGTGGAAGTTGGAGCGATATATAGGACACATGCACCATGTAGTTCTTCTAGTAATACGAATGACCTTGCAATTGATGAAGAATTGGCAGCCAGTGCAGATATATGTTTAGTTCAGTGGAGAAATTATTCTATTTCTTGAGGCTGAACACAAGCTGCACTGCACTGTCTTTTTATGTTTTGTGATCTCTTTTTGGCATGTTTTGTTAGGAGGTTATTACAGTACCCCAAAAACCGTTTTTGTTCAAAAGTCCAGTAACATTAGACAATGATTTGTCACTGCATCAGTTCTGATATTTAAAATTAAATCACATGTATTATTTGCTTTATGAACAGCTGACACGTGTTTCGACCCTTCCGGTTATCCTCAAGGCACGCTAATGAAAATAGCGTCCAATCCCTCGTTGCAGTAGCTTCATGATTTCCAGGTCTGGCATGACCCTCATATTACAATACACTGAGTATTGTGGCAATGCTGAGTCAATCTGTTGGCCTCTGAAACATGTAATCCCAAAAGGGTAAATTCAAAGAAATCCTTTATTTTATAACTCGATCAACTGGGTGATCAAGTTATAAAAAACATGTTTGCGGGCATTAGCCCATTGAAGACTTCCAATGTGGGAGGATCAATCCCATTACCTTTGAAGAAATAGGCAGACACCCAAATCAAGTGTGGAGCAGGAAGTGCATGGCAGCAGTTTTCCGAAAAATAGAATCCTTTAATTGGAAGGATTTCTTTGAATTTACCCTTTTGGGATGACATGTTTCAGAGGCCAACAGATTGACTCAGCACTGCCACAAGACTCAGTGTATTGTAATGTGAGGATCATGCCAGACCTGGAAATCACACGGCTACTGGAACAAGCGATTGGACCCTATTTTCATTAGTGTGCCTTGAGGATGACCGAAGGGTCGAAACACGTGCCGGCTGTTCATAAAGCAAAGAATAAATGTAATTTAATTACAACTATCGGAGCTGATGCATTGACAAATAATTGTCTAATATTACTGGACTTTTGAACAAACCGGTTTTTGGGGTGCAAAAGCACGAGATACCTTCCCAACCTGAAGTTTTCATTGTTTGAACTGTTCAAGCTTTGTGGGAGGTTTAGGGATTTAGGTTAACTCGCTGCCACCCGTACCTTGAATTGTATGTTGAATGTATTGGAATTTATATGGGAATACTTAGAGTGGTAAATAGCGCACAACCATATAGATAGATCCCACAGCCTAATCACATAAGTTATTACAGTAGTCTGATCTAGACCAGTACTTAGTTCATTAGACTTTGTTACTCCTCTCAATGACATGGAGCATCTAAAGAACGAGGGTGAGGGGGCATTGCCAGCTGCTTACAGTTAAAGAGTGTTGCTTTGTGAAGGAGAGGTCTTTATTGAAGATTTCTCCGGGGTTTCTGGTTTCGTTGATTGGTCTTTGGTGTGGGTTTAATTCATTTGGCTAGATCTTGGTACAACTATTGCTTTAGTAAGGCCAACATGAAGGACTTCTGTCTTTCTTGCATTTAGTCATAGTTGGCGTTCTACAATCCAGGCTTAGATGGAGTGGATGGTTTTGGTGAGGCAGTAGGGGATACTTAAAAATGTTAACAGGGCTGTGGTGTTGAGATGGATTCTGAGATGTGCATCATCTGCATATGTATTGAATGCTATGTTGAACTGGTCAAGTAGCTCTGTTAAGGGGAGGGTGTAGACATTGAATAACCCTCGGGAGATGCACAATCCTTGCGGCACACTACAAGAGAGGGCTATCGTCTTGGATGTGAGACCACTGTCTTATCCTAGCTGAGAGGTATCCAATACGGAAAGAAGGACAGTGTGGTCCACCAGGGTGGATACCAATGAGAGATCTATATGTTTGTTTGCCCTGGATCAGTTATAGTCTATGCTCAGAAAGATATATTTTCTATTATCTTGAAACTTGGTTTCAGTGCTTGTCAATGGGCAGCAACTGGACTGCTTATCACTGAATTAGCCATTGTGTTACATTGGGATTGCCCTCACGGCCACTCTCCTTCTCCTGATATAGCTGTGGAAGTTCATAGTTTCTTGTCATGGATACATACATCTCTGTCTATACCTGGCCCACTCTGGGATGATCTCTGCATGCAAAGCTAGAGAAAGGCACAGGTAGGCAAAGTAGTAATAGTAGTAATACACATATGTTTTCCCCTGCCTCCTACCTATTTCTTTAACGTCCCTAGTCCTGATGTCCATGGACCACTTAGAGATTGTTCTAAGGTATAGGTGGAGGGCAGGAGCAGGAAGGCAGAAAAGCAGGAAGGCAGGAAAACATCATTCTTTTCTAAGGCACAGGAAAAGGGTTATCAACCCCCCTAAATCCATTAAAAATAAATAAGTATATACAGATTAAAACTCAATAAAACTCAATAAGCACTCCTACTCCTTTAGTCTGGTGTACTGTTTTCTAGTGATCTTTTAGGGACTTGGTATGCAGCTTTGGCTTTGGTGGTTGTTAGGGCAAAGCCTTGTTCAGTACAACAGCTGTTTTTTTTATTTATTTTAATTCTTATAAAGCACCACTTGCCCGTGGGCCTCAGGCGCATATAGAACAGAGACAAGGCAGACAACACAAACGAAATGGAGGGTCCAGGGGGGAGCAGGACAGACCAGGTTAACAGGTTACTTAACCTGGTTTAAGATTGAATAAATGCATTTTGGTCAGTTTCTTAAAATCTTTGAGAGAGTTTACTGATCTGAGGGCTAGAGGAAGCTTATTCCAGGCAGAGGGTGTTTGGAAACCAAAGAAAGTTCGGCCAAATTTAGTGAGCTTGAACCTGGTTTGCTCCAATTGTGCTTGGTCTAGAGACCGGTGGACGCGACAAGGACGGGTGACCTTCAGGCGGTCTATGAGGTATTGAGTTGCTTTGTGGTTCTGAGATTTGTGAGTCAGGGTGAGTAGTTTATGTGTCACACGATGTGTGATGGGGAGCCAGTGAAGCACTCTCCTTGCTTCAAAGATATGATCTCTCCGGGATAGTCCATGAATCGCCCTGACAGCTCCATTTTGGGTAGTCTGCAGTGCTTTGAAGTTGGCTTGTGATGTACCCAACGGTAGACTGTTGCAGTAATCTAAGCAGGAGTTCACAAGAGCAGTGGCCAGTAGGAAGATGTTACTGAATGAGATATATGGATAGATGTAATTTAGTAGTTTGGTAATGTAGCTGCAGGTTGCTTGAATATGGGCAACATGCGGCTACATGTTAAGCTCTGCATAAAGAATAACACACATGATTTTTACACTGCTGCCAACTGTGATTCTGCTGCCCACGATGGTAAAAGACTTGTAGTCAGTGTGCAGTTTTTTGAGTCGCTGAGAAGAGGCCATGATCAGGAGCTCTGTTTTACGTAAATTGAGGGCAAGTGAATTTGTTGTCATCCAAATCTGTATTGAGTCATAGATTGCGTTGATGTCAAGTGCATCCTGGGCATAGATGCCTGATATCTCCAGGATGACCTGGATGTCATCGGTGTAGTTGGTTTACCGGACACCCATGTCATCCAGGTGAGAAAGCAGGGGCATGACATGGATATTAAACAAAGGGGGGAGATGCAGGACCCCTGCGGAACCCCACAGGTGATTGCCGAGGGTATAGAGATAGTGACGTCCACTGCCACTCTGGCGGACCTAGGTCAGAGAAAGGATGAAATCCATTGGATGGCAGAATCCATGCAGGTAGCATGTTCATGTAGCCTGGCCACAAGTAGGGAATGTTCGACCAGGTCGAAGGCCGCTCAGAGGTCCACAAGCACTAAGAGGGCAGGCTGACCTTTGTAGATGATGCTGGTGAAATTGGATTTGAGATCCACCAATGCAGTTTACGTGCCATTCTTAGCTCTAAAACTAGACTGCCGATGATTGGGAATGTTGTTGCTTTCTAGGAACTCTTTTAGTTGCAGATAAGCCAGGCGACCTATGATTTTTAGTATGAAGGGGACATTAGTTATAGGCCCGTAATGCTTAGGAATGGAGGGGTCCAGTTTTTTTCAACAGTGGGGTGCTCCACTCTTGTTTGAGAGAGGAAGGAACATTGTCTTCAGTGAATGATAGATTAACCAGTTTGGTAACCCAAGGGGCCAGAACATTCATACAGTCGTTAAAGATGTTTGAGGGACAGCTATCACCCTTGCAGGCAGTCGGTTTCATTTCAGCCACGATCTTAGAAATGTGAGCCTCGGAGCATTGTTTAAATTCAGATTTAGGGAAAGTTGTTATGTTTGAGTCGCTGAGGAGCTCAGCGAGGGTGGAGACACAGTCCTGTCAGTAGGAGAGTTTGCTGATGGGCCAAGATAGCCTGTTGATGGCCAGTGATTTTAGAGGAAAATTCCTCGTGAATCATTTCACAGCAGGCAGCATCTTTAGTGGGTGCTGGTTTGCAAGTGTTTTTTTTCCCCTCAAATTCTTTAAGAATCGGAAAGAGCTTCCTGGAGCTTGATTTGGCTGTGTTAATTTTGTTATTGAAACTAGCAGATTTTTCCTCAATGACTGCTACTTTATATTTTTTAGATGCGTGTTTATAGGATAGAAGGGTGAGGGAAGAGAGGTGCTTCTGCCACTCCCTTTCTGTTGACCTTTTACGGTGCCTAAGATGCAGGATATCTTCATTGAACCAAGGGTTTCTGTTCACTTCAGGTTTAATTAGCTACAGTTTTTCCGGGGAGGGGTGCGTTACGGTTTTATTGATGGTTGTGGTCAAATGGCTGGCTAGGTTTTCAGAGTTGCTGAAAGAGTCAAGAGGGGAGAGCCTTGCGACAAGATGGGCTGATAATTTCTGAGAAATTATGTTTTTATTGTTTCTGGTTATTTTAAAAAGTTTTGGTCCAACATCGCGTCTTGGAGGGGCGGATGAAAGACAAATGGAGATGTTCACGAGAAAGTGGTCAGACCAGGGGCCTGGAGATACAGTGGTGTTGTTGACCTATTCATGATGAGTGAGATCCCAGTCAAGGGTGTGTCCCCCTTTCTGAGTGGGGATACAGACCCTTTGTACAATTCCGATGGAACCCAATGCCTCAAGGAGAGATACCGTTTGTCATGAGGTGCGTTGGCCCAGAGATTGAAGTCCCCAAGGACTATCACAGGGGAGTTAGGTCTGGAAATGTTATTAAGCAGACTGATGAACTGTTCCTCAAACGAGAGAGTCTCACTGGGGCTGGATAGATTGCAAGGATAGTAAGGGAGGTGTTGTCATTAATTTTGATTTTAGTCAGCAGGCTTTTGCACCCTTCAGGAGAATCATGTACAACAACATGTAAGTTTAAGTGTTTGTTAAAGATACCAGCTACACCCCCTTCTCTGGCCAGAGCGATCAATACGGGCAATCAAGAAGTCAGGCGGGATGGCCAGGGTGGCACTAGGGGGTGTTGCTTCATTTGGCCAGTATTCTGCTATGGCCAGGACATCAGGCGTGTTATTCATAATTAAGTTGTGGATTTCCACCCCATGGCACATCAATGAGCTTGTATTCAGAAGGGAGAAGCACAGTATGGCTATCGGCTGGAATTTATTACCTATGATGCTGGTGTGGCTGGTCAAGGCAGACAGGGGGCTCTAGGGCCGATTGCCGAAGGGTTAGGTGTGGATTCTTTTATTGCCTGGCTGTCAGGGCAGGAATCAGAGATGTGTGACGTTCCGGGTCTGGTGCGTGTCCTACAGACTCAGCAGAAACAGGGCTTGTGGGGTCTACCGGGACAAATTCAGAAGTCAGAGTTCCTGGTAGCGGGGGCCTGTGGGGTCAGCGAGGGCAGGGTGGAGTGTGTCTTCAGGTGGCGCAGTGCTATGCCCGGATTGGAAACCTAGTGGCGTTACGAACTCTAACAAGTGTTTACAATTATAGAGGGTGTGCAGTCTCCATATGCATTTCAAGTTTGCACAATTTCCTTAAGGTCCTGCAGTCCTAATCCATCTCTCTAAAATATATGAATACACAGCTACCTAAGCAGCTGCAAAATATACGAAGCATATAAAGTACACACTTTATTACAAATGAAGCTCTTCAATTCCTTGCTTGCTGTATCCTGTCATTGGCATCCTGGTCATGGCTGTTTGTCCTAATGTCTATTGCAGTGACTCCCGTGGGTGGATCATGTTCTGAAAGTCCTGTTGTTGTACTTCTAGTGCAGGGAGTGCCATGACTGAAAGTGCAAGCTGGGGCCATCCATTTGCTAGAATTACCCGAAGCAGCAACTGCAAAGCAGCAGAATGCCTGTAGAATCACAAGCCATGAATTCCATGAGCGGCCAGCAATATGACGAGCTGTGGGGTGCAGGTATGAAGACTGTACTTTCCTTGGCTTTGTATGCAAGGAGTGGCTTGGGATATATTAGGGTTGCTGCGACTTGTGGAACAGCAAGCCCCAGGCCTCATTCTGCAGAAATGGTCCCGGTTAAGAAGTAAATGAGGGGGATCAGGGGAGGCACAGGTCATCGGCCACATAACGCAGCTGGAGATAGCCTATGTAAAGAGGGAGCTAGAGGTTTGGCAGCCTCGCACGGTGGGCCAAAGAGATAAAGGAAGCATCTCTATCGTAAGCAGAACCGCTGGCAGTGATCAACCAGGTAATGACAGCTGGTGCAGGGTCCATGGTGGGGGACCTAATAGCAGCAGAGCACCTGGTGTTAGAGCCGCCTCGGCAAGAGGGATTTAGCTCTCAACTGTCCACTGCACATTATTCTTCTCTTATTGAATGTATGGCTCCAGATACTTACTTTTGAAAGGGGTTCACTGTAGGCCCAGGAGCTGCAGGATGTGCATTCCAGGGGAGCATGGGCTGAAGCAGTGCTCTCTTTCCTCTTCTATAGAAGCATCATTTTTATATACACTTGTGCTTTATTGGTAATCCCCATTTACGGAGAGGGAGTTTCATATGTTAATTGTTCCAAGTCTACTAATTGCTCATGTCTATTTGGCCGAGTACACACATGTATTCTGGCCCTGGTGAAGTGTCATTTTGCTGCCGACCTCTATATAATGGGCCTGAAGTTTATGTTCTTAGCTCTAAAATGTCACCCCAAGGACCTCCTCTGTTGGTGCCAACTGCTTGTAGCATCAGCCCCCATGATTATTTTCAGATCTACTCTCCCAGAATATTTAGCAGCCTGCAGCCACCTGGGTGCAACTGGGTCCTGGTGTTCACATGCCATACGATCTCAGCATTAGGGTAGCCTACCCTTAGACTGTCTGGATTCCTGCATACCTGGCATTACTCAAACAGGTCCTACAAGATGAGTCGTTGCGGTTCCCTAACTCTGTGTACAGTGAATGTGACGTGTAATGTGTGTAGGTCTGGTTCATTTCATTGATTCGTCCCATCATAACTGCAGCTTATTTCCCTGCCTTGATGGCACCGTCTGTTCAGCAGTTGCCGTTCGATTTTGGTAATGGTGTTAGGTTGCTCCAGGGGGCCTTGGAATTGTTGCAATCTATGGGAATGAGCCCCCTTCATTTCCTTCACTGGTGCCTGTTGTGTGCATGGTGCCCACGCTTTGTGGCATTCACCTTGGCTGCTTATGACCTCAACTGCCCCTCCTTAACTCTCCATCAGTACTTTGCCAGTCTAGCTGGTCAGTCAATACCTGCTCTGGATCCTTCTGTGTGTTTGGCTCCTGCTGCTCATGCACTCCCACTGCATAGTTCTCTGCTGGCTCGTGTTGGTCTTCCGTCGTGGTGCTTGCCTTTCACCCTCCTTATACTTTGGGTCCTTTGAGCTTAACTACTTCTCTATCTATGATAATCTTCAACCCACCAGGGATTTGTAACTGTGTTTGCATTATTTTCTTTTCATTTCGTTGCTGTTATTTCTTGGTCCCTGTCCCTTCTAGCCCTCCTCTACAGATGTGCATTCTCTCTGTCAGGGCCTTACTGCTTTTTGTGGCCTCATATCATCCCCTCTTTTGATCTCTCTAGACTTGCTTTGCCTGCAAGTGGTGGTTTTTGAATAAAGACTCACTATTCAGAATCCTTGCAAGTAATATGCCCAAAATTGCACCTTACCTGGTGTCCATATGCTGCACATTCACACTGCATACCCACTCTCACCAGGCACATAGACTCTCTTACTGCACATGCACCCACACGCTGTGCATAAACCGACACATGGAACACATCCATCCACTATACATACACTGAAACACTGCAAATGACCCTCACACTGCACATATATGCTCACACTGCACTCTCACATTGTTCATGCACCGTTGTGCAATGCATGGCCTCAGACGATTTTCTCCACCAGGCTACAGGTAAGGGTTCTCCTGCTGCTGCCCTGCGATCCCTAAAACACCTTCCCAGGCCAATGCGACCCTTGCAGCATCCCCCCAGCACCTCTCCTTCTTCCCTAGCCCTCACCCAGGCCCTTATTGGCTGGATCCTCGTGTGCACCATCAACATCCCTGCCTAACGCTCGCCGCTGCTACCTGCTTAATTCCCCACACCAGGAGTAGGTGAGTGGGGCTGCAGGGCGCGACTGCCATTTTGGGTAGGAAAACCCTTTAAAAAGTGTTTGGATCCCCTTGTGTAACCCAGCGACCATTTCCTGGCTTCTCCCCTCCAGCCCGCCTCCCATCCCGCCCCCGGGCAGTGATTGGATCCCCCTTCATCTCATAACCAGCCCTCCAAGGGCAGCCCTCTGCCCGGCAGCCCCCTGTGGCTAAGGGCCCCAAAGGCAAAGGGCGGCTCCAAAAGAGGCGGCTCCAGGAAGTGTCAGCAGGTGTCCGCAAAGGAAGCGAGTGGCCAGCCATCAACTATCAACTACAAGGACCAGTAAGGTAGGAGTGGCCTGGGCTAGGGAAGAGCTACAACTCTATCCTAGAATCGTAGCTACTTAGCAAACTAACGTCAATCAGTGTGATTATTCCCTGTTGCCCCTCTCCCTCCGACACCCTCAAGTAAGACAAATCAAACCATGTAATAACAGTACCCAATAAACCTGCTGACCATCGACCACTCTCCCATTATATAGGTCTCTCAAATCTAGTTGGGGTTCAGTGTCCAAATTGCACTGTTTGATACTTAGATTGCATTGATAGACCTGTCTCTTGAACTTAGCAGAGGCTATCTGTCCAAATTGTATTGTGTGATACCTAGATTGCATTGATAGGCCTCTCTCCCACTATACAGCTCTCTCAAATCTAGTAGGCGTTCAGTGTCCAAATTGCATTGTGTGATACTTAGACTGCATTGATAGACCTGTCTCTCAAACTTAGCAGGGGGTCTCTGTCCAAATTGCATTGTGTGATACCTAGAGTGCATTGATAGGCCTCTCTCCCACTATACATGCCTCTCAAATCTAGTAGGCGTTCGGTGTCCAAATTGCATTGTGTGATACTTAGACTGCATTGATAGACCTGTCTCTCAAACTTAGCAGGGCACTCTGTCCAAATTGCATTGTGTGATACCTAGATTGCATTGATAGACCTCTCTCCCACTATACAGATCTCCCAAATCGAGTAGGGGTTTAGAGTCCAAATTGAATTGTGTGATACTCAGACTGCATTGATAGACCTGTCTCTCAAACTTAGCAGGGGCTCTCTGTCCAAATTGCATTGTGTGATACCTAGATTGCATTGATAGGCCTCTCTCCCACTATACAGGTCTCCCAAATCTAGTAGGTGTTCAGTGTCCAAATTGCATTGTGTGATAGTTAGATTGCATTGATAGACCTGTCTCTCAAACTTAGCTGGGGATCTCTGTCCAAATTGCATTGTGTGATACCTAGAGTGCATTGATAGGCCTCTCTCCCACTATACATGCCTCTGAAATCTAGTAGGGGTTCTGTGTCCAAATTGCATTATAGGATACTTAGATTGCATTGATAGACCTGTCTCTCAAACTTAGCAGGGGTTCTGTGTCCAAATTGCATTTTGTGATACTTAAATTGCATTGATAGACCTGTCTCTCAAACTTAACAGGGGCTTGGTGTCCAAATTGCTTTGTGTGATACTTAGATTGCATTGATAGGCCTCTCTCCCACCATACAGGTCTCTCAAATTTCGCTGACCAACTCACTCTAAAGTGAGACAGAACCCACCAGGGAATTACTGTGGAGTGACACTCATATTAGGGGCTCAAGTCCTAGCTGCATCCTCAAAGTCACCCCCAACTGGTAGACATCCTTCTTAAACCCACATAGCTATCGCACCACAGTGAACCGCGCTCAGGGTGACAGATACTAAAGAGAGCCACCAATAACACCCAAGTCGATATAACCGCTAAACACCTCCCCTACCCCTCCCAAGACAGTGACGGAATGAGTCAACATCATCAACTGGAATACCACCAAAAGACAGAGCCCAAACTGAAACCGGACAGCCCAACACACCCAGTACTACACCACAAGACAATCAGACCAAAGCAGAACCAACTGGACACCAGCAAACAAAAAAAGGACTAAACTACTCCCAAACCTATAATGCCACACAAACGACCCATTCTGAGGGAAAGAAAAAGAGAAGAAAGAACAAACACTCCGGAACAACAACAAAGAACCACAACTACAAAAAGCACCCCCACAGACAGGAACACAAACTGAACCAACACTGTGAGAAGAGACAAATCCCTCTACTAACACCATACCTCACAGACAATTGGCCATCAGAGCAAACTAACTCAATGCTAGAAGCAACAACATCAAACAATCTAACACAAGCGCGCAGAAGAAGGATGAACAACACGAGAAATAACAAACACACAACTGACGCAATAACACCTTACATCACCAAAGCAAGAGGTACTTCCATCGACAACCAAAACTCCTGGAAGACAAACCCGATGAAAACAAAAACCAAGACAGAACCTAGAAGAACTCTTCGAAGACGCTGACACCCCGAAACCTACACCTCAACAAGAGATCGACCAGGAAGGAAACCTCAACATCGATCAAATGACTACCTCAACAAAAAAGTGCAAACCTAACAACACCTCCAAACTCCACTGCAATCTAATAAACGCAAGATCCATGTCAAAATATTCTCACCACAGAAACCTGTCTGGACGACAACTATAAAATCACACACCAAAGCTGCCTTCCAAACAATTTCAAATGCCTTCAAATAAACAGGAAAATCATAAAAGGAGGAGGCATTGCAATAGCATACAAAGGACACCAGAAAATAAAAACAGACAAACCGCTCAACATCATCAACTGCGAAACCATGGTAATACACCTAACAGCAAGCCCAAAAACCAACATCACATTCATCCTTGTGTACAGACCACCGACATATGACGCAACCTTCATCGACAACTTCATAGAAGCCATCAACCACGAACACCTAATCATCCTGGGGGACAGACAGTCACGCCAACTCCCAAAACTCACTGATTGGGCAACAAACTACCATGAAACTACGACAACTACTCAAAGGGGCAACACACTTGGCAGGACACACCCTCGACACAATCTTCGCCAAGGAAAAACTCATCACCATAGCACCACCAATACAAATACTGTGGAGTGACCATCTCATCATCCCATTTGTGATCACTCTGCCTACTCTATTCTGCATCCAACCTCCTAAACTCACAGCCGCCACAAAAAGAAACTGGAAACCTATCAAATAAAGCAGCCTATTCAAACAACTGGAGTTAACCAAGGCCTCAACCACAGAACTAGAGCTAGCTGACCTAGACGGGAAAGCGGAGGTACTACACAAATCGATTGTAGACACAATTGACATGATCACCCCAGAAAAACCATTCACCCCATCGAAAAAAAAGAAGAGCAATGGAAAAATGGTTCAGCCCACTATGAAGCATCATGAAAAAGGAAAACAAAAAGATGGAACTGGAATAGAGGAAAGAATACAACCTAATTAAAAAAACACTATTCCAGAAACAAATACGTGCATACAAGAACGAAATTCAAAAGGCAAAGAGAAGGCATTAGGATGACAGAATCACAAATACCACCAACGCACAAAAATAAATGTTTAACATCATTAAAAGATGAGAAACCCACCAGGCTGCAATAACACCCCAACTTCGTCAGAGAAACTATGCAACAACCTTGAAGACCACTTTAAGAAAAAAATCAATGACATCAGTCAGACCATACAAAATGGACCGACCAACCACAACATACAACCAAACGAACACAACACAGAACCACAGCACAAACTCAAAAACTATCCTGAAATATCAGCAGAGGCATTCGCAATGCTGGTAAAACACAGCAAGAAAGCTGGATCACCCATGGATCCCTGTCACCTGGACATCTACAAATCAATCCTCGCACAAAGAACGCCAGCAGAATATTACAGAAACCTTCTAAATCTATCACTAACAACAGGAACTGTACCTAGGACCTTCAAATCAGCATATATCAAACCACTTCTGAAAAAAACAAGTGGCGATGTAGAAGACCTCTCCAACTACAGGCCAATCTCAAACATTCCCTACCCAACAAAACTCCTGGAAACCTACGTATATAAACTAACCCAAGGACACATAGAAAAACACCACCTGCTAGACCAACCACAAGTCTGTTTCAGACCCGCAAGCGGAAGGAAACAGCACTACTATCCATCTGGGATGACCTAAAAACGAACGCAGACTCAAACACAACTTGAGCCCTGATTCTGCTAGACCTCTCAGAAGCCTTCGACACAGTTAGCCATGACACCCTAACCAAAAGACTAGAAGACATAGGCATATCAGACACAGCACTTCTATGGACTAAATCATTCCTAGCAGACAGAACAGAAACCGTATGGATCAAACCCTTCAAATCCACCCCACGAGTTAATGACTGTGCAGTACCAAAAGGATCCTCACTATCACCTGTGTACTTCAACGTGTACCAGACTCCAGTTATTAAAATCTTCAAAAAATACAACATTACATGCTACAACTATGCAGATGATACTCAAATCATCTACAAAATCAAAGACAACCAAAATGATCATTCAACCCTAATCGACTGTCTAAAAGAAGTCTTCGACTGGATGAATGCCAACAACCTGAATATCAACCCAGGAAAGACAGAAATCATGATCATATCCAAAGAGCATGAAACAGCCATCCCGTGGCAAACGGTGATGGGAACCGCACCTTCACCATCTAAAGTAGTAAATAATCTGGGAGTCCTGATGGACAACACCCTACCCTTAGAACCACAAATAAATGCAACAGTCTACAAATGTTATTTCCCCTCCTACACACGGCAAGAAGAATCCTACCTTTCATCTACTTCACGCACAAAACACTCACTATTGTCGCCCTCATCATGTCAAAAATCGACTATGCAAACAGCCTCTACATCGGAATCCAAGAATACCTCCTGAAGAAACTACAACGGATCCAAAATACAACAGCCAGACTACTCCTCAAACTATCCAGAAAAGACCACATCACTCCTGCCCTAAAAACACTACAGTGGCTCCTAGTAAAACATTGCATCACCTTCAAAACAATGTGCATAATGCACAGGGCAATAAGTGGACGATAAGCAGAATTCCTACAAAAGAAAATAAGAATCTACAAGCCAACAAGACTCCTCAGATCAAGCAACGAAATCCACCTGGAACTAAAACCATACCTTAAGAAAAAACTTGGAGGCACCTCATTCGACTGCTTAGCCGCAAAAACCTGGAACAACATCCCAAAAGAAATAAGAAACATCAAAGATCACATAAAATTAAGGAAATTACTAAGAACCCGGCTCTTCAACACCACAGATTCAAACTGAAAACCGAAACAAAAAAATGACTAAACTGGAGAGGACACTGACAGCCCCAGTACAGACGGGAAAGCCTCCATGGCACCTTGACAGGTGACGCCAGGTAGAGTGAAACACAGGCAGCACCCATAGAAACGGAGTCAATAACCTCTGCCATTCCCACCCAACATCCTCACACGCCCCTTAGGTGCTAATAGGTACCACAGTGTTGTGGAATTGTCGGGATATCGGCATTCACCACACTAGGTGAGTTGGGGACATGGGTAGGTCCACTGGCCCTATCAGAGGGAAGGGAGGACAGATGGGGTTGTGAGGGAGGCTGGTGGAGGTTCGGGCCAAATGTGAAAGGGACGGTGAATGCCGAATGGGCCCAGATCAGGACAGAGGTGCAGGGTTGCCCCCACACATCACCTGGGGAGACTACACAACCCCAGCGCCTCAGTTGAGGATAGAGAGGCCAACTAACCGATTCCACTAACAATTTGCCCTTCTGCATAAACCCCTCAAACTCCAAACCAAACACAACCACAGACCTACAGAACAACAAACTGCACAAACTTCACTACATTCGAAAAACAAAACAAAAAACACACATAGACTTGCACAACAGCACACAACGACTGCTGGCCGCAAACACCTCAGGCCCAGCCAACAGACCCACAGGGCTGAGGCTGCCAACAGCACATCACTGCTCTCTTGCACTTTTCCAGCTTCCTCCCATTAACTCAGCCCCCCTTCCTCTTTCAGACTTGCCAGAGCGCCAGGGGACCACTCCGGTGGCGATAGTGCGCAGTACACATGTCCTTTAACATCAACATTAACAAAGCCATGCACACAACTCGCACATTATACAACCTCCATGCATAACCATACCTATTAGCTATGTCAGTGCTTGTTCTAGACATGATTCCTTAATGTTCATGGTCACTGTGTGGCTGGAGAGAATCAGTGGAAATCTCATTGGAATCTGCCTTTCTCAGTGAATCAAACTCGATTACTGGTAATGCAGATGTGAAATACTGATTAACAACTGAATAAGTATTGGGATTATTCTCCATTTTAGAGCCGCATTGGTCTGCTTTGCGGATGGAAGCTGTTACTGCATAGCCATTACCTTCACCACCATTGCCTCAATTAGTACCTCTTTACATTCACTTGCAAACAGGGGGTACAAAAGGTAATACTTCCAAATACGATCTCTTTTACAACTGATGCCAAACTCTAAACGTGACCCTAAAATAATAAGAGAGCCATTACACGCTGTGCGGTATCTTTCACTTCCTTTAATACACAAACATAGAATTACAGTGACTGCCTGGGGTTGCCATGTGTTACATCGAAGGTCCCTTATGTTTCTGAGTCATGCAGTTCCTTTAGTTATTTCCCATTTTCGAGTGCCATATTACTGCATACATGATTCATGTATGCACTACTACATTGTGTGGAGGAAATTTCCACCACACAGAGCAGGTGGTTTTGAGGATTTTGTTGTTGAAACTCGTTGTATGGTGGAGAGTTAACACATGTAGCCATTCTGCGTGTTTTACAGTGACAGCTACACTTGTGCCCCACACCTCTGGGGCAAAGCCATAATGGGCAACATTATGAGATTTACCACCTAATTAGTTTACCGTTGCCTCCGCTTGTATTTATCCAAATACGACAGATTACAAGTCAACAGCATTCCTAATGCGAAGCAATGCTAAAATCAGTTCGAGTCCCCGCCTCCTCATACGTGAGGCTAATAATATTATCTGCGTTCCACGGCAGAAATGTAATCTACAAGAGAGAGGTATTACTAAATGTTTGTTATAATAGTTTTACAAATAAAATTATTTGTATAAAATAAATCCTGTAATTTGTGATGAGTTATTGAGCACGAAAATGAGTAATTACAGCTTAACTCTTTATTTCAAGAAGTGTGCATATGACATCTTCATGAAAAAGTCAGATTAGCGCAACTGTAACCAAATCTTAACAAAGTGTTTTCAGTAAACCTTAACAGCCAGACAGTGGGCCTTATTCCCAGTCGGGCGGTCCGGTAAAAAAGTGCCGGTATTCGTGGATGTCAGCACTTTACCGGACTACGGGTTTGCCAGTGGGACATCTTGGCTTACTTCCAGCCAAAAGCTGGAGGTAAGCCAATGGCCCTGCCGGCAAACAAAGCCTGCATTATCGGCACTGGCGTTGCCGGTATTGACGTGCAAATCCCCACATGGAGCCCTATGGGATTTACTCCATCCCTGCGTCCAATACCGCAGGACGGAGGGCCGGAAACGGTAACGGCCTTTGCTGGTTTTCTGGCAGGGCTGTAATGAGGCCCAGTATTCAGTGTGGAATGTGAATACCTCATGTTCGCCTTGATAAGCACTCAAATTGCAATGTATTCTTGCTTTCACTTGATCTGTATACTGCGAGTGATGACTTTCGTATACTGGGCATATTTGCCTCTTATCCGGCCAATGATGATAAATGAATAACATGATCAGCAAGGTATTATACTGGGCATATCTGCCTCTTATCCGGCCAATGATGATAAATGAATAACATGATCAGCAAGGTATGCTTAACATACTGACAGTAAAAGCCCACTCAAAATTAAGGCTCATCCACATGTTGACTTTTTGAAACTTTAATAAACTGCCAGCATTTACTCGAAATCTGAAGAGACTTTTCCAGACAAGCGGCCTCATAACGAGTTTGGTGGTATGGAAAAATGGGTGGTAATTCCGTTATGCCACTTTTTGGCAGTTACGGAATTGCTACTTTTTTACCGCACAGACGAAGTATAGGTTTGACCTTAAAGTTGAGGTTTTTCCTCCAGCATCATGCTCCGGGGGTAAATCCGTCATGTTAACGCCATATTTTGGGTGAATTACCGCTGGCTGTATTCTGACAAAATGCCCATGGAGTCCAATGGACTCTGAAGATAGGCAATAACACTGCCATACCACCACTTGTAATCCCATGGTAAACCCATGGAACCAAGTGGCGGCAGCAGTAAGTGAGTTTGGCAGTAATTTGTTGGATTTACTGCCGAATTACCACCAAACTCATAATGAGGTCCATTGAATCATTTTACCCAATGGAAAGGAATCTATTAAGTGATACGTATGTGTCGTGTACATTGTGCAGATGGTGTTCCTTTTTATATAATTAAAATGATGCTTTCCTGCAGCATGTAAATCGGGGGTTCAAATACGTCAACACACGATGCATGCCTGGTGCCCCATTTGTTTCTCGTGTATATGATGCAGTCCGTATCTTTACTGGAACGGTAGAGAGGGAACAATTATTCTGATAAACATAAAGGATTGGTTCCCTGCACATGGCTTCCTCCTAGACTGTTTGCATATCAGTCGCGTTGGCATCAGACATGCTTATTTACAATTGAATATTAACATTTCTTGTTCGTTTTTAATGGTGTAATCCTCTACTAATCTGTTTGTTGTAATGTCAGAAACACTTAGTGGAGTTTGATAAGCTCACAGGAGGCATGCACAGCCTTCAGAGGTCCATCCGACATGCTGAGAGGAGGTGACCTACAGCCAGGGTCGCTAATGGATAGCTACATTCTGTCTTCGCTAAAACAGAGCTTCGAGAGACAACATGTTTTCTAGATCCAAAAGACATAAATCGGTGCTTCACAACGTGGAAGCCACTTGTCATTTTGCTAAGCAGAGAATAGTACACCCCCATCAAGTACAATTTGAGACATGTGACCTCGTCCTTTGTATTTTAAACAATGCACAGTGACTCATAATATGCTTTTTTATGTGAAACCTTTGAACTGTGAACTTCTAAAATTCCTACATATTTTTTAAATAAAAAAAAAAAACATATTGAACTTTATTTGGAAAAAAAATACATATAAAAACACTTACAAAGCAGCATTCAATCTAAATCATTGCCCAACTACAATCCAAACGGCAGAGCAATAGAAAACATCCTCCAGCCACTGAAGCCCCTTGAACTCTAGCCACGATCCTCATAAAGGCGTTTAGGGAACAGAGGGGATGTGGTAGTGCGGGAGAGGGTGCTTTCCCACACAGGAAAATGTATTCCTTATTC
The DNA here is from genome assembly GCF_040938575.1 of Ambystoma mexicanum. Lineage (NCBI taxonomy): Eukaryota > Metazoa > Chordata > Amphibia > Caudata > Ambystomatidae > Ambystoma > Ambystoma mexicanum. Next base: position 431,442,503 of record NC_090941.1, read on the forward strand.
ACAAATGGAATCTGCTTTCTGTGCATGAAATAGTGAAACCTCATTTGTGTCTGTAAGGAGCACATGTAGGTGCAAACAAAATGTCCATACATTTCCGATTTTGCTCTAGATCTTTTAAAAACATTTTTGAATCTTTTGTATGAGATTGCATTTAATTTCCTCTAAAAGAGATATAGATGACCTTTCATATTCTCAAAGATATCACCATGGCAAGCCCGTTAAAGGCTCATCATAGTGAAATGCGATCTAATCACCCACAAGCGTGCTGGGACCATAGGAATACATGATTGCCTGGCACACACCAGATACTAATGCATTTGAGGAGACTGGCACATGTAAACCTTCTTTAGGCACATGTTGCCAGAGAAATGCCAGGTCACCATTGTTAATAGGATGACCTGGGCATTTATTTGCTACACAAAACCAAAACAATCAGGCATCCTGTGCATTTTCAGCCCTTTGGATGTATCTATAAGGGGACAATGATGTTAGCATTCACGTCTCCAGGGTAAGAGGCCTAATATGGGAACGGGAGCCTAGAGGATGGAAGGAAGATAGAAGTGACTTTCACGTTAAACAGAAAGAAACAAATACACAGAACAAGCTGTAAGAAGATCGGTGCACAACCAGCAGGGTTACAATCGCTAAAATTGCACAGTAATGTAGAATATACTATTTTTGTTTCACCTATTCAGAATAATATAGTACTCCACCCCAAAGAGGAATCGTATAAACAACTTGTGATTATTTATACAACTGAATTATTTTAATACACAAGGCTAGACAATCTTACTTTTTTTGTAATCATTTCTATTATTTCACAATAAATAAACTTGGCCTAACCAATCTCTATAAAATGCATTTTTTTTATACCACTACAAAGTGAAAAGTCTTTTCGCCAGTAAAAACAATGGTCAGATTCTACCTGGATATAAATATTACTATTGTATGATATTAACACACACATTTAAGAGTGAGTCTTTAGATATACAACACGCACATGCATGTGCCCATTGATCACAGACAGATGCAGTAAACAAGTGTTAAATGAATTAGCATTCTTGCATAGTATGTACATATTACTAAGCTAAAATTACACTTTGTTTATCTTTAAAAACAGAAAACATTAATGCAAAATAGAAGTTGCACAAAAGAGTTCATAAAAATATAGGTTTGTGTTGTCTTGATGTTTTCAAAAAGAAACAAGGGGCTAAATTTACAAAAAAAAAGTGGTAAGTTTGTGCAACGTAATTGGCCACAGTGCGAACATTGCGTTGCCCAAATGTACAGAAACACTTGTGCTTTATAAATGACTTATCATAGCATAACTAATTCATGGAAGTAAATGTGTGCAGAAATCTGCAGTGCAAAGAACAATGATTAGTGCATGCCATGCTGACAACACGCCCCCTCCCCTCGGGTTGAAATAAACATAGTTGCGCCGGTCCTATGGGAAAGAAGTAATCAGGATTACTTGCCAGCAATTACCACTACTTCCACTCCTCTTCTGTGACCAACAAGTCCACTTCCCAGACCCTCCACTAATCTGCACCTCATAACCATTCCTTAAGGCAGCATTCGCAAGTCCTCCCTGTCCCTGCACCTCCACTAATCTGCACCCCAACACCCTCTATTAAGACAGCACCCATAAGTCCTCCGTTGTCCCAGTACCTCAACTAATCTGCGCCCCAACACACAACATTAAGGCAGGACCCACAAGTCCACCCCGTCTCAACACCTCCACTAATCTGCACAGCAACACCCTACACTAAGTCAGCACCCACAAGTCCTTCCTTGTCAAGTAACTACACTAATAAGTGCCCCCAAATCTGCATCACTCAATGCCACACGCTTCTTCCACACGGTACTTGCCCCAACAAGGTGCTACATCACAATAAGGCACCCCAAATACACATCACTGCAACGCACACTCTTATTCCTTCAGTGCATAGTACCGACACCAGAAGTTGGATGAAATGTTAAATGTCTGAGTGAGTACCCATTGAATCAGCTTGCTTGCAGAGCCCCCTGATGAATCCCCAGCCCACCTTAGTAGACCACATCCACCTCCATGGGATTTGGTAACAGCACTCACTTGATAACAGCTTAATGTATGTCCCCTCCATCCATGCCCCTTGTATGTAGGGACACATAATTCAGACTCCCACTGATGTACCAGTCTTTTGGCTGATGAACAGATACAACTATATGCTGGAACACACTCATGACCTGTTGTGAAAAGGGTACAGTAACATACCCAAGAATAATGAATACCTATACCCACACACTGTCCCTACAAGGTGACAAAGAGGCATGTAGGTGCTGTACAGTTCAATGGTGTTGTTAGCTTTGCAATCATGACTGCAACACCATTTGCCTGCTATGCATCTTGAATAAAATGGCCCAGTTGACGTGGAGCACTTACCTCCCTCAACTTTGCTGACCTATGTCTTCCATGATCCACACCTGGCAGACATCTTCCTCCAGGATTATCACTTGGACGCAGTGCTGGTGAATCCAGGACAGCCACCTCTGCTATGGCTTCCCCTTGGATCACAGTCAGCTGCACAACACCAGCCAACACCTTGATGCGTTTGCTTAAGGTGACATAGTCCTCATGTGAGGTGGGTAGCTCAGTGAATCAAATTGTGACTACATCCTTTTTTGTCAACCCCAATGCCAGTAAGCTATACCTGGTGTGGAAGTGTGAGCACAACCACATTGTCAATCAAGTGCCAAAGGGCAACCTAAGCTGTTGTGGCAGCATAAAGTAATGCATTGTACAGGAATCTGAAATCTGCAGCAGTGAATGTACAGAGGTGAATGCGCATTCTCCAGATACCTCAAACATCCCTTCACTGGATAACATCTGGCCAGACACTTGAGTAGCCAAGCTCAATAAGAAACACAAGCATCAAAATATAATATGCCTCTCATCTCCAAATGTCTCCCCACATCTCCACCAGTACACATAGAATCCAAAACATGCTCAACCAACACTGAAACACAGAAAGCAAATATGCAATGCACCTGCACCATACATTGCATCAGGCAACCATACTTGCTACACCCACCCATGTGATGGTCACTTCCCTACTTGTGAAACAAATGTCCACATGGCCATATAGGCAAGTCATTCAAAGTAATGCCACCATGCCTACTTCAAACAAATCCCAGCATGACTCACAACCCATGAAAGCATTTACTAAGGAAGTGCCATGACAACCACAGCATACAAGTCTGACAAACCCATTCACACCATGTAGAGTAAAATCCATCATGCCTTTACTGCAAAACATGGAAGTAGCCAAGCAACAGATACGTATGATAAACACGTGAAACACTTGCAACTCTAGACATGTCATCTCCCTAAATCTTGCATTGTCCACATATGTACATTGGCCATGAAGGCAGCATACCAAACATCACAATCAACTGAAACATGCACACATGTCCCCTAGCAAATGGGCCAGTGCCACTGTAAGCTATCAGTGTGCCCTAAACACATCTGACAGCAATATTACTTAGTTGGAGATCATGTTCACACAAAAGTTGCACATGTACAAAGAAGCACAAACGCATGCATATACCAGCAAACCAAGACATGCTGCACATGCCACAAAGAGACAAAAAACAGTGGTTTTGAATATTAAAATATGTATGTTTCTTTTTAAAATGGTTTTATTGATTTGGCTGAGTTATCAACCTTTCAATGGTTATACATAGTTATTATACATAATTATAAAAATTGGAATTAGACAGAAGACAATTAGCTATATTAATATGATATAGCGTGACTTCATACCTTGTACTATTAGTAACAGTTATATAATATGTCACCATACAGCTCATGACACCTAGACATATTTTACACAAAGTTAATTGTTTACATCCAAATAGTATATAAAATATATAAATTTTACTAAAGAATTTAAAACCAATTGTTTCGATCTATTCCATGCAGTATCAATTAATTCCATCACATTTCTGATTCTATGAGTTGCAAAGATTCTAGGAATTGCAGTGTATACATTCTAACAGACATCATTTTGGTATTAAACAACATCCTCCATAAATCTTCGGTTGACATATTTATATATTCTATAAGCAACTGTCTAAGATATTTCTCTCGACGTTTAAGTAAAACTGGGCAGATTACTAACAGATGCTTCAAAGTCTCTTTTTGTGAGCCACCAGAGCAGAACCGACACACATTTTCAGCCTTGTGAATAATTCCTCTTCTGGCTAATATACTTTTTGTAGGCCATATGTTTAATCAATATCTCATGCATTACTTACTCATTTGAGGAAATGGGTACTTCATTAGGAATTTGGTCATTTGATAATATTTTGCATGTCCAAACAGGGTTATCTCATAGTTCCTATATGTCTCACATTTGTTTTGTGTGAGAATCCAAACATTCTGATCCAACTTTGTTTGTGCTCTCGTTGGGTTCTGCACTTGTAGCTCTATTGTAACTTCAGCATCAATTAGAGTATTTAAAATATAATTTCTCCATATCATCGGAAATGGATCTGTCGATTTTAAAAGGTAAATTGCTACAATATACAAAAGATTACTCTAATTTGTGGCAAGAAGACTTTCTAAAAAAGGACCACATTTCCAAGTATACATGGCAGTTAAAGAAAGTGCACCCACTTCAAACCGTATTATTTCAATTGGAGTACATTTAGGTAGTTTAAAATCAGTTCTCCAAAATTTGCCTTCGACCTTGTCCCAATAAAATTGATCCCATACATTGAAAGTTACAGCTCCATAAAGTATAATTGGTGTTGCTTTTTAGCGATAGTAAATCATTGCAGGATTGCAAGCAAATTTATCAAATGTATATAGCAGTCGCTTGTGAACTTACTGTAGCCAATTTATGCTCAATGTTCATCAAATATGGTTTCTCATTCAATGAGTTACATATAATAACTCCTAAATAGTTATACTGTTGGATTACCAGTAAGTTACTTCCTTGTAATATCCATGTTAAGGGTCTTTTCTTAATGGTCAATGTATTTTTACATTCCATGATTTGTGTTTCATCTAAATTCATTGTCATGTTATTCTCCTTTGCAAAAAGATTCAAGCCATCTAATAGTCTTTGGAGTCCACTTTGGGTCTTGGATAGTAGGACAAGGTTGTTGGCGTACAATAAATATGAAATCATTATCAAATCTAATTTTGGGGCGTCAGATAAAACAGATAAAAATACATCTTTCATAGCAAGTATAATAAAATTTAAAAGTTTAGTTGCCAATATACATCCTTGTTTTAGTCCACGGTATGTTGGAAAAGATACAGTTAAAAGTCCATCTAATGTCATTCTTACTTGCATAGATGTATTTGAGTGCACCAAATCGATTAAAATCATCAATGATGGAGGACAGTTGTAATCAATCAATTTTTTCTTCAATATTTGTCTGTCAATTGAATTGAATGCCGTGTGGAAATCTACAAACACTAAGTTTAATGGTTGATTCTGTTTCAAACTTTGTGTTTCGATTGAATTAATAGTAGTAATATTTATTTCTGTACCCATTCCAGCCACAAATCCCATTTGATTTGGATCTCAGGCATTTACCTTCTTAGTACAGGCATTAAATTCATCCAAAATGAAGCGAGCAAAGATTTTTCCCACTGCATCTAGAAGGGCGATCGGCCTATAATTAGTTGGATCTTGACGATCTCCCTTCTTAAATATCAGAATGATTATGGAATGTCGCCATGATTTAGGAATGTTCTGCATTTTAATGATGTTAGTGAACAGGATAAAAAGAATAGCTGCATTGTTTAAACATAAAGTTTGATAGACCATCAGGTCCCATATATGTATGTATTGAGTAAAACTGTAAAAAATTAAAACAAAATAATCCTCATGGAAAAAAAGGAAATCTACAAGTATTGAACTATGTACAAGAGTAGGCGGGCTAATCCATTCTAATCTCTGACATTGCCTCAGCTAAGCCAGATTCCCTTTCAATATCTGCCGCTAACAGGTGGGCCTATGTTGTTTCCTGACGGGCTTGCAGGGCCTCCCTCATACATCTTGAAACATGCACACCTAACAGTCCAACATGAAAGCAGGCAACATGTACATGCACCCATTGCTGACGAACAAGCAGCAATGCTGTCGGTCCCAACATGAAAAAAATGTCATGTATGCCTCCTTCACACATTGGCCTGACATGTCCCATTATTAAGACAGATAGTGAAATGCACTAAATTGCCATAACTTATGTGACTGTCTCAGCTCCTGAGTGGAGATTATATGATCATTGTACTCAATTGAACAACCCATTGATGAGGTCTGCATGAATGTACCTTACATGCCCTCAAAATCTCAATCTGGGTTGTGTTCCTATCTGTGGCCTTGCTGTCAGCATCTCACAGTGCATGTACATGAGTGTACTTCATCAACAAAACGACCAAATCTCATTCCTACCTCTGTCCACTTCACAGATATGTGCCATGACATACTCCAGTGTTGGCATGAGGCTGAACGCCAGTTAAGAATTGTGCAACACACATGCCTTGAAAAGCACTAACTGGCTCAATTCATGCATACTCATCCAGGACATACGAAATCTGTGGAAATGATCACCCTGTGAGTACTGACCAGCAGCTTGGATACAGGCCTGAAGGTCAAGGACCTGGGCATGAACCGCTGGGTTGATCCTCTTCACGATCCGGAGGTGAAGTGATGTCATCCGATGGAAGCACCTGCCTCAAGAGCTGCCTTTACCTCTTCCGCTTTGATGGCACTTGTGATGTCCATCCAGATCTTCTGATGGCCACACATCCCAAGCTGCTTTTGGAGATTGAAGAGGGCATCATAATGGGCCAGGACCTGTTCACCCAGATGCCAACCTCTGCAGCAGAGAAGTTAAAAGCCCTCAGCCCTGCCACCTTGGCAGTGCCGGTCGATATAGCTTACATGGTGCACCTGAGGCTGGTGGGGTGGATCTGTGTCCTGAGTGTACACATACTGTGGAGCTGTGATAGTGATATTGAGGTTTGGACGTCCTTACATGGCAGATGAGGTGATCACAGATCTTGACAGGAAACCCACAGAAGAACAGGCTATGGAGGAATACCAGGCAATCTAAGGCAGTGCTGGAGGAGGCAAAAAATGGCACAAGGTAGAAGGAACGGCACAGCATAGGTGTCCCCACATCATGCATGCTGCATCAATGACAAAATCAGAAAGGGCTCTATGTGCTTTCTGTGCAACATGCATCACACATACGCACATAATGCTGTAAATAACGTGATCATGAGCGTGGACATTCAGGCATGCCTATAAGTGGCGATATTTGCAGTGCCTTGACATAAACACACCTTATATATCATTGCATCATGAGCGAGTGGGCTCCATGGAGAGGATGAGGAGGGGCAGGAGGGCAGAAAAAGGGTCAACATGCAAAACGTGATGGTGAGGCTACTAGTGCCCCAGTACCATCAAGGCCCACAAGGCTAAGAGGGCCACCCTGAAGAGCAGGCACAGACAGCACCTCACAAAGAGCCACATGTTAAGGAGAAGGGGCCGCCAAGGAAGAAGCGATTAACCGATGAGAAGATACAAATGTTATTATAATTATAATGGGTTATTTAGAACCCTGAGGTTTCTAAGCGCAGACCTGGGGATTGAACCTGTGTTGCTCCATGTCGTCTTGCTTCCAAGGCGAGTGCACTTCCCCTGAGCTATCCTTCCAAGACAAATCCTCACATATTACGTGCACGAACACCTGTCATCCTGTACCCATAGGCTGACAGTTCATTTCCTGTGACTCAGCAGAGGAGGATGTAGCAGGAGGTCACAAATATCATAAATGCCTGTAGTTGTGGAAGAGGCCCACAAGAGGATCTCTAACCGCACTAATCGGACCAAGGGGAAGCTAGGCAGCAATATGGCCTCTGTCCAGGCTACTGAAGGTGGATCACCATATGTTGAGGAGCTAACTCCATTTAAAGATGTTGCCAGTGGCCTCATCACCAGTAAGCAGGTGGTTTGCATGGGAGGTATGGACACTTATTAAGACACATCATGTGGATGCCATATGTGTATGTTAAACATGCGCTTTCCACAACACAAGATATGCTATCAAATATTGTAGTGCAGTTGGTCAGGAACCTTCTCACCAATCAATGAGTACTGCAGTAATGCATTCCTGGTCACTTTCCTTACAAGTCGGGCATCCTAGAAGGTGGATGTTTGATCTAGGTTTGTGGTTGACATTGATTTTACAGGACACATTACTGTACACAGAATTATTTAGTGATGTCAATACACCTACATGTGCTGTGTCAAGGGCCTGCAAGACACATGTCAGTGGACACACTTACAGTGTCATGCTTCTCAATAGTGCATTGTGAATACAAACCTTACCTCACATGGAATAACACTAAGCAATGGATGATGTCAGAGTTATCCATTCACTCTCTAGTGAACATGGCGGAGCAACAATGTCAGTGAGAAGTTGCATGAGGGTGTCCTCCAACTAGAAGTTGCAGTGACTGTCCAAAATTTGTTAGAGAGAGCACAGTGGACATGTCCATGGTGGAGTCACTTCACAGATGGTAAAGATGCATGTGAGCAAGTTAAACTACTATTTGGGCCTTCCCCAATCTGGGAAAGGTGTTGTTGGTGATATTGGCAAAATAAAATCATGTAGCATCGTAATGTCAGCAGGAGAAATCGTGATACTTGCATGTGTTGCGTGTATGCGTGTACAAAGTTGATAATGGACTCAACAATGAAGCACAGAACACCATCTGTCTACTGTTACGGCTAGCAGCTAGTAAGCAAAATGAAACCCAGGTGTTTGTGACATGTCAGATTACTCCCCACTTTCCCAATTAGTCCATCATCTCTCATCAGTCTGGCCATGAGCCAAAGTTTCCTGTTTTTAGTTAACCTTGTAGCCTGTTCTCTGTCCTAGGACATTCAAGGGAGTATATGCACATCACTATCTTCATCCACAGCTTAATGAATAGCCCTTGTTTTTTAATTCTGGATCACGTGTGAGGAGACTGCAGATTTGTCTATTTCGATTTCCATTTTACTGCTATTTGATTTAATTATGCTGGGTGTCGTTGCCCCTCTTGGCCTCTAGAGACATGCTCACTCCATTTGGTAGATACCTTATTCATTGTTAATTGTCCAATACTTTGACTCTTGCAAATTATTTCTTCCTCTTTAACCTAAGAGAATTATGTATCACATCCATGGCTTATCCGTCTGTCTGCCTTTATGCTTTGCAGCTATTCCTTGAAATGGCATCCTTGATCCCAGGCCAACATAGACTCCTCTTCATTTTGCACACATAGCAAATTCTTCATCGTCTCCTGACTCTGCAGCCCTGGTCTGTTTCTGAGGTAGCTGAATTGAATCTTTGCACAATCCGGCGTCCATATTCCTATAATGGTCGTCCTTGCCACGTTATGTTTTCCTCATCTACCTTGCATTGCTGCATATTTACACTTATTGGTCAACAAGTTACTTCATTCTTCTTTGTATATACGATTACCTTATCGTTTCATACATGTTACATCATTACTATTCAGTATTTTCATATTGTTTCAGTAAGTTCTTGTATAGCTTCTTTATGAAATCACTCTGCCATGTCAAATTTCACTCAGCACTACATGTATCCAGTGGTGCCTGCTAACATCCCTCCACATGGCATATTTCCACACCATCAGTGTGAGTATACATTTAATATGGTTATCTGAGGGCAAATTGTCTCGCGTACACTCAATGCGGTATAGGTATAACACATAGAGTCCCATATAGGGTCCTTCTCCTGCTGTTCCAATATGACGGCTGTGAGGGGACAGGAGTTAGGGATAATGTGTCCATCTGCTCCTCTCCATTCGCCCCTCTGGTCGAGTCCCCAACCACATTCTTCTCTTTATTCTCCTTGATCATCTCTTCATACTGTTGTTTCTTTGGGACCCATATCTTTGTCACCCACCTCAGGTGACCTGCATTCTTTATATGTCCTTCTACACTCCAGGTCATGAGGCAGCAGTCTCCTGGTGGTGGACGTTCCTTGGGATAGTAGAGCCTCATTCCTGGAGGTCCAACGGTACTTTTCTTTTCATTCTCACAGGTACTTTCCTCATTTTGCATCTGTTCCAGCATCAATATCAATCATGATCTTCATCCCAATAGCTTTCTTGGCTGTCTTCTTTCACTGTCCCAGTATGATCCTTTCAAGACAGAATCCCAGCTATACCAACACAAGTATTACTCTGTGTATTTTGAAAGCATTGGTCAGCCAGGGTGTAATCCATGAGAATAGGATTGAGAACCAGTCATCTTCTCCTGTCTCATCAGCTTCATCTTCCATCTTTGTATGCAGGGTTGCCAGCATATTTATTGCTTCTGTCAGGGTTCTATTTTCTCCATCATGGGATGGTGTGAATATACAGCAAGAAGGCTCGACCTTGGCACACATGCCTCCTTCCATTGCAGTAATTAAGACCACGAAATACCTGTTCTGGAGAGTCATCAGCCTGATGACTCTCAATTATTCTCTGATTGCATTGAATCCTTTTATTGTTGCATTTTTTGCCTGCAGCAGCTCCCATCTGGTGGTTTTCAGCCAGTTGGCATTCACTGTAGCCTGGAGTCCTGACATAAATATAGATGTCATTATCATTGCTATCTTATTGAACAGTTTGTGTTCATCTGGAAATTCTTCATATTGATTTTGATGAAAAGTAGTTATCCCTTTTCAGCCGTTGAAGAATATGTGATCTCTTCCTTATCTGGTGTTCATTCATCTTTGGAAATTCACCCATTTTGAGATCACGTTGACTAATGCTGGAACATAAATGAATACAATGGAGCATAGTCTGCCCCAATTATTAGGCAACTGAATGTAAGCTCTGGATCCACAGGCCCCATATCGGTCCATCAGTACAGCAGTTCCTCCATTCATCCCTGGGACCTCGAGTGTCTGTGCACATCCTTTGTTCTCTCTGACTAGATCCGAGCCTCCATTCATGAAGCATGTTGTTGCATTCTTCTATGGTATTATAGATACTGGTCCTGCTTTTTTGTTGACCTATGTTAGTAACTTGGAATACTTGGCCCAGGATTCTAGGCATCTGGCATTCACTATTTGCACTATGGCTACTCGTTCTTTCTACAATGAATGTGCAGGGCAAGATAATTGTCCATCTTCCCATCTGGTACTGATGACAACACGCCTATACACCAATAGCTGAGGGTTTTCCCAGAATCCTGGCTCTCCTGACCTTTCAGCCATGTCTGAGCAATCCATCCTCTTCAATTTGACAATTATTATTTGTTCTCCAATCTGGGGTGGATACATACATTGTTTGCTCATCCACCCCATCCCATGTTCCATCCTTTTTGTCTTTACAGTATCTTCATATGGAAATGTTCCTCTTGATCGCCATCATAAAGTTGCCCGATTTTCCTTCAAATTATCCCCTGGTTGTACACACTGCTAGATGACTGAGCCATATTGCATTATGTGCAGGCATCTCTTTGGCAATAAATGTCCTTGCTGCACTCATGGCATACATTATTAAGGAACAGACATAGCAGCTTTCATCTGGCATCCTCTCTTGCACCTCCTTCCTGTGCTGATAACTTAGGTTATGTTTTAAGTGATCTCAATGATCAAGATATGTATTTATATCTTCATGATCTTCCCAAAATCTCTTTTAAATCAAAATAGATACCTTGTAAGATTATAAGGCATACTGTTTGTGCTTTCATCAGGGTCAAAACTAACTGTTTCATTGTTCCCCTCCATGCATGTATTGTTATGTATAACATGTCTAAATGCCATAAAAGTCAGGAGGAAAAAACTAATCATAACGCAGAATTATATCACAATTATTACTCCACAAAAGCTCATCGACTTTCTTGATGGCAATGAACCTCTTATATTCTGAGACATCCTCATTTTTACTTAGACCTTTACTATATAACTCTGTACGTCTCTATGAATAACACCTTTATATCAAGAACTGCAAGATGATTGCTATGATTATTCTGAAAATAATAGAACTGTTTTTAGGATTGCCAAAACATGTCACTATATTTACATATCTTCTTACTAAAGCAGGATAAGACAGTAATATGTATGTAAAAATAGCATGCAAGTATGTGTATATTGTTATAATGGGTAACATAAAGATGAAATGTGTTTCTCTTCTATCAGCTCTGGTAATTCACTGCATTGTTCCTTTAGCCTATCTAAAATACGTTCCAGGATAACTGCAAGTCTGTTTATTCCTTGTCAAATGTTAACAGATATTGGCCTTTGGTCTAAAGTGCTGCTGTGTTCTGTCATTTTCCTTCTTTTTACTCTTGGACGTAGAATGAGTCTGCATGCATGGAACTTCCTCTCTTGCTTCACAGTCAGTAGTTGCAGGAGGTGTCTGGGGTTTTTCATTTATATGGTTTGATGTTGTGCAAATGTAGCTAAGCTCTTCTTCCTTTTAACTTGGCAGCTGTAGGGGTATCTGCTTCCTCCTCATATGGAACTTCAAAGTGGGGCATGGTTAAAGTGCGTACAAACCTCTGTACCACAACCTGGTCCCCTGGGTATAGTCTACGTGTTTTTAACAAATCTTCTGCTTCAATAGGTCGATTGTCTTTGTCGCTTCTCTTTGACTCTTACCTTCGGTTTTTGACCTGTTAAGACATGAAAGGAACACTTGGAACACTTGCAGTCATTGTTGTGAGCTAATCATGCATCTTGTCACCTAATGTCTTTGCTACACTATGGGCATCACTTTTTATTCTAGTTGGAGGAGCAAGATAGTTCTCATGTGGCTTCTAGTCACCAACCCATGTGGTGTTAGATGGTGATCTGAGACAGGCTGGTGTTTTAGGTCTAATAAGGCACGGTGTAAGCAATATAGCTGTCCCTTCTTTAAAGTCATATTTACTTTTGCAATCCTCTCGTACAGTAATCCATTTAATCCTTCACAGATGCCATTCACCTGTGGGTGATATGCAGAGGAAAACGTATGCTTAATATCTGATAGAAGAACTATTTATTCGAACAGCTCATTTACAAAATACGGTCCATTGTCAGACCACAAAACCTCACACACACCCAATCTTGGGAACCCTTAATGCACAAGGTACTTGGCAGCGAATGTGGCATCATGACGTGTGCATGGACCTGCCTCAATCCATCTAGAAATTGAACATACAATGACCAGCATATATATGTAGCCATTTCATGTCTACAGCATATCCACATAATCTCTACATAAATGCTGAAACAGGCTGTTGGGTCTAGAAATTGCTCCCCGCACTGTTCGCAGAGTGTGCCCTGCAGTAAATTTATGGCAAACGATGCAATTTAAAATAAACTGTGCCACATGCTCTAACAGATTTGGCGACAACCACTCTTCTGCTATTGTATTAGCTAGACTCCCTCGAGTCACATGTGTGGGGTAGTGGAGCTGCTCCAACACTACCCTCAATAATGCTAGAGGCATAACTGGCTTTCCAGTAGTATCCTGTATCCAAATTGACTCAGTGGAGGATGAAGAAAACCCCTGCTTTTTCCATAAATACTTCTCTTCTTGTGGTGCTCAACCGTGTATCTCAATTAACTGAGCAATATAGCATGTTAAAGCCCTTCTTTACCAACATGCATCATCCTGTCATCTGTTATAATTATATATATATATTTTTTTACAACGCCCTTAACGCCAAATAGGTTTTTCAATGCAGCCCTGGGATTCAAACCTGTGTTTCTCTGCATCATCTTGCTTCCAAGACGAGCGTGTTGCCAATGAGGTATACTACCTTTGCTGGTAAACACTTTCTATTTCAAAATTAGAAATGGTTGGAAAATAGGCTGCCCTTTTTGACTTCTTAGTCTGCAGCTTCGTTCCGCAGGAAATTATTTCTTCTCTTTTAGTATACGCTGCACTTTTAACAAATGCTAGAGTCAAATGGAGTGCTAGTACTTCAATGAAGATTAGGAAGAGTTTTAATACCTCACATAATATGTGCGCATTACAATATGTGATAACTGCATGTAACTGCACTCCCGATGGGAAGCTTTATCTCTACTTCATTGACTTCAGAAGGGCCTTCAATGCACTCTCTTGTCCCCTATTGTGGGTGAAACTTAGTCAATAGGGCCTAGATCAATCTTTATTGTATTTTATTATGCTCTTGCATCTTGAGAACCTGGTAGTGATCCATATGAATCAGTAGGGCCTAATTTCGGCAGAAATCCCTGTAAATATTTGAGTAAAACAGGGTGTGTACTTGCTCCCCTCTGAAATAACCTATATGACACTGATATGGGGAGGGAAATTGACTCAGTACTGTAACTTTCCACCTCATATGGGCACTATGAGGTCATCCTGGCTCAGGTATGCTGATGACACAGCCCTGTTGGATAGGAACCCTATTCGGCTGCAGCCTTCATTAAATGCTGTTGCCAGATTTGCTGAGTTAAACAATTAAAAAATTAACATACAAAAAATGAATGTCTTAATAATCGGGGCAAGATCTAGGAAGGATGGGGTTGTATGGGTCATGAATCGAATGACATTGGAAATAGTTGAAACATATGTCTACCTAGGATTCTCGATTTGGCATTCACCAACTCCAGCACTATATAAAGATGTTATCTTCCTTAAAGTACTGAAGAAATGCTTCCTCTTCAAAGAGTGAATTTGGTTATGAGCTAGAAAGAACATTGAGGCCCAATCAGCACTCCATCTGAAGAGTAAAGTGCCAGGAATAGTAAATAGAATAGCCGCCCTCAATGAACACTTGCTGGAATGGATGGATAGACAAGAAGGTACATTATTAAGGTCTATTCTGGGTGTCTTGCAATCGGTACTGTACAAAACCAGAATGTGTCTCACCCGCTAGTGCCTGGGGATCTGTCATATAGGTGGCCAGGAAACAGCCATCGCTTTTGGATCTAGTTCCTAGGGGTGGACCAGTGTGGGAGGATCACCTGGATGAGGGGTCTTTGGGGAGTAGAAGTGAGGCACGGTATGATGAGACATGGTATCCCCTTCCCTGTAACACCTTTTCCCCATCCTACCAGGTAGGATACCTAGGAACTCAATTTCCCGAAATGAACACTTTCTCATGAACAGCTCACCATGAGCAAAAATGGACTAACAGCAAAGCCGTTTACTTGACATGCCCCGATAGAATGGCCAGGCAATGTCATGCAATTACTGATCATTACACACACCGGACTTCCATCACACAGATAAAAGGTGAAACACAAAAGCACACTATGAGCAAGGCAAAGCACACAAAGTAACAACAGTTCCAAGGTGGCATTTTAATACTAGGAGAAAGATGGCAAAAGCAGAGTGGGTTGAAAGGGGGAAGTGCCCTTGACCTTTTTAGACTGGTACTTCTGAGAACCTTGGAAAGTAAGAAACATAAGACCGGGAACTAAAGCTGAACAAACCTGCATTGTGTGAAGGAGGTACCTGGGCTCTCCTCCATTGATAACCAAGGTGGGTAGGAGCGTTTGCCATTGTGGTACTGTCCTTGGCTCCTACAAAAAAGCAGCACCAGTAAAGACAGCACAGCTGGTGAGTCGGAGAGACTGATACCAAGCCAGCCACTTTTAGAATCAAGATTGCAAGCAGCAACCTTGTATAAAGAGAACCGTGTGTGAATCATATGTGACAAGTGACGCAAATATAATTGAAAACCAGAGGAGTGATTGAACTTTTTGAGGCCAAACAAGCTACCGTAAACAGAGTGGTCCAGCGTCACGTGGGTGCCCATTCGAAACTCTCTGTTAGGTTTCCAACTGATTTGCAATTGTGGAAAAGAGAATTTTGAGATTGAAGTAGTCCTGCAGTGGTTTAAACTAAATCCCTTGCACATTCAAAAGTCTTCGATATTGTAATGCAAACTGAAATTGGTCCGAGTCCAGCTGAAGGAGACTAATTGTATAGGAGGAAGGATATGAGCCCAGCTGAGGGTGATCCAGGGTGAACCATGAGTCACCTGAGAAAGAGTATTCTCTGAGCATTGTAAAAAGGGGGGATCTGAGCCTGGAAGAGAGGGATCTACAATGACGACCGTGATATAAAAGGGATCTGAGCACGGTCGAGGGGGATACAGGGCGAGTCACCCTCATTGACTACTTATAAGAGGAAAGGAATTTTGTGTTTTGTTTTTGTACATCAGGCACTCTGAATCAAGAGAATTTTGAGAAGTAAAGAGACTTGCATTACAGAAGGCCCTGATGCTGGTAATAGACTTGTACACTTGTGCTAAAGAAGCCAGAGTGTGTGCTTTGCTCAAGTGTACCGCCTTGTCCCATGCTCAAAACATGGGTAAGGGAGTCCAACAGCCTGAACATCCTGACATATCATTTTGTGAACACTTCTTTCTTTTTCATGAAGACTACCCACACTATGGGCCTCATTATGACCCTGGCGCTAATGGTTTAATGCCGCCGTAAAGAGCGTCGGCACCGTTAAACCATTAGCGCCTGATTACAAGGTCCCTTAGCGGTTTGGAGGCTTTAACGCCTGCTTTTTGCAGGCGTCAAAATCCAACCCGCTAAGGGACCTTGGAGCTAATTACGGCAACCGTAATTTACGGTGTCGTAGTTAGCGCCTTCCCCATCCCCATTATGCCCTATGGGGCAAAATGGGAATGGGGAAGGGCAAATGGTGAATGGGGAATTACCGCCCCCGCCAACCTTGTGATGGGGGTAGTAATTCCGCCATCCACCATGCCGGAGACCGGCATGGACCATAGTGATAATAGCACCATGGTCCAGCGCCTGGGTCGTAATGAGGCCCCATGTATATTTAGCGGTAAGGATTGGCAATATTTTTTTTATAGCATAGGGCCTTTTATTTTGACGAGACTCCACAGGGACTGTATTATTATTATTTGATGGTCGTAGCTTGCTCACATCTGTAGATTTAGGATTAGATAGGCGTTTATCACACCCTTATTGAAGTTCAATAAACACCCTTGAACTGTGGTCACTTGTGTCTGTCTTACAGTTGATACCATGCCATCCTTACATATGGTTTTAGAGTTGGGTTTGACTATATTAATAGAAATTGAAAACCCAGACTCATACAACCAAAGGGGAAAATAGAACCATTGAACTCCTTGGGCCTTTTTACGAGGTTGCTGGTAAGCGAAAAACGATGCCGGTAAAGGATTACCGGCATCACTTACCGCTCTGGCGTATTATGACCCGGTAAACCTGCTATTAGCGGCACCCTAAATAACGGTGCCTCTAATAGCGGCATGGGCGCGTACACGCGCCCCTTCGGGGAGCAAATACCAGCATGCCGGTAATAGCAGGTCATCCCAACCTACGCGGACATGCAAATACCGGCATCACAAAGCCAGTAATCACGGCTGCACGATGCCGGCCATAAAGGCATCGCGGACCACACACAAACAACAATCATGGAAACAAGCCAACTGCCACTGGTGTACACAATCCCCACACGTGGCGTCAATGGAGGCTGGGCCAGTATAAAATGAGCACACCCACACACCACACCCCTTCCAACACCAGAATGCTAACACTAGCTGTTGCAATCATGGCGCTGGAGGACATGCCAATACTGCTACAACTACAGCAACAACACCAACTACAACAACAACTACAGCAGCAACAACAGGCAGCACAGAGGAGAGGCAGGAGGAGAAGGAGGGTGAGACAGACCCAGCAATTACCACCAGTGCAGCCAGCAGTGCCTCGTATGCAGCCACCAATCCCTCACACCAGACCCAGCCCATTCAACCTAACCCCTGAGCAGATCCACACCCTGTACCGGTTGGACCGAGACACCATCATTACCATAGTGGACATGATACACAACGACATTGCCAGCCTCATAGAAATACGCACTGCCATCCCCCCGCTACTAAAGGTGGTGTCTATGCTCCACTTCCTGGCCACATGAACCTATCAACACACAGTGGGCCAGCTGCATGGCATTTCACAACCACTATTTTCACGCATGCTGACCCAAGTGCTGGATGCCCTCATGAAGCATGCAAGCACCCACATATCCCTACCACAGACTGCCCAGGAGATAGCTGACACCAAAGTAGGCTTCTATGCACTGGCAGGCATGCCCAATTGTGTTGGTGCCCTGGACTGCACCCATGTGGAATTGGTAGTCCCCCATGCCATGGAGGCGGTGTACCGCAATCACAAGCAATACCACTCCATCAATGTGCAGATGGTATGTGACTCCAGCAAGATCATCACACATTGCTCCGCCC
This sequence comes from Ambystoma mexicanum, assembly GCF_040938575.1. NCBI lineage: Eukaryota > Metazoa > Chordata > Amphibia > Caudata > Ambystomatidae > Ambystoma > Ambystoma mexicanum. The sequence continues at coordinate 431,460,781 of NC_090941.1, forward strand.
AATTTCCTGGATCAACACATGATGCCATGGTACTGCTCAACTCCACGCTACCCCGTCACATGGAGCGACATGCTTGACCACGTGCTTGGTGAGTTGCACAACTGGCCCATGGCACTGATTTGGGGTACTGATGTGTAGGGATGCAGAGTCCACCTGGTTGGCAAAGGGGGGGATGCATACTCCACCTGGTTGGGAAAGGGGGGGATGCATACTCCACCTGGTTGGGAAAGGGGGGGTGCATATTCCACCCGGGTGGCAATTGTCGGTGATTGGAGAATGCATGCAGAGCTAAACAATCCAGACCTGAACCTCCCAAATGGAACATGACACATCACTTGCATAAATTAAACAAATAATGCATATTGATGACAACAAGTAAGAGGCACAACCAGGCCACCATGGTGATGGCAAGCAATGCATGACTGTACAGGATGGCAACTGTGCTAATGTGGCTAGTGTGACCATGCATAGTGTAGAGTAAACTGCTTGAATGGGAGGCTAAACATTGTTGTACTACCACAGTACATCCGCCTCAGCATGCCTGATTACACCCTGCATCATCTATTGAACGCCATCCAGACTACCACACCTCATAACAGTATAGAATGCATCTAGGTGACTATTTAGCAAACGTACAGGGACATGTGCATGTCCACACCTAATAGCAGCCGCCATGACTGTGCTTCCTGAAGGTGGCAGCTCAGAGTGACACACACCTATTTGTGTTTGCTTGCAGGTGATGGAGGATATCCCTTGAGGCCGTGGCTACTTACCCCTGTGCGGAACCCGCAGAACAGCCTTGAAGAGGAGTACAATCGTGTGCACACCCGCACCCGTGTTGTGATTGAGCAGACCTTTGGCCTGTTGAAGGCGCGTTTCTGCTGCCTAAGCAGGTCTGATGGGGCACTCCTATATAGGCCATGAGATGGTGGCAAAGATCACCATGGCCTGTGTCATTCTGCACAACATGTGCATCCGGAGAAATGTACCACTGCCACCTGACATTCACTTGCATGCCCTGGGAAAGGATGATGAGGATGGAGACGGAGGTGAAGAAGCCCCCCTGCCAGTGATGCACGGGATGGCCATGCTGTACGCCAAGCGCTAATTCACGAATACTTCTGAACCACAGAGACTATGATAGACATGTGCCAGTGACACACTGGCTCCATGTGGACATGCACACTTGGATTGTAGGGAGTTGGCCACTGAACACCATCACACATTCAATGGATATACACAAAATGAACAATGTCCAGCCATTGATTTTTTTGGCACACAACTGGTGTATTTTTTCAAACAGTGAAAAATGTGCACACTCTCCCCCAACCCCCAGTGAATTCCCTAACCCACCCTACTAACCCCTTAAAAAATCCAGTGAACTCCATAACCCACCCACTTACTAACTCCAAAAAACCCCAGTGAACTCCCTAACCCACCCTACTAACCCCCCAAAAAAACAGTGAATTCCCTAACCCACCCTACAAACCCAAATGTACTCCAAGAAATAGTTCCCTTCACCCACAACCATGTGTCCCACTCCCATTGTCTGGGCACTCTACTTCTTGGCCTTTTTGTTGTCCGGGGGTGGCATATCCGAGTGCCGTGAACCTCTCCGGGTCATCCGCACAGGGTTTGCGGGGACAGAGGATGCAGGTGTTGTATCAGTGGATGTGTCCGAGGCAGGTTCCACGCCTGCTCCAAGGCGTGGCCGCTGCATATGGAGCAGGATGGAGGTTAGGACTTTGGTGACTGCCCGCAGACAGTCCCTCATTAGGACAGCCAACACATTCACGTCAGCAGTGTTCGCAGCAATGGCTGCTGTGGTCTCCCCAATGGCAGTAGCAATGGCCCTCTGACTGTCCTCCCCATCGGCAATGTACTGCCGTATGAGGTCCAGCATTGACTCCTGTCGTGCCTCCACCCTCGACAGGCGTGCCTCAAAGGTGTTAGTGGGAGCTGGAGTGGTAGGAGCTGGGGTGGTGGTAACTGGAGTGGTGGATGGTGCATGCACGGGGCCTACATCCTGTGTGCTGTCCTCCTCGAAGGGCACACGTCCGAATCATTGAGGTCAGAGTCCTGGAGGCAGGGATCATCACTGCTGTAGGCCTCCATATGGGACCGGGGGTGGCCAGGGGGCTTAGGGTGGGTGTAGTAGACAAAACTGTGGCAACCTCGGGTTCCACATTGACATCCACAATGCCCGCGATGGTTGGTTACGCAGGAAGGGGCACCCCTCCATCTGTTGTGGGTGTGTGCTGCTGGTCCTGATGTGTGTGGGCCACACTGGCAGCAGGTGTTGTCTGCTGGCTTTCCACAGGGTCAGGCACACTAGCTGTGGGTCTGGCCTGTTTATCAGGCTGGGGGGTGGTGGTGGAGGTGGCCCTTGTCCCATGGCGTGATGTCAATGCCCTTGCACTACGCTCCTGACTGGCATCTTCCTCATCGGTGCCTGGGGGTTAGAAGAGATGCAGGTAATCAGTGATGGTGTCACATGCCAGCGACTTACAATTGTGCTGTTCTGTATTCATACATTCATGCATCCATGTCTTACAGGTGTGTGGCACTTGGTGTTCTGAGGGGGCATATTGGCAATCAATGCATGGCAGGTGGCATAATATTGATGTGGGGTTTGTGTGTTGGGTTACATGGGCACGGTCCTGGTATGTTGCCTTTGTGTTGATTATGGGATTGGCACTCAGCATGCATTTCTGTGTGGCACGGTTTCGGCGGCAATCTTGACTTGGATATGTTGATATGGGTGTAGGGACATGTATTGCCTTGCCTAGTCTCACTTCCACGTCACTTGTACTACGTCATGGTTTTCCCCTACAGCGATGTGCTGGGTCACTCACCTCTTTCTGGGGATAATGCTGCACCCATCTCCATCTCTCCAAATCCCTCTATTGACTCAGGATCAATAAATGTGCTGGCAGTCTCCTCCCAGGACATCAGCTTAGCAGGTGAGTGGGGACACCTGCCTGTCGCCATGGCCGCCCTCCTGTTGCATGACAGAATGTGTCTCACCCTCAAGTGGAGGTCGTCCCACCTCTTGCGGAGGTCATGCACAGTACGTGGGGTGGTCCCCACGGCCAACACCTTCTGGGCGACCTACTGCCAGATTTCCTTTCTCCTCATCTGGGCTTCGCGCATCATGTCAGTGCTTTTCATTATGTCTGCATGTGCAGCCAGTGTTTCCGCAAGCATATTGAGTTATGCGTCAGAGCAACGCTGTTTCCGCTGCCGGTGGGTCATCTTCCGGGTGGCCTTGGACATCTTCAGGGTTTTCCAGCAAAGCAGTACACGAAAAGACTGGTGGTTAGGGAGGATGGCAATGGATTGTGTTTTTAAAGATGGCCGCCGGCCCATTTCCAGTTCCTGCGCGCTGACGTTATTTCCGGGTCCGGTTTTGTGAACCCGGTATTAGTATGTTGGTATTACCGGGCCAGTATTTAGGGGTTGCTACGAGGATTTGCCGATATCGGCGGGTCCCGTGATGCCGCTATCAGGGGGTTGGAGGGCCTTTAGAGGCATGCCGGTGTTGCCATTACCGGCATGGGGGTTTGCGCGTGCTCGGGCACTCATAATCACCCACTATTGGCGGGTTCATACAAGCACTGACCCGCTCTTACCGGCATGCAGGCAATGAACCTGTTTTTACCGGGCTACTCGTAATGAGGCCCCTTGACTCTTATTGTGTATCCACTCTGAAAGAGGTTTTGCTCTCTCAACTACATATCCCGACTAGTCAACAAGACCTGCTTTTTAAAACTCAAGTACTTCTAGATACCCTCCCACTCGCTCATTAGAATATGCAACAGTGGGATTGAATAATATTGAAAATCCACCAGCCTTTACCTTCTTTAGAATGAGTGCCCTAAACTCTCCTGCTCCTGAACCCTTTTTTTGTTGGTATCCAATTGCCATCAGTTGCAGTGCCATCAGTGTTGGAGAAATCATTCCCTTGTGAGGAATCAGACTCTGAAGCAGCAGGCGACTTTGAAACCTTATACAAACGAGTTGAAACCTGTTTTTTTCAGATTAAGAAATAAACACAGGAAGAACCCTAACCCCACCTGAAGAAATGGACAACCTAGCAGCTGTCAAATCCCAGTTGGTGGCCCATCAAATACGGGCCAAAGTTAGGCTTCAAGAAAACTTGATGAAATTGGTTGAGTTGCAAGCCAGATCCCTTCTGCCATATGGGATACTATAACCATACCTAGAAGGCAGAGCTCTAGGAAACTTCTTTCTGAATTCTGAATGATTAGCCAAACAGTTAGGATGGGAAGAAAAACTAAAGAGATGTTGTTTGGGGCCCCTGTTGAAAGGTGAACTACAGAAATCCTACCAACTTCTCAATCATGCCCAGGGAGCCACCTTTGTATCATCAAAGTAGGGCTATTGAAGAGAGTGGGACAAACTTGTAACTTCTATTGGCAAACATTGAGGACCATTAGATTAAATTGTGGAGAATCCCCCCTTGAAATGGGTGAAAGTATATAATTACGTAGCCCTTTGGATCAATAACAAATCCCTGTAAGAATTCATAGAAATTATTACATTAGAATAGTTCACCAATTCCTTACTCCCTTTTTTGCAAAATGCTGTATTACAAATAAGTCAACCTACTCTAGCCATGGCCAATGAAACTGCACAAAACCACTTCGATGCAGCCAAACACTTACACTCGGTACATCGAGGTGAGGAACAGAAAGATTACAAACCTCTCCACCGACCCCCAACCTGAGGGAGTAGACAAACAAGGAGGGTCATATAAAATCAAGGAATGGTTACCGAAGGAAAGAATAGAAGCCAAAAGATCCAACCTTAAAAGTAGAGAAGAAAGTAAAAGGGAGGAAGTAACCTAAATGAAGCAGACCCCTCCCCTTTCTGATTTTCATGTAGGGAAACTGGACATTTGGTCAGTCACTGTCCAAAAAAAATTCAAAGACTGACCTATGGAAATAGGCTTTTTAAAGGGAGAATAGTGGGAAGAACCCAGAGAAGATCTAGAGACCTTCAGGATATGTTTATGTCAGTCCTCTGCTGACCTCACATATGAAAAGGTTTGGATAAATGGGAAGCAAGTGAAGCCGTTAATTGACTCATGTAGCAAACAAACCGCCATGAGAGCTGACTTGGTCACGACAACGTACCTTCAGAACACTACCCTAGAGTTACCTGTGTACACAGGGAAAATTAAGTATACCCCAAAATACCTGTGTACATTAGGATCTGGGGTGAGTCATGTTTAATGTTCAGCCATCATTCCTGGGTTCCCCGAGGAAGTCATTGGGGGTCATTCCGACCCTGGTAGTAGGGGATTAACGGCACCGTTAAGGATGGCGTTACCGTTAACCCCCTATCGCCCTATTACGAGGTCCCTTAGCGGGTCCCACCAGGGTCGGCTGGTTTTACCAGCCGGCCTTAACGGGACCCGTTAAGGCACCATGGAGCTTATTACGGGCCTGCAATTTGTGGGCCCGTTATTAGTTCCTTCCCCATTCCCATTGAGCCCTATGGGGGATCAAATGGGAATGGGGAATAGTTTTTGAAATGGGGACTTACCAGGTCCGCATGGGTCGGAATGTCCCAGTAAGTCCCCTTTCCGACACCACGGACCCGGACCCGAGTTTGGAGGCAGCCATGGTGCTGATAGCACCATGTCTGCCTCCAAACCCGGAATGACCCCCATTGCGTGGTCGGTTTCCCTATGTTTCCACTCTTTTGCATGAACCCCCATCTCCCTAAAGAGAGTTTTCAGCTCAGGACTGCTGGCACTCTAATTACTATTCCCAAAACTCTCCAATATGGGACTGGGAAAAGACAGAATCCCATGAACCGCCAACAAGATATAAAGAACCCATAAAACCAGAGTCAACCCCTAGAGACCAGTTTGTTGGTTATTTTCAAGAGACCAATAAAACCACCTTGCCTCTACCTACGTAGTAAAAGAAAAAAAAAATCAGTGGAATATGTGAGAGTCCCTGGATTTATCTAATCCCAGTTCTTTCCCAGGTCTTAATCATGAAGAACCTGGACAAAGACCAGCCGTATCCACCTTGCATAGAGGAAGGGTATATGAAGAACCAGAAGGTGTCTCACCCGCTAGTCCTCAGGTGGCCACGACACTGCCATTGCTTTTGGAACCAGTTCCTGGGGGTGGACCAGTGTGGGAGGATCACCTGGATGAGGGTTCTTCGGGAAGTGGAAGTGGGACACCGGATGGTGAGGCGCGTATCCCCTTTCCTGTAATGCCTTTTGCCCATCCTACCCCCCTTTCCCAACACAAATACTTTCTCATAAACAGCTCACCATGAGAGAAAACCGACTACCACCAGAGCCGTATACCTGACATGTCCCGCTACAATGGTCAGGCAATGTCCGGCAATTACTGATTATTACACACACCTGAATTCCATCAGACTTCCCCAGACGGATAAAAGACAGAGCATGAAAACACATGAGGAAACAGCAGTTCCAAGATGGCAGGTTAAGACGAGGAAAAAGACAGAGAGACCACAGAGGGTTTCAAGGAGGCAAGTGCCATTTGCCTTTTCAGACCGTTACTTTCCTGAACCTTGGAAAGTAAGAAATCTAAGATCAGGAACTAAAGCTGAACAAACCAGCATTGCCTGGTGGAGGTACCCAGGGCTCTCCCGTATCAATAACGAAGGCAGGGAGGAGCATTTGCCACTATGTTACTGTCCTTGGCTCCTACAACAAAACAGCACCAGTAAAGACAGAACAGCTGGTGAGTGTGATGCTAGAAATGAATTGGAGGGACAGGGCCTCCCTGTCCTTGTCCTGTGGTCCTTTTTCATTTGTGTTCTGTATTGTTTTCTGCCCAGATGAGTCCATATGAGATTCCTGGCAGTGCAACCCTGTGCCCCTAGTGTATGTTTTTGGGCACCTGTGTGTGGCCCACAGAGCAGGGTATGGGCTAGTGCAACTCCATGATGAATTTAACAGGTGCTCAGAGTATCCTCCATTTTGGGATACCCAGGCCGTGCCATTGGAATCAATTGATTCCTGATAGGAAACAAGAGGGCCCCTGTGGCCTCTTGCTTTCTATTGCCTGTTACCTTTGTTTTCCCAAAGACCTGGGAAGCCCTGACTCTGTCCCTTACCCCTGACTGGCTGCTGTGTGGAAGTTCCAAATATGGTATTGTAGTGAAGTCCAGGCCAGACTGCCTGGAGCCTTCCCAGTGAATGTATATTATGGGTACAGCCTGTGGGTGGGACCTGGGTGAATGAAGTGTGTGACAAATATGCACTTCTTGTTGTGGATGTCTGGTTTCTGGTATGAAACACAATGACCGAGACAGCCCTGCCCGAAACTGGTATGAAGATAGTTTCTAGTGGTGAATGGCTGGGTAATTGTCCCAATGCAAATTCCTTGTTGTGAGCATCTGAGAGGGAGGAGAATGGACAGAATGCACTGTATGCCTGATTAGCTGACTGACTGCTCAATGCCCTGCAGAGGAATTGATTGCCTGAGTGTGACCCAGCAGAATGAATTAGAGACAGAACAGTATATCTGGGGGCCTCTCACTGCTAGAATTCGTTCAGAAGCTGAAGTCGAAACTGATGCTTGATCTCGAAGACAAGCCCGAAGAAGAAGGTTGACTGCTGTTACCTTCACCATAATATGAAAGCTGCTAAGCCGTCGAGACTGATCCGAGAGAGGACCTGGTTAGGTGCCCTCTTCCTAAGCTCCCAGGGACCATCGAGCGCTGCTAACCTTCGCCGAAGCTCCCTGGAAGTCACACCCTCGACAGGCTGCTGACCGGAGATGGGGACAGGTGAAGAGAATGAAGAGAAGCACCGGACATTCCGTCCACCGTCATCGACCAGGGTTCGCAGGTTTGCTATAACCACTGGAGGCCCGTCGAAGCCGTGTTGCCCAGAAGTGGGGACCACTTGACGCTGTGCCGTCGACACTGGAGCTGCAATGCTCCATTGATTAAGACACTCAAATCGAAGAAATCTCTCGACCGCACCGCTGACCGCTTTGTCCCGCCGTGAATGTCGAGGCAGCCGACGTACCGAGGAGAATCCGCCGGTGTGTTTCCCACCACCCGAAGACCGCAGAGATGCCGGACAACTCAACACCCTTCCTAGTTCATTGACTCTTTGCGGTCCTGATCTATTGACATCGAGGTGCCCCGCACACCTTTTCCTTGCAGGACGTCTTCGATTTGGCATCGACGAGCACCGCCAGGACCGAAGCTGCTGCCTCGACACCACTGAACTTTCCATCGAGGATCATCAACACCAAGTTCACTTTCATCCAGGCCCATTGACGATCCGTGACTCCTCCTTTAAAGGGAGTCACTCAAGAAAGGATCCATAGATGCCTTCTCGAGGAACTCTGCTATTCCAGCTAAATTGGGGTGGTAGAAACATTTTAGAAGGAAATACGACTAATTGAACAATATATGTACTGGGTTTGTAGTATATCTTTGTTTTACAGGTTGCCCAGGAGGGGGGAATACTCATACAGAATTGTGCCTAGAGGTAGGGGCCCAGTATTCTGCCAATTGTTCTAACCAACTGCTTTTACTCTTATGTCTATTGTTGGTTATTTTTATTAATTGATTTGTTTGACATTTGACCAGAGCACAGTTGATGCACTTTAATGAAATCTGATAATAAGTGTGGTACCACTTAGAACTGTATATATTTGCCATTGTAGATTAACTGAGCACAAAGTGAGTTATTGTGATTGTGTATATAACTTTGAGCCGTAATTATATAAAGATTGTGTTTTCAATAATACAGTGTGTGGACATTCCTTTGTGGGTGCTTGGGGACTTATCTGTACTTAAGAACCAGCCTGCATCACCTCCTGAGAAGCAAGGCCTTCATTGCTCGCCCACGTTTACCAAATAGAGAATCTTGGCTGGGGTACTCTGTGCCTCTCCTCTACCATATAGAGAGCAGGAGTACAGACACCCCCTCCAGTCTTTACAGTGAGTCGGAGAGACTGATGCCAAACCAGACTGTGTTAGAAGCAAGAATGCAAGCAGCAACATTGTATGAAGGAATCTAAAGAGAACAGTGTGTGAAATGTATGTGACGAGTGGCGCAAATATAATTGAAAACTAGAGGAGTGATTGAACTATGGGAGGCCAAGCGAGATACCATAGACAGGGTGGTCTGGCGCACCATGGGTGCTCATTCGAAGGTCTCTGTTAGGTATCCAATTGATTGGCAATTGTGGAAAAGGGAATTTTGAGATTGCATTGGTACTGCAATGGGCCAAGCTAAATCCTCTGCACATTCAAAAGTCTTTGATGTTTAATGCAAACTGAAATTGCTGTGAGCCCGGCTGAAAAAGTCTAATTGTATAGGTGGAAGGATCTGAGCCCAGCTGAGGGGATCTGGGGTGAACCATGAGTCATCCGAGAAAGAATATTCTCTAAGCATTGTAAAAAGGGGGGATCTGAGCCTGGTTGAGGGGGATCCACAATAACGACCATGATATAAAAGGGATCTGAGACCGGCTGAGGGGGAGCTAAGTTAAATCACCCGAATTGAATACTCACAAGAGGAAAGGAACTTTGTGCTTTGTTCCTGTACATCAGGATCTCTGAATCAAGAAACATTTGAGAAGTAAAGAGGCTTGCATCACAGAAGGCCCAGATGCTGGTAATAAAACTGTATCCTTATGCCGAAGTTAGCCAGAGTGTGTGCTTTGTTCGAGTAAACTGCCTTGTCCCATGCTGAAATTTTGGGGAAGGGTGGCCAACAGCCTAAACATCCTTACATATCATTTTGTCAAAACTTCTTACTTTTTCATGAACACCACCCCACACTATACAAATTCAGCATAAACTATTGGCAATATTTATTTTTTGTATAGTAGTATAGGCCCTTTTATTTTGATGAGACTCCACTAGAACTGCATTATTATTATTTGATTGTTATAGCTTGCTCCCATCTGCAGATTTAGGATTATATAGGCATTTATCACACCATTGTTTAAGTTAAATAAACACCCTTGAACTGTAATCATTTGTGTCTGTCTTACTGTTGATACCATGGCTTCCTTGACCACATCAAACAAAACAGATTCACTACTAAGTAATCCTTCCAAAGAGAAAGTCCAAAAAAACAATTTTATGGCTCAGTTACACCAGTTCACTCTGGATTCCCTCGCCTACATTGGATGATCTAATAACTCTCCCGAATTGGCCAATGTTGCTAAAAAAGAAAGCTAGATTGGCAGATTGCCTGTCAACCTTGGATATGTATTCAGAATATACCTAATCAAATTGTTTTCACCTGCAATTCGTAGATTTATTACGCTTCTGCACTTTAACATACTCCCAAAATGAGGGCACACCGGTAGATGGTCGAAAACTCCCTAGAGAGAAGAGAATATGCTGATTGTGTGGCTTGGATATTGAATCTGCACGGTACTTGCTGACACAATGCAAGATTATGTACCCATATTATCAAAACGGTTATTCAAACTTTACAGTGATCCCTGCACAGCTTGAGGATGACCAATTTTGGTCTACCCTATATTGTGCTGAATCGGTGATCATCATTGCTGCAGCATATTAGGTATGGACATCTGCTACTGGCCTCTTGCATGAGGAAACATTGTCTTATGCTTTACTATTGATTGAAGGGAATGGTCTTTTAATACATTGGTAACCTGTTATGGTTGGGGAAGCAGTGTCAGTGGTTTAATTGTATAGAATGGTAATGTTATGCTATGATTGTTTTTTTATGGTATTTGTATTTGATGACTATGTTTTTAGTGATAATTTATGATGTGGTTTATTTAATCCTGTGTATAAGTTTTTTTCTTTTTTTTTTTTAACCAATGACCACATATAATAAAGGAATAAAAATTCTTTCAATAAGTTTATGCAATTGGCCTGCATGTTTTACTGGCGTGCCGTCTGTGCGGGGTAAGCCCCTCACATAGGCAGAGTCAGAGTAGACTGTAATTTCCTCATCTTCAAATCTTTGAAGAGCAGCGATAAATGCCACTAATTCTGCAGCCTGTGCTGAGGAATGCAAAGGCAATCTCACGCTTGTTACTACTTCAATTCACCCTCTCAGTCTAGCTTTACTACAGCTGATCTAGTATGCTGTTCACTAGTCGTTTGGTCAATTTCTGAAGAAACATCAATAAAAACAACTTCCCCTCTCCCGAGGGCATTTTTTCTAGCTGTGGGAATTTCATTATAATTTTCAGTATATGTTGTGTACTCATGTACATAATCATACTCCCCTACTGGTTCAGGTATGAACATTGCTAGATTCACTGGGCCTCATTACGACCCTGGCGCTAATGGGTTAACGGCACCTTAAAAGGCTGCAGCGCTGTTATCCCATTCGACCTTACTACGAGGTTCCTTTGCGGGTCCCGACCTGAACTGCTGGTCTAGACCAGACGTTAAAGTAGGAACCCGCAAAGGGACCTTGGTGCTAAGTATGGTACCGCAATTTGCGGTACCGTACTTAGCGCCTTCCCCAGTCCCATTGAGCCCTATGGGGCAAAAATGGGAATGGGGAAGGGCCAATGTTCAATGGGGAATTACCACCCCGCCAACCTTGGAATGGGGTGGTAATTCCCCATTGAACATTGGCGAACTCGTTATGATACCGGCACCAATCATGCTGCTAATAGCACCATGGTTTAGCCCCATTATCGTAATGAGGGCCACTGACTTACATCTGGCTATTTTAATCACAGGATTGAATATAATTACTTTGTATCCTGATGCTCTCTGTGTGGTCAATGTACTTTTTTGGTTTTGCTAAAATTGCAAATAGTGCATGCTCTACAAATAATGTTAATGAACACCCCATTGTTATACTTGAAACTTTTCGATTGTGAATGCAGCAGCAGCTAAAGACTTCTCACAGGGACCCTTTCATAACTGGATCTAAAATCCCACTATAATAGAACAATGGTTTGTGCCCATGCCCTGTCATGTCTTCTCCATTTGAATGGGAAAATAAGTAAAATTGTGCATGATAATCCGGAATTCCCAACACATGGGCTGTACTGATCGCCTTTTTTAATTCTTCAAATCCTTCAGTCATTTCATCTGTGAATATTATTTTGTTCTTTGCCACCTGTGCTTCTTTAACCCCTCTTAGAAGTTGTTGAATACATGTACTGTAATCAAAAACCCAGGCCCTGCAAAAGTTACAAAGGTACGGATAGAGTGGATGGTACATATAGAGTGGATGGAATGGATAGATTGGATGAAGAGAATAGAACGGAAGAAGAAAATGAAATGGATGAAGAGAATGGAATGGACGAAGAGAATGGAACAGACAAAGAGAATTAAAACGGACAAAGAGAAAGGAACAGACAAAGTGGATGGAACGGACGAAGTGTATGGAACGGCAAAGTGGATGGAATCGGATGAATATAGTGGATGGAGTGGATGGTGTGGATAGAACCGATGGAACCAATCGAACAAACGAAGTGTATGAGACGGATGAAGTGGATGGAACGGACAAAGTAGATGGAACAGGCGAAGCGGATAGAACGGAGGAAGCGGATGGAATGGACGAAGTGGATGGATGGATGAAAAGATAAAAAGTATGGAGTGGACGATGCAGTGGACGGAAGTGGATAGGAACAATGACGGAGTCGACAGAACGGATGACAGAGTGCATATAGTAGATGGAATTGATGAAGTGGATGGAACGGATGTAGTGGATGGAACGGATCTAGTGGATGGAATGGATATAGTTGATGGAACGGATGTAGTGGATGGAACGGATGTAAGTGGTTGGAACGGATGTAAGTGGTTGGAATGGACGTAAGTGAATGGAACCGATGAAGCCGATGAAACAGATGAACCAGACGGAACGGATGAAGCAGACGGAACAGATGAAGCAGATGGAGCAGATGAGGCGGATGGAACGGATGAGGCGGATGGAACGGATGAACGGATGAAGCGGATGGAACAAATTAAACAGATGGAACAATTGCTATGTACATGTATTCCCCTTGTTACCCAATCCTTCCTGTCGCTTTATATACGTATGCCGCTATGTATGCCCCATATCCTGCTCTCGTGCCTTCCTGCAAGTGCTTCACTGATAAACCACCATATCACACTGCTACGCTTACTCTATCCTATACACCATCATTCAACTAGAACACAGCTACACTATGACACATTTGGCCTAGCTGTTCTCATACAAACATGACCCCATGAACACCCCATCATCCTAATAAAACACAGCTAGCCGAGCACATTCCGGCTAGCTTAGGCGTCTCCTCAGGCCTAACTCAGCCAAAACTCAGTCTGAGTGTCCACCCTCCAGACTCAGCACATCCAACTGATTTCCTCAGCACCACACCTACCGCTAAGAAGTAGCTATCATGCAACAACCACATCAGCTACACACATATCCGGTGCGCCCATGCACCATACGAAATTCTCTCTCTCTACTGACTTGAACTACGGTTCCTGAGGGCGTTTATCCGACCAGCGCTTTGAGATCATACCAAAGATACATAAAACGCTATATAAATGCCAAGTAACATAAGATAACATATCAAAGGTCTGCAAATTGTTGCATTTCCCTCACTATTTTAGGTTCTGAGGTCTTAATAATTGCTTCTGCCCTCTCAGGTGCCACTTTCCTGCCCTCTTGAGAAATCAACTGTCCTATATACAAGACCTCGTCATGAGAGTATTGTAGCTTCTCTTTGTTCACTTTATATCCTTTTTCTGAGTGTATACTCATGAGTTTAACTGCATCTTCTCTGCATCTTTCTTCTGTCTCACTACACACCAAAATGTCATCCACATATTGGACGATTGCACTTTCAAGCTGAACATTACCCAGGTCCATCTGAAGGACTCTATTAAAGATTGAAGGGGACTCATAGTACCCCTCGGGCAAACAAGTATGTTTCAGGTGAATATTTCTATACAAAAGGAAGTAATATCCTGTGAGTCTTCATGAAGGGGAATTGAAAAGAACACGTTCTTTAAATCTATGACTTTTAAACACTTGGCCATAGAAGGGATGTTGCACAATATTGTTGCAGGATTTGGAACTAAAGGAAACTCAGCTTCGACTATATTGTTTAGGGGTTGAAGGTCCTGTATAAATCTCCATGACCCCCCTGTTGATTTTCTCACCTGGTACACAGCTGTGTTACATGGAGAATCAGATGGTACTAATAGTCCTTGCTTTATTGAAGTGGAGATAGTCTCAAATATACCTTCCTCTGCCTCTCTGGACATGGGGCATTGTTTTGCATGTGGCAAAAGGGCTCCTGGTTTAAGGTTGATTTTTACTGCTCCTACTCCTTTTAATATGCCCATGTCATATGGACTTCTGGTCCATAAAGTGGTTTGTGCTTCCTCTAAATCTTCCTAAAGAAATATTTTTTCTTTTTTTTTACCAACACATTCTATGCAGTATTTCTCTATTATCTACTTTAATCCAATAAGTGAGACTTATGAAAAATGCCAATTCATCATGTGAGTACTCATCCTTAAACAACTCATTGTCTGTCAAATATGTCAACCTATATCCTTTACGGAGGACTATCACTGTTCTCTATCCTCTTCCCTCATCATTTGTCCCATGAGGGACCACCAGTTTCTCTCTGACCACTGCTGCTCCTAACTCGTAGGGGATAATATGTCTTTCTTCATCATGCATAGGGATTTCTGGTCTGAACAAAAACTCATCAGGTATTCTTAATAGTTTACCTATCAATCTTGGTAACCACAATAATAAAACAGTCAATTCATACAAAAAAACTTCTGTATCTAATGCCTATACACTCTCTCACAGTCAAATAATGTATCCCTAGAGTAGAAAACTCTATTCCTTCATCTGGAAAATATATTGTCAAGTTTCATCATTAATCACATCCCAATATGTTAACCAGCATTTGCCTAGAATATAATAACGGCATTGCCATGTCATGTTCTCCCATAGAGATTGGTAATTTGTCTGTAAAAGGAACTAAATTAATTGCCCCAGAGAATCCCTGCGCAATCATTGCAATACCTGATATTGGATATTTCCCCTCACGGACACAGGAACGATTTTGCTCCAGTGTCCACAAAAAAAGAAAATGTCTTGTCTCCTATTGTCACCTTGACCGTTGGTTCATCTTGGGGGTCTGGTGTCACAGATAGTACTAAACAGATCAGGTTGCTCTGGATTTCCTACTACCACTCCCCAATTTGGGTGTGAGTGCTTGCTGAGCTCCTGTAGTCATATTCCATTTTGGCACAATAGCCTGCTGTATCTGTGCTTGTTGAGTGTGTACCTGTTGTGCTTGCATGGGTTCTTGCTGCGATTGCACTTGTGGCAATTGCATTTGTAATGGTGCTTGCTGTATTTTCTGTGGTTGCAGCACATATGTAGTCGCCTGCCGTGTGATCTTGGGCATTAAACTCCTGCGTTTCTGCATTATATTTGCAGAACATAGCCCATACCCCCTCTTGGAGCTTGCCAATTTTGCTGCATGCTTCCTCTGATTCTACATGGTCACGCTATGTGTCCTATTCTTCTGCAATTCCAGCATTGTTGCGGCTGTCCACCATTAAATCCTCTTCTTCCCTGAGGGTTTTGAAATTCCCCTTGTCCTCCTCCTCTAAACCAATTTCCTCTTGACCAGATACTGTACCCATTCTGATCGTTTATTATTTTATTTATTCTATCAAATATACCACACTGATCAATTTTGGGGACCACCATCAATCATTGCTTATTTCACCCAAAAATCAACTATGCATATACATTTTTTAACCAATTTTAAAATGTATGCAAACATTTTCTTTTTGTTCCTTCGTTTGTACTTTCTATCCATTTTTTAGTATCTCGTTATTGTATCATTGATATTTTAAAAATCTCTTCTTTATTTGTTTCCTTTGATTTTTATCCTCGTAATTGACGTCAATCTCTTGATTCAAAAATCCAATAATCACCTTAATATTTTACTATCTTTTTATATCTATTAGTTTACACACAACAAAATCTTTATACTGACATATTTATAACCACACACATGCACTTTTTTATTTGTCTGCATATGTCTTCCTTTACTATCTTTAGTAAATGTGTCTCATCTCATTTGTACTCCATCTTGGAGCTTGTTGTTGGACTTGCCTCAGGAATCCTTAACACCCCTATTTGGAGTCATTTTAGTGCATGTCCTTCCATCCCCTTGAAACCTGGGAATTGAGATATCAACTTCTCTTCTTTCTAATCCCCAAAAATCTTGTTACTTTGATATATATTATTAACAACAAAGTCCCTCCCCCTATTTTTGCCACCATGAATGTACTACTTACATACGTGGATCAGCTTGAGTCCTTCGGCAATGACTCTGCCTCAACCGATTAGTCTGCCTTTTGTCCATGGGGCACGTGCAGGGACCGAACAGGAATTTTATCAAAGGGTGACCTGCAAACTGTATCTTCTTACATATGTTTTGTTGCATGCAGTTCTCCACAGGACGCTCTGCATTCTTCTGGCTAATGGCGGGAGCAGTCTAGGGTCTAGAGGTCTGGATATGGGCCTAGGTTGATTAGACCTGAACCATCCACACCACTACCAAAATGTGCTCTAGCACCTTGAAGCATCCCCTGTGCTAGATGGGATTACAAATAAAGATATCAGACCAAATTACCGGACAAACTCAAAGAATATGGTGTAAAGGCCCATCCCCGTTTTAGCACATGCAATACAAATAAATAGACATACCCGAAAAGGGAATGATACTTAGAGGACAGACTGCGAGATTTGTAGTCTTTTTTTATAAAGAATTGGCATCCAGAGAACTGTGCTGCCTGAGAGCGCTCTGGCAAACAATACACCTACAATTGATTATAAGGGCAGAAAGAGTCATAACTGATGTCAGACATGAATGTTGCAAAGTTCATCATGGTTGGACACAAGCTTGTGTTCTAAAGGTGCATAAAGGTGCTGCTCCTCCCTGGTTAGCTGCTGGGTTGACGGGAGGATGAGCGTCATGAGGTCCATCTGTCTGTGTCCAGGCGGGGGTGAGAGTCAGGGCACTGTGAGGCAGGGTGGCCGCTAACTAAGCTAACATAATACAATACCATAAAACATGCACTAAATAATAGTCATTACAACTCCTTTGAGCAAATCATCATAAACCTATAAATTGTATTTGTGTAATCACACCATTACTTATTGGGACTTATATGGGGTACCAAGTTAAGGGTCTTGACCAGTATGATAACATCGATTGCAGAGTGGGTCTGGATTTATCAAAGAGGCTGGGGGGAAAGTTGACGTTTGTTAGTTGTATGAGGCAAAATACTGTGACAGAGGTCTGATTTTAACTAAGGGCATGCAGGGGTGGGCTTCATGGCAGAGTCACATATCTGGTACATCAAGAGAATACCTTGCAGGGACACAGAGTTAAACTGGAGGTAATTTTCCAACAGCGAGGGTGAGGGGGCACGGGCAGGTTTGTGGAGATGGATGAGCTACAAGGCCTGGCTCAGGCCGGTTCACAAACGGGACAGTGATCTCAGAGGAAGAGCGAGATGTTACATTTGTTTTTGTTGCAATTGTCTCCGGCCCGAGCTTGAGAATGGAGCTGCAAAAATTTCAGACACAGTGAGAAAAAAGTGTGGGCCCTGTGCACGGTGTGCACAGCGCTGCTAAGGGGAGAGAAGCCTTTTCGTATTATCGCAGTGAGGCCTAATTCAAAAGATAGAGTTGAGGGTGCACAAAATGGATGCCACGTGTCTTGCGCAACAGCCCCATCTATGACAATGCCAGCATAAGGCTGATATTAACATAAGGGCAATGGAGGCACCCCCCACCATTGGAAGAGCAAGTGGTCCAAGCTGTACTGAATCTGTGGCGGGGCCCAAACAACCCCTCACTCCCACATATTCCCCCCTTTCGTTACATCTAAAGTAACAAACTATTTATTATTCTTATTCTCATTTTGATAATACTCTGCTTCCGCAACTGCTTCATCCCAAGCAAGTGTTCCTTTTATTGGCAACAATGCCCTTCACACGCTTCTTAAGCTATGGCCCTTCCTTTAATATTCATCCGGGGTGCATGTCATATATATTCCTCCATCCCCATCCAGTTCCACCCACGCTTCCCTGTACCATTGCAGCTCTCTTGGTTCTTTTATGGTGGTGTGATATAGATTATCTACACTGTCCCCATTCTGGTGATATACAGCTGTCATGCGATACTTTGGTGGGTTTGGTTCTCCAGTTTGCATCTGTGCATCTATCATAGTAGCCACCGTTGTTTGTCGGCCCATTGTTACCATCCTCATTGTTGAGTTAGGCATGGATTTTGCACACCATCGGATACCTAGTTGGCACACACAGAAAAATAGTAAAATAAAAACAATGACAGGAACAAACTTTTCATCATGGTGTTGAACCAGGACGGTATCCAGTTGAACATATTATCAAACCAGTTGTTTGGCTCTATTCCTCCTTCTTTCAACATCCTCTCCCCCAGACTGTGTACTGCTGAGATCACCTGGTAGAGGGTCCCATTGTCTGCATCTTCAGAATGTACAGCAAGCGCTCGCGATTTTTCGGCAAACACTGCCATCCATCGCTGTGAGAAGGTCTAGGACGTACCGGTTCTGAATTGTCATTAGGCGCAAGGTGCGAAGTTCCACCTTGATCACATTGAATCCCTCTTCAGTGTCATTGGCCAGTGTCATTGGCCAGTTGGATCAGCTCCCAGCGGATGATCTGTAACCATTGGGCATTTGTTCGCGCCTGGAATCCTGGCGTTAGAAGGGAAGCAAAGAATGTCTCTGCAGAATTTAAAAGTTTGTGTTTTGTTGGGATCTCAGCGAGAAGAGCATATGATTCATTGGAAATGTAGTTTGATGACCGCTTTTTGCAGTAGAGTCTGTCCCTTAGGTCACTTTCCGACAACAGATTGTATGAAGGAGGTTCTTTTATTGTTAGTTGGGGCACTTCCGATGTGTCAGCCAATTGCCCTGCTGCCGATATGCCAGCCGCCGATATGCCAGCCGATTGCCCTGCTGCCGATATGCCAGCCAAACCTTTTCCTCCTTGTGTATGACTTTCTGGGATTACCATCAGAGCTGAGTGCAGGGTGGCCAGGGCGCACGTACCTCTCCATGATGCTGATAGATGCAGGTAGGCTTGTTTGCCACAGACCCAATAAATGTCCATTAACGCAGCTGTACCTTCTCTCATATCCGGAATAATGATTGTTTTGTTGCATTGTTTGTTGGCACCCATTTGTACCTTCCCTTCTCCGTGAAAACAAAACTCATGTGGTATTTCTTTTTGGGTCTTGATAGGTTTTTCTAGAGCGGTAACCCAGGTGTGTTTTGCATTGTGCTGGGAACAAATAGGAGCACACGTTTCTTTGACCAATTCAAAGTTTTCTTCAGCTAGTCCTCTAAGTGTTTCAGCTTTGCACTCAATCGTTTCGTCATGCCACTTGTTTTCTGTGAATCTTGTTCCTTTTATGACGAAGAATGGTTTTTTAATGCAGATTACTTCTTGGCACCTGCCTGTGCATGTTTTTTTCGTTCTGCAGCAGTTCTATTGTAACTCTGTGTGCCTGGAAATTCTACATAATACGAGATGAATTAAACAATGGGCATCTGACAAGGGTACTTCTTGTGGTGCAAGTATTGTGGGTGTGCCTGATGCATGTGGTATGAGAGAGCAGACATAGCAGCTCTCGTTCATGGCTTGTTTTGCTGTAGCACTCATGTCTGAGTACCATTTATTTGACTGGTCTGGGTGGCGGCGGTCTTCAATTTCATCTAATCCCATGCCATGGTAAATGTCATACATTTTCCCTCCCGCCACCCTTTTCCGTCTCCTCCTCCCCCTTTCCTGGTTATTCATTGTTTTTACTTTTCGATAATTTATAGGAAAGACTCCTGCCCATGCTGTGTCATTCAGTTCATTTACAGTGTACCCATCCTGTAGTTCTGGGGTCTCTTGGGTAGCAGCAACATAAAAGTGCATTATATTTTCTTGTGAGGTAGGTTCTGTGGTTGTCCGTGCATCAATGTTTATCAGGTTAGATTCATTCTCCCAAAAGTTATCACCATCATACTGGTTTGTTTTTTTGTCATTACTCGGACTTATAGCAGCAAGTGAAAGGAGGGAGGCTGTTGCTATGTGATTAGTGTGCAACATAGTGAGGTTTGTAGTAACAGAATAATTATGTTTCCACATGGTTTTCACACCTGCCCATATAAGTATTGATCCTTCTCGTATTAGCTGTGCCCCACTCCCCCCTTTTTCATGTCCTCCACAATGAAAAACACAGTATAGTACCATGCCATGAAAAATATCATCACCAAAAACAATATTGCAGAATATTTCACGCCACACCCTAAATTATAATATTTATTAGCTCTATTAACTATCCTATCACTTACTAAAATGATGCTGTTATCTGTAAGTGCACTCCTTTTGGCCATTGTGTTACTGTGATGCTGGAAATGCATCGGAGGGACAGGGCCTCCGTATCCTTGTCCTTTACTGCCTTTTTATTGTGTGTTCTGTCGTATTTTCCGTGCAGGTGTTCATGTAGGACTCTTGGCGGTGCAGCTCTCTCTCTTTTGTTTTGGTGAACAGACCCAAGGGATCCCCTTACGGCACCCAGGGGTGGGGGGGTGCAACCCTGTGCCCCTATGTATGTTTTTGGGCACCTGTGGGTGGCCCACAGAGCAGGGTATCGGCTGGTGGCAGCTCCATGCTGAATTTGACAGGTGCTCTGAGTATCCTCCATTTTGGGATACCCAGGCCCTGCCATTGGAATCAGTTGATTCCTGATGGAAAACAAGATGGCCCTGTGGCCTCTTGCATTCTATTGCCTGTTACCTTGTTTTCCCAAAGTCCTGGGAAGCCCTGACTCTGTCCCTTTCTCCTGACTGGCTGTTGGGTGGAAGTTCCAAATATGGTGTTGTTGTGAAGTCCAGTCGAGTCTGGATGGAGCCTTCCCAGTGACTGTATGTTGTGGGTACACCCTGTGGGTGGGACCTGGGTGAATATAGTGTGTGACCAATATGCACTTCTTGTTGTGGCTGTCTGGTTTCTGGTATGAGAGACAAAGCCCTCATTCTGAGATCGGAGATAAGTACCGGTATTTTCTGGCATGGCGTAAAGTACAACACCGCCCTGGCGTCAGACGGCTAATTGCATCCCATTCGGACCTCGTGGACATGCGCTTTTCGCCATGCCAGAAAAGTACCGAGCAGCCTGCCGCTAAATGACCCGCAAACCCCCTACGGCATGCTGCGACACATAAATAGCAACACCGCCTTGGAAGACTAGCGCCAGTACATAACGGCGGCCGTAAATTACGGATACCGTAAATTACGGTCACCGAAAAAAAGGAACCGGAAATTACGTCATCGCACAGGAACGGGAAGGAGAGCGGCGGCCATCTTTAAAAACACAATCCATTGCCATCCTCATCCGCCTGCACCCTTTGGAGCAAATCAGACATTGGAAAAGGACCAGACGACTACCAACATGCCGAAAGCACCAAAGAAGGCAGCGGACCGCATCCGCAAGAGGAAATTCAGCCTAGAGGAACACCAGGCCATGGTAGACTACCTGGCTGAGCATGCAGATGTCGTTTTCAGCAGCAACATGTGGAGGGAGTCTATCCTCCGCAAAAAGAAGATCTGTGCTGAATTCGCCCAGAGGGTGAGCGCCATAGGAAACACCCCACGTACCCTCAGGGACTGCCACAAGCGGTGGGATGACCTGCGGGTGCGAGTGCGGGGCCTCCTCTCCAGCAACCGGAGCCAGGCCATGCAGACTGGAGATGGACCAAGTACCCCTGTGCAACTAGAGCCGTGGGAGGAGACGTGTGCGGCTCTGATTGGCACAGAATCGATCGAGGGCGTGGGGAACATGGAGTGCGGGGCAACGACTTCTGCCGAAGGAGGTGAGTGTTCACAGTGTACACTGCCAATGTCCATTGCATGATTCAAACTGCCCCAAAGGCCATTGAAGGCACCTTCTCGTGTCGCCCCCCCCCATCCAACCCATCCCCCCATCCAACTAATGCAGAGGCAAGTGCCACGCAATCAAGGGCCAAGTGCAAGTACATAACGCACATCAACCATAGTGCATTAACTTGCACATCCCATCATGCACACTGTGCAGCCGGCTCGGCATTGTGCCAGCCAAACTGCACATAACCAGGCCACAATGAGTCACTCCCAAACATGCGTACCTGACATACTCATGCACATGTACCACTGCCGTAGCTACACCCAAAAGTCCACAAACTATGATCGACTGAAATGTGAATGCAGCCATGTATGCAAATAGGACATCTTACAATCACTCATGTTGTCCCTCTCTTCTACCCCCACAGGCACTGACCAGGACAGCACCGACCCACAACCAAGCCAGCCAAGCACCTCCAGGGGTAGTGGCAGGGTCAGGCGATTCCCTGCACCAAAAACAACAGCCCTCCCGGCTCCGGAAAGGCCACTGGATGCTGCCACAATGCCAACCCCAACATCGGCGCAGTCGAGCATCTCTGGGGAGGCTGCTGCCACTGGCCCTGACGGGTATCCAGACAGCCCGTCACCCATTTGTGGGGCATCTGAGGAGGTGGAGCAACACACAGTCCACACCCCGGAGCCCTGCATCTTACCCCTGGCCTCATGTAGTGACTGTGGAGATGTACCAACACCTGTCTTTATTCCTCCAATCGACCCGCAGGTGTATCATGATGATGTCCCAAGTCCACCGGTGCAGCCCTCAGCTGAGCATGCAGGGGCAAGTGGTTTCACCGATGGTTTCCCATCATTCGGCACACGTCGGGTGAATCAGCTCTCAGACCTCATAACAGAGTTTATGGAGGACAACCGGCAGGCCCGCGTTGGATGGCATGATGGACTGAGGGAAATGCGGCAGACACTCACCGACTGCACTGACTGGTTGTGTGACACTCTAACTGACAGCACAACCCGTCTGTGCCACATCCTTGGCCGCATAGCCAATGCCCTTGAGGCAGGCCATTCGAATACCCAGCCAGAGCAGGCAGACACGGCCACATCCAGTGAGGCCACACAAGGCAGCCCAGCAAGGCGCACTCGGCGTTCAATGCGGCGCAGGGACATGCCCCCCCCCCCGGGCCAGGGGAGCAAGGAACAATATTCATTGCTGCCACATGTGGCCTTTAAGTCCTACATGGGACCAGTGCTGTGGAGTTGGGGGGAGGGGGATGGGGGTTGAGGGTTCGTTGTGCAGTTGTGGGGAGGGGAGGTGGTGGTTTGTTGTGCAGTTGGGGGAGGGGGGTGATGGTTTGTTGTGCAGTTGGGGGGGCTGCAGTTAATGTTCACAATATTTCCTTCTTCACAATACACTATTGGTGTTGCAAAGTTGAACAGTTGTGGACTTTCATCATTGAGCATATGTATGATGACGACTGACAGTGCATGGTGTACATGTATACACACATCCAGTGCCCTGTGTGCCCATGTCATGCCACCCTCTGCTGACTTGTGTTGTGGACATCTTGTCCGCTCTTTGTATGGCCCATTACACCAGTCCAGCTTCGCCAACTCATATGTGCCTTACGCAAGCCAGGTGACCGCCTCATCTACACGCATGCACGGGTATGGCCAGTGATTTGGTGTACCCTGGGCCTGTTCTGTGGGTTACTGACAGGGGTCATGTACCATGGTGTCAAGGGACAGCCACCAACACCTGCATGTCTAGCCAATTGAGGTGAGTGTTTGAACTGTCATGGTGGAGAACTGAACTTGGCTGACATGGCAGGGTTTCACTGATGGCCAACGCACATGTCCATGGATGCATTTCGCCCATTCATGGCCCCAATATGTGTCCAATTCAATGGAATGCTCTGGGGCGGTGCGTCTACAAGATGGTCCAGGTACAATGAATGGCATGGTCATCTCGTGGTACAGGCTTTGTTGATGCATGCAGCAGTCCTGATGTTCGATCCATGCGGTGCTGTGCACTGTGTGGATTCGTATTTGTGTGTGATGGATGTAGTTAGTGGTTCATGGTCATCATCCTGCTCTGATCCATACTATGGTGAATTCCAACACTCCTATGGGTGTGCCATGCCGGTGATGTGGTGGGGTATCCCTGCTGCCTTCAGTTCAATCCACTCCCAGGGATGTGTCTCCCATGTGGTGCCATGCTGGGGGCAGCCACATTGTGCATATGCAGTGTGTCGACCTAGATGCACGTACGGTTGTGGTGGCTGCCAGTGGTTGGTGCATGTGTAGTGGGATTTGGCCATGTCAGATGGTGGAAATGTAGTGTATTGTGAGTGCTTTACTACATCGCTGTGGGACTCTGGACTCATGTGCTGTTGCACTGGTTCTGTGGCGGGTTGGTTGGTGGGGTGAAAATCGTACAATGGCTTCATCATTTCCGCCCAGTTGGTTCATGAAGTCACCCACCTCATGCCACCAATGCACTGGCATGACACAGTCAGACAACTCAGCAGGCAGCAGGGCACGTCATCCTGCATGTCGCCCCATGTGGCACGGTAGCGTGGTAATCAGCTGGGCCATTGAGTCATGAGTTGTTCTTTGATGTCGCGCCCACCCATGTGTGGTGTTTGTTAAGATGGAGTTCAGAAGGCCAGCCTAGTTTCTTGGAACAGGGTAACCTCTGGACAAGCCAGACCAATCAGGGTAGCGATCGCGGCTGTCAAGACTAGGTCTCAGGAGGGGTGAGGGTGACTGAAAGCCCGCAATGAGCACACAAAGCAAGGACACTTACAAATTACTCCAAGCAGGTGTTATATTAAAAATATATACACATTTATTACAAGGCCTTTGTAACATTGACCGTAGCGAGCAATCACAATAAAACTCAAGTAAACCAACACATACCAAACCAATACAATATATATACAAATACAAACGAGTCTAACGAGTTAGACGCACGAAATGTGTAGACCACCTAGATGGGGAGGAAAACAGGCAGTGCGAATAATAATTAGACCCAGACCGCCTTCAGAGGCACCTAACTAAAAGGAAGTCCAAGCCCTACGAAGAGTGGAGCCTTGTGGTCAAAAGTACCTGCACACGCTGGTGCCAACGGGCAAAAAGGGGAGTCTCTTCGAGGGAATCAGGCAGTTTAGCCGGTTAACAAATGAAGATGAAAAGTGCACCGCGACTCAAGCGCAGCCTCCACTGTCGGCAGAAGCAGAGCGCGAGTACGGAAAGGCGTGCTGTTAGACACAGCGGTGAAAAGCTATGGGCTCCTGCAGGAGGGCGACGAGTTCCTAGCGATGCTACTCACCGGTCCACGATGCAAGCAGACCCGGGCTTCTCCGCGTCAGTTTCAGTGCTGGCAGGTTCAGATAGGAGCAGGGGACGTCTCGGCGTCGTGTATATTCCGCAGCAGCTGAAGTTGAGTTGAGGACGTCCCAAACGCAGTGAACCCGCACAGTTTGTTACCACAGCAGGGCAACGGAGCGGCCGTGTGTATTTCAGCCAAATGTACAATACTCACTTCAGACCTGGGAATGCCAAGTGTACGAATCGTGTGAGAGTGACAAGGACTCGTAATACAACACAACCTGACGGCGGTTACAGAGCAAGACTCCTGGGTAGGTTGGTCAGTCTGCTGGATGGCCTAGAGATACTTCCGAAGGCCTATGTGCAGGAGATGGTGAAGATGCCGAGAATAGTTGTTCCCAATATTCCAAGGGTCGAAGTACCAGTACAGGCCTTCTCGTTCGATCAGAGGTAGAAAGGGTTTCACCAAGCGACAGCAGTGCAGAGGAGCAGTCCTTCAGCGGGTCACCAGCGATTCCTCGGTTCAGCCTCGTGGTTGCAGGATACTTGGCTCCTGTATTCCTTTGTTCGTGAGAACTCAGGAGATCGACATGATAGTGGTATTTCCAGCCCCCTCTTATCCACGGTTCCCTTCGCGCCAAAACGGCAGGGACCCAATAGGAGATCTGCTCACAAAACATTCACACTATACATGGACCTATCACGGACCACGGTGGTCCCAGGCATTCACGACACACTAGACTCTCTGGCACCCAGGATGTGTATTGGGACCAGACATCCCAGCCCACATCCTGGAGGCGCACACAAGGTGTGTAGACGCCCGCGAAAGCATCTGTGTTTCGCGGGAAAGTACATGCCCAAATAAGGAAGGCCCCGGGTCGGCTCGACCTGGGGGAGGTGAAGGGGGCAAGACGGTCAGTGGACAGGACAAAGAGCCTCAGGGTCTGGCCATTTTGGGAGCCAGGCCACCATTTTGGGATAAGCGCGAGAAACGTGCTTAAAATGCCAAAAGGAGCTCAAAAACACAAGGAAACTATCGCTGCCACCAGTCCCGTCCGTGATTCATTGCACCGTTCATTATCAATCCAAAGAGAGTATCTAGGGCCTGTAGAAGACTAGAGACCCAAGAGAGCAGTAACTTAGCTTACAGTGCCCTCTTGTGTCATGTTGCGCGAAAGCTGCAACATGATAAAGAAACTATGGAAACAACGTTTCCCGGTACTGACTGTTTTAAGGGCATGTCAGTTTCCCCGTAAGAATGGAGCGAAAGCCCAGAGGAGTGCAGCAGAAGGCTGCACTTCTCTGGCAAAGTCTAGATCCTGGTGAAAACAACAGCAAAAAGTTTAGGGTTGCCACATGGAAGGAAAATTACCCATAATTAAGAAATCTTTCCTAACAGTGTTCTTGGTTGCGTTGCATTCCGTCTGCACGTAGGGGGAGTGGTATTGTTTGCAGTTGCTATCCGCCACCTGCATGCCATGCTGGTCCACCTACAACACGTGGGTGCTGTCAGGGGCACCAATGTCATTTGGCATGCCTGCAGATGCATGGGGGCCAACTTTACTGTTGTGTGTCTCCTGGGTGGTCCATGTTGGGGATTGGTGGGCCCTTGTGTGCTTTGGGAGGTGATACGGCATTTTTTTGGTGTCCGTGTAATGAACGGTTGTGACATGCCATGCATGGGCACCACTGTGTCCTGGTAGGTGCCTGTGGCATGGGTGTGGGGCACAGGCTACACCGTCTCTTGTGCCAGGATAGCAGTGTGTATTTGTATGCTGCTCGCTTATCTCAGTATGTCTCGGGCAAAATATGGTGGTGACGGTGTCACGGTCAAGGTGGTCAGGGGTGTCTATCTGCACAGGGGTTTCCTTGAGTGACCGGACATGCTGCATGGGAATGGGGGCTGCTGGGGTGGTGACGGAGACTGCAATGGTGCTGCATGCAGGGCCTGTCTCCCCCTCCTTCTCCCACTGTGTCTCCTCAATGCGGGGGGCTTGGTATTGTTGGTGGGGTTTTTGTGGTTGTGCCCTTGCTGGTTCTATTGGTGTCATCTTGGTGTGGGAGGGGGTGTGGTGTGTGGCTGAGTTCCTTTTCTGCTGTGGCAGACTCCATTGCCTCCACCTGTGCTGATTGTGTGCACCTGTGGCTCTGGGACCCACTGCTCAGGGTTCTTTACTCCTTCTCTGAGATGCCTGTATGTACTCCATGCCGGCAAGGTACTTTACGGGCTTGAGGAGGCTGTAATTTACATGTGCTCCTTACTTGTGATCAGCACCGGTTTACGCCACGTTGCTAATTTCGGCATGGTGGGGCGCGCGCGCAACCCAAGACCGATAATTACGGCATCGTACTTTACGGTGCCGTAAATAGCGGTCTGGTTGGTCGGAATAGCCTGCAGCGGTCAGCGATGCCGGTAATCCTTTACCGGCATCATTTTTCCCTTACCTCCAACCTCTGAATGACCCCCAAAGACTGAGACAGCCCTGCCTGAAACTGGCCTGAATGCAGTGTGTAGTTTTGAATGGCTGGGTACTTGTCCCAATCCACATTCCTTGTTGTGAGTGGTTGAGACGGAGGAGAATGGCCTGAATGCATTGTGTGCCTGATTGGCTGATTGACTGCATGAATGCCCTTCTGTTTGATTGGCTGCTGAGTGCGACCCAGCAGTGTGGATGAGAGACAGAATAGTATATCTGGGGTCCTCTCACCACTGGAAATTGTTCAGAAGCTGTGTCTACACTTGAAGAGTAACTGGAACTGCTGATCCTCGACGCCCAGCTGGAAGAAGAAGACTTGCTGTTGCATGTGTTTCAACCTGATCTGAAAGCTGCCGAATTCGTTGAAGACTGATCCGAGAGAGGACCTGGTAAGGCGCCCTCTTCCCGTGCTCCGAGGGACCATCGAGCACCGCTAACCTTTGCCGAAGCTCCCTGGAAGTCAGACCCTCGAAAGGCTGCCGACCCGAGACGGGACCGCTGAGGAGAATAAAGTGAAGCACCAGGACTTCTCCGCTGTTGAAGTCCCTTGCCGTCGACCAGGGTTCGCAGGGTTGTGTAACCACTGGAGGCCCATCGAAGTTGTGTTGCCCAGATGCTGGGACCACTTGACGCCGTGCCACCGACGACCGGAGCCGCATGCTCCTTTGCCTAAGGACATTTGAATTGAAGGAGTCCCTTATCCGCAACGTCGACCGTTTTGTCGGCCGGAGAAAGTCAAGGCCGCCGACGCGCCGAGGAATATCCGCCGGTGGGTTTTCTGCCACCGAGAGACCACAAAGACTTTGACGACTCAACACCCTTGCTGGGCCACAGTTCTTCAGAAACTCTTTGCAGTCCCGGACAATCAATCACCGAGGTGCCCTGCACACCTCACCCTCGCAGGACGTCGCTGACGAGCACCGCCTGGATCGACGTCATGGTCACGGCACCCTCGAACTTCTCATCGACGCCGTCCATGCCAAGTTCTACTTCTTTGACGCCTCTCGACGTTCCGTGACTCCTGCTTGAAAGGGGGGCACTCAAGAAGGATCCGTCGACGCTTCTTCGAAGAACTCTGCCCCACCAGGTACATTGGGGGGGTAAAACATTATAGGAGAAAGTAAGACTATTGATCAATGTATGGAATGGGCTTGTGCTATATATCTTTATTTTACAGGTTGCCCATGTGGGGGGATCTCCACGCAGAACTGTGCTTAAAGGTAGAGGCCAGTAGTCTGCCAATTGTGTCAACCATCTTGCTTTCCTTCCTATCTCTATTGCTGGTTTCCTTGTTATTGATATGTGTGACATTCTAACCATATAGTTGATACACTTCAATGAGATCTTATAATATTGGTGATACCACTTTAGAATTGTATATATTTACCATTGTTGATTTCCGAGTACAAAGTGCGTTATTATGATAGTGTACATACCTTTGAATATTAATTATATAAATACTGTTTTTTCAGTAAAACAGTGTGTGGACATTCCTTTGTGGGGGCTTGGGGACTACACTGTACTTAAGAACCAGCCTGCATCAGCTCCCGAGAAGCTAGGCCTTGATTGCTCGTCCATTGCTACCAAATAGAGAATATTGGCTGGGGTCCTCTGTGCCTCTCCTCTATCATATAGAGAGCAGAAGTACAGGCACCCCCCACCAGTATCTTTACAGTTACCTGGAGAGGCGATATGAAATGGTTAAGTCACAGGCATACATTTCATTATTCATTTCATTACGTTTGTCATTTTATCATTTCTATCTACTTGTTGCTAAATAATACTTTCTATGGTGTGCACACCTTAATGCTATTTTTCTATATTCCTCGTTCATTAATTGCTATTATATTTGTCTGTAATCAACATCATTTTCTTTCAATAATGAGCATCATTTCTGTATACAGGCTGTGAATTGTCATTCATGAAATTAATAAAGAGAAAAGAAAGATAGAGGGAGAGAGGGAGAGAGCTATACCTAATTTCTTACTTATTGCTTTTCAATTCTTCCTTTTTGTTATTTTGTGCTTTTCATAGTTCCTCTCCTACCCACTAGCAACTTCATTGCTGTTAGTTTGCTCGCATTGAGGGATTGCACTATCACGTGCTCTTCTCACATCTGACAGATGCACCCAATATTTCAATCCCTTAACCTTTACAGAGGTAGGGGTGCAGTGTATTACTTCATAAGGGCCATGAAATCTTGGAGAGTTCCACCTCCTAACAAAACTTTGTACATACACATTTTGACCCGGCATTAACTGACCCTTTGGACTGTCTTGGGCTGGCATTGCAGTGTTTGTCGTGGCATTTTCAGTAAAGGGTGGTGCAACTTGTTGCTATGCTACGCTCTGCACGTGTTAACTGGGTAAGGTATTCCTTGAATTCTTACCCCAGCACTGTGGCAGCTCTGTGCGCATCCGAAGCTTTTCTCACTGGGGAGAGTGGCGTATGAATGCGCCTACCCGTCACTATTTTGTGCGGGCTCAAATGATGGTCTTTACTTGGCTGTGTTCTGAGCTGAAACAGTGCTAGGGGCAAGCAATACACCCAATTCTTTTTAATTATGTTGTACAACTTTGATAACTTACTTTTGAGCAGACCGTTTATCTTTTCCACTATACCGTTAGCCATTGGGTGATAAATAAAACACAGTTTGTGCTTGTCCCCCAGTAATGACGTTACTTCCTTGAAAAGGTCATTCACAAAGTGTGTGCCATTATCTGATCTTATAACATCACATATGCCCCACCTTGAGAAGACCTCTTGTACCAAGAACTTTGCGGCACACTTCGCATCTGGGTGGAGGCATGGTCCACGTTCCACCCACTGTGAG
This sequence comes from Ambystoma mexicanum, assembly GCF_040938575.1. Lineage (NCBI taxonomy): Eukaryota > Metazoa > Chordata > Amphibia > Caudata > Ambystomatidae > Ambystoma > Ambystoma mexicanum. Next base: position 431,491,382 of record NC_090941.1, read on the forward strand.
AAGGGACAAACTATCACAATTAAGTATCGTGCTCCATTACATCTTTCTCCCATGTCTGCATAGTCAATGTGGAGCTCTCTGAATGCGCCCACAGGATGTCGTAATGTTCCTCGCAATGTTCTCAGTGTCATCCCTGAGCTGTATGTTTGTCATGTGGTGCACTTTATAGTAAATTTCGACAGATGTTCCTGTAAGTTAGGAACAAACCAATGTTCCTGTATACCTGCTGCTATATGTTGCTTAGTTACATGTGTCGGAAAGTGTAGCTGTTGGAACGCTATTTCCAGCAACTCCACTGGCATCATCACTTTCCCTATTAGTTCCTGTCTCCATATTAAATCTGTTGATGACTGCTTGCACCCTCTCTTGGCCCATAGTTCTTGCTCTTCTACCGGTGTGCGCCTTTGAAGCTCTATTATTTGGGCTATTAGTGTATGGTTGTATCTCTCCTCTAATGTATCTGCTCTCAGTGTTTTGATAATACATTCAATTGCTGGTGGGATATTGAAATACGCTGCATCTTTCGCTGCTGCATCTGCTACCGCGTTTCCCAATGAGATTGTGTCTGTGTTATTGGTATGGGCTTGGTATTTCACCACTGCTACTACTGATGGTTCCGCTAGTGCATCTATCAGCTCATTTAGTAAAGCAGCATGCTGTACTGGTGACCCGTCTGCCCTCCGGAACCCTCTCTGTCGCCATCATGACAGCCCTGAGTGTATTGTTGTTGTGGCATATGCTGAATTGGAATATATTGTTACTGCACATCCTCTAGCAGTGCGTAACACCTCAATTAGTGCAGTCAATTCTGCTGCTTGTGCGGAGTAATGAGAGGGGATGCGCTTTTGTACGATGATCTCATATCCCTCTTCTTCCATTCTTCAACCGCCACTACCACGTTTCTTTCTCCTGTTTCAATATCTATTGATGCCGATCCATCTATGAAGTATACCTCTCCTTCCTGTAGTACATTTTCACTCGCTTTGGGGATATCAGCCTCTTCTCCCTCATATGTGGCACACTCATGTTCCTGCATGTCTCCTACAGGGCATGGTTCAGTAATGAATGTGGCTGGGTTTACTGTCTTACACCTAACCACATGGACATTTGGACTGGATATTATTATTTCGTAGGCTGTCGCCCTTTGTGTCGTCAATGTTGATTTTGATCTCTCTAGGATAGCAAAGAGCAAGTGCTCTGCATATAAGGTCACTGAGCATCCCATCATGATGGTAGTGCTTTTTTCGATTGCGAATGCCGCTGCAGCGAGAGCTTGTTTGCATGCAAAGTGCTCTTGCATCACTGAATCCAATATACTGCTGTAATAGGCCAATGGCTTGTGACCTAGCGATGTTGTCTGTGTCAGTACTGCAGTCATTGGAGTACCATTGCAGCGTTAGAATAAGTAGAATTCCCTGTCGTAATATGGGTTCGCGAGAACTGGTGCATGTGGAATGAGATCTTGAAATTTGAAATACTTTTTCATCATCTCATTTGTCCATTTTATTGGGACATTATTCTTTTGTGCTTCCTTCAGTGCTTGTAGCAGTGGGTGTGTGTATGCTGTGTAATCAAGTATCCATGCGTGGCAGTAATTACACAATCCGAGAAACTTTTGCATGTACTTTACTGTTTTTGCTAGTATCATATGGCGAATGGCGGCTGCCCTGTCTGGCAATATTCTCTTGCCATCTTTTCAAATTAGCTATCCTAGGTAGAGCACCTCTGCTAGGCAGTATTGCAGTTGGTCTTTGTCTACCTTGTACCCTTTCATGGCTACCAAATTCAACAATGTTATGGAATCGGCCCAGCACTGTTCTTCACTCCTGCTGCAGACATGTAAATCGTCTATGTATTGTATTATTGTGCTTTCTACATCAATGTTTCCAAGATCTTCATGCAAAATCCTATTAAAAATGCTGGGGCTTTCACAATATCCCTGCGGTAGTTTGCAATGTTCATATCTGCTCCCACCCTAGCGTGAACGCTGTGAGGTACTGAGAGCTTGGGTAAATTGGAATTGAGAAGAAAGCATTCTTCAGATCCACTACTGTGAAACATGTGGCATCTTTAGGTATGCTACACAATATTGATGCTGGATTAGGAACTAATGGGAATTCTTTCTGGATGATGTCATTAAGTGGGCGTAAGTCCTGGATCATCCTCCAAGCTCTGCCCTTCGGTTTTTTGATCGGAAAAATCACCTTGTTACATGGCAAATTAGATGGCTCTATTATCCCTTGTTGCAACAGGGCGTTTATTGTTTCTTGTATTCGTTCCTCTGCCTCCTTGGAAAGTGGGTACTGTTTTACTCTGGGCAGAATGGCTCTTGGTTTTAATTTTATTTTGATTGGTGTAACTTTTTGTAATAGCCCTACATCATGGGGGCCTGTGCTCAATATTTCTGGCAACACCTTCTCCATGTCGTTCTCAAATATGGTGGGTGGCACATTAACCCTACCCATAAGAGGATTGTCTATTTCCCTATGCTTGATCATGATACAACAAGGTATACTTATCTCCATTATTATTTCCACGTCAATCTCACTGTCAGTAAACAACTCTTCATCAGTTAAATTGTGCAGCATTATATTTGGGTCTATGCACAATACTGTTCTCCACTCGCACCCATGCGTGTCCAATCCTATTACTGCAATACGTTTGCTCGAGACCTGTACCCCCTCTAGGTCAATAGATAAAATTGTTCCTGGCACAATGTCTGTGTTCACAATTGGGCGGAAGACAAAATCTGAGGGTACCTTCCACTCTTTCCTTGTTATCTCTGTCACTACTCATGTTAATACCTTGATACCATAAATGAACATATCCATGTCGATGGTCACCCCTCTTACCACAACTTTGTGTGTCATTGTGCTGATCATCAGCATCGCCCGTACAGGGCACACTCCTGGGGTGGAACAAACTATCCCCCGTTCAGTGAAGGAGATCGTCATGCTCAATTTGCTCAAAATGTCTCTTCTCAGCAAATTTATTGGCGCGTCTTTGTGGTACAGCAGAGGTGCGTGCACCGTTTTCCCACCACCGTTATATCAAGATCTTTTGTATAAGGAACTATTAAAATAGCCCCAGAGAACCCTTGCATTTCCAAATTTCATCCCGAGAGCGGGAACCGGCTTTCCATGAGGCATGATTTTTCTGCTCCTGAGTCTACCGTAAAGATGAACTGTTTGTTGCCTATCTCTGCTCCCACTAGTGGTTCCTCTTCTGCACTTAGAGTATTGGATAGTACTGGACACGCAAGTGCTTTCTGTGGGCTGTCCTAATCGGCATATGTCTCCGTTCCTGGAACCGAGAAGACGTTATCTCCCACCACTGCTGCACCGTGAAAAGGTGCAGGTGCGCCATTAGCGGATGTTGTAAAAATGTTAATGTTCGCATTTCCTACAGTATTTTGTCTTGCCATTTGCTGTTGCATACCCCTCTCATGTGATTGCTGCTAGTGCTGCTGTCTTTGTTGTATTTGGGGCTCATTATATTATTGTTTGTTTTGTCCACCCCCTCCCATAGGTAATCCATTGGGACTTCCTGGGTGTGGGTAGCCATACTGTTGTTCATTTCCCATTGGGGGCCGTCTTTGGTAATAACCCTTGGGTCACATTGTACATTCCCTGGAATAATGGCCCCACCTCCCACAGTTCCAACATGACGCTTCTTGTCCTCCCCTCGTCCCAGGCCCTCTAAATCCTCTATTTCCCATTACACCAAATCCCCCTCTTGGTCCTCTGTACCCACCTCGTACTCTTACTGGCCTTCCTTGACATTGGAGCCCTCCGTACTGTTCTTCTCCATCCCACTGCTCCTGTCCACTTGCAGCCCATGTTGCGGCCATTCTGGCTGGTGCGTTTCCCACTTCATCTTCTCCTTCGTCGTTCCTGTCAGTTGATTTTGCTGCATTCAGCACACTGCGACCTTCACTAATTTATTTTGTACTAGCTTTGCTTCGTCTGCCAACCTTGGCTGTGCTATCCCTTTTTCTCTTTCTTTGATCCTCCTACAATGATGCACAATTGTGCTCTGAATCTCGGGCCAGCCCTTGGCTTCTATCCCAGCTATTTTATCCAAGGCCTTCTGCACCTCCTTTGGGAGCCCTTTCTTTATTATAAATTAGAACAAGGCAGTAGACTGATCCCACACCATACCCGTTTCACTTCTCCACAGGTGTTGCACCCGGAGGATGAATAGCGTAGGCTCCTCCTCCTCTCCTATGGTGCACTGCATCACAAGGTGTAAATCTGGAATATCTGGAAAAGTTCTCCGCAACGCATCCCGTACTTGTGCTCTAACGTGTTAAATGGCGATCTGTCATGGCGGTCACAGCTTATTGTCACTCCCGGGAACCCCACCTTCACCCACACTGTGTCTGCTTGATCACCAATAGCAGACACCAATGAACTTTTCACATCCCCTATGGGCAGTGGTCCTCCCGTTGTGTTCTTTCCGAATGCATGTATCCATTTCCCCACCCCACCCGAAAGTGGAGGGAGAAGCTTCAACAAGTTATTCTTATCCATCTCTGCCCATGGTATGTAGTGGGGCCTCCCTGCTCCTTTGTGTATTAGGGGCATTTGCAGCTTTGCTTTTCCCCGTTTCTTACCGTTCCCTTCCTTGTTTTACTTCCCAGCATGTTTCCTACTCTTTGTCTTAACCTCCCCTGCCATCTTGGTGCAGCTCTTTCATCCTCTTCGTCGAATGGGAATGACAATCCCTCTTCATACTCGTCTAAATCACTCCATACCTAGTCTACTTCCTCCTCTTGTTCCCTTCCTTCTTGGGTGTCCCCTGTCTGGCTATCTGGTGTTGCTGGCCGTATTATTCTCACGGTTTTGTCATTTAAATGGAACAGAAACTCACCTGATTGCTACTCTTGTGCTTGCCCTTTTTTGGTATTGGCGCTGACTGTGGTGGCGGGATGGTGTAGATCCCCCTGCGCCACTTGGCAGAGGTGTGAGATCGCCCAATGTTAAGGGTGGTACTTCCCTTCCCCCTGTCAACATCTGGCCCCTGACGCACAAGGCTCGTAACTGTGTCATATCTAATTGTGCATGTGCAAGCTGTCTGTCTAAATCTCCTGTTAACCACGCCAAATTTACTGGTGGTGCACTGGTTAGGCCATGCAGCCCTCATCGTTCATACGGGGGCGGTGCAGTGGCAGACACCATTGCCGGGGTTGTTGGTATGGTGCATGTTGGTACATATAGGGGCTCACTGTATTCCACTGCAGGCCTTGTCATCAACAGGTATATCTTGGTAGGGTCATTCTCTGTTGTAGTTGTTGTGCATTCTTCCCCTGTATCCCCATCTCCTCCCTCCGGCACCTTCTCTTTCTCAACGATCGCATCCTTACTTACCGCGCCGGTGGGTGCTACTTCTTCAAACATTCGCCAAAAATCTAGCACTTCTCATCTGTTCTGCAATTGATTTCCCCTGTATTTTGCGAGCAAGTGTGTGAATACTAGATCCAATTCCCTCTTGTCAAAGGACCCTCCCTCTAGCCATATAGGTGTTACGCTGTCTCCTTTTATTTCTACCACCCATTGATCATGATACTTTTGTATTTTCTCACTATAGGGAGATGTTGACAAATGTGCGCTAATGGTGCTGTCCCTCCCATGTGTATTTGTACTCTTAGTTTTTTGGTCACTTCACTTTCTGGGGATAAGTACGAAACCAATCAGCCAACAATCTCTATCTTGTGACACTTCTTATTCAACCTGGCTTAACCTTTGGCGCCAACACTACTTCTACTTCAACAACCTCTTTACTTACACCACCTTGCTAGAACCATAAAGTATTAAAAAAATATTAATTATTTGTCAATATCCAACATGTTTATCATTTTACTCACACATTTCATTACCAATTTTCTTGATGAACCTTAATTCTTTTCGATTCACAAATACATAGATACTTACTTAACAGAACAACATGTAACACTGTCACACATGAACAAAAAACACATAAACATATAACATGAACTACCTTTGCGTTGCTCCCATTCCTAATTGTTTCAGTTGATACCGTTCAACCTTGCTTTCTCATGCACTCCCCACCTATAAACCCCTCATTCTGATCAAGAGTTCTGCTCACACGGAAAAAGAATATTCTAAATTACTACTCTGAGCCTACTAAATATATGAGACTCCAACTATTTTCTATTTATCTTCACTTATTTACCTGCACTGGACGAGACAATGCTATGTGGTGCCACCTTCTACCCTCTTCGGGCTAGGATCCCTTGTACCTCTTTACCTCTTTTTCATTTTCTCCACAAAACCTAATGGCCATATAAAGGATAGATAAGAAAAAGCCTCAGTAACATTCACACAGACCCTAACCTTTCCCTCTTTTATTGTGCCCACTCTGTTATGTGTACCCCTTCTCCAAAACCCTCTTTTCTTCCCTTGAAGTCTCACAACCAGTACTCACATGTTCAGTCGGGTGGTCTGAGAGCCACCGTTCATGGTCTATCCACAATCTGGTCCGCAACCCCAACCAAGGCATGGCCCGCCTCGGCGGGCAGTTTTTAGTTGGGTATTCGGAAAACGGGAACCCTTGGACCCTCTTGTTGTGCGCACGAGCTGGTCAACCGCGGAGGCGATGGTTTTTCTGGAAGGCGTCCCGGAAATCGCCACATGGCACGGGCCTCGGGGCACCTGTCCCAAATCACTTCGCGGGGGGTCATCAAATGTAAAGGCCCATCCCCGTCTTAGCACGTGCAATACAAATAAATAGACACACCCCAAAGGGGAATGGGACTAAGAGGACAGGCTGCGAGATGTGTAGTCTTTCTTTATAAAGAATTGGCATCCAGAGAACTCTGTTGCCCAAGAACGCTCTGGCAAACAATACACTTACAATTGATTATAAGGGCAGAAAGCGTCATAAGTGATGTCAGACATGAATGTTGCAACTTCATCATGGTTCGACACAAGCTCGTGTTGTATAGGTCCATATAGGTGCTGCTCCTCTGTGGTTGGCTGCTGGGTTGGCGGGAGGGTGAGCGTTACGAGGTCCATCTGTCTGTGTCCAGGTGGGGGTGAGGGACAGGTCACTGTGAGGCGGGCTGGCTGCTAACTAAGCTAACATAATACAATACCATAAAACATGCACTAAATAATAGTCAACTCCTTTGAGCAAATCATCATAAACCTATAAATTGTATTTGTGTAATCGCACCATTACTTATTGGGACTTATATGGGGTACCAGGTTAAGGGTCTTGACCAGTATGATAACATTGATTGCGGGGTGGGGTCTGGATATATCAAAGAGGCTGGGGGGAAAGTTGATGTTTGTTAGTTGTAGGAGGCAATATACTGTGACAGAGGTCTGATTTTAACTAAGGGCATGCTGGGGTGGGCTTCCTGGTGGGCTTCATGGCAGGGTCACATATCTGGTACATCAAGAGAATACCTTGCAAGACACAAGGTTACACTGGCAGTAATTTTCCAACAGCCAGGGTGAGGGGGCACGGGCAGGTTTGTGGAGATGGATGAGTTACAAGGCCTGGTGATCTCAGAGGAATCAGAGGAAGAGCGAGATGTTACATTTGTTTTTGTTGCAATTGCCTCCGTCCTGAGCGTGAGAATGGAGCTGCGAATCTTTCAGACACAGTGAGAAAAAGGTGGGGGCCCTGTGCGCGGTGTGCGCTGCGCTGCTAAGGGGAGAGAAGCCTTTTTGTATTATCGTAGTGAGGCCTAATTCAAAAGATGGAGTCGAGGGTGCACAAAATGGATTCCACATGTCTCGCACAGCAGCCCCATCTACGCCAATGCCAGCATAAGGCTGACATTAACACAAGGACAATGGAGGCGTCCTCCACCATTGGAAGAGCAAGTGATCCAAGCTGTACTGAATGTATGGCGGGGGGCCCAAACAACCCCTCACTCCCACACAACGGCAAAGTACTACTTTATTCTCAATTTAAAAAAGCAGGGTCAACAGCCAGACTTCGAATTGATGCATGCACAATCTCACACACACTTGATTACAATGAAGTTTTATACCCCAATATGCATCATCGATGATGTCATCCTACGTAGCAAACTGTAAAATCTATCAACGGGAGCGATTTGTTAGTGGAACATATCTACTTATAAAATACATATGGGTTAGTACTTCATTGGCTGTCTCTTATTGTGAGGCACAACTCAAACTACCTCTAAATACACATGATACTGATTATAGGGGACAACATTGCAATGGATTGATCTATGCAATATTGTATAGCAGGTTGCCTCGTAGACCCACTGATTGGTGGCATTCCCACCCAACCTTGAACTTTCGGATTGGCTAGCAGCAAGTAAGCATAACAAAACACAGGTGCTTGAGTAACGTCAGATTACTTCCCGCTTTCCCAATTAGACCATCATTACCCATCAGTCCGGGCGTGAGCCAAAGATTCCCATTTGTAGTTGAACTTGTAGTCTGCTTTCTGTTCTGGGTCATTAAAGGGAGTGTAAGCACCTCACTATCTTCATCCACGACTTAATGAATAGCCCTTGTGTTCAACTTCTGGATCACGTCTGGGGAGAATGCAAATGTGTCCATTTCGACATCCTATTTACTGCTATTTGATTTAATTATGCTGCGTGTCATTGCTCCTCTTGGCCTGGTTGCTCCATCTTGTAGGAGCCTTATTCATTGATAATTGTCCAATACTTCGGCTCTTGCAAATGTTTTCTTCTTCTTTAATCTAAGAGAAATAAGTCTCACATTCAAGGCTTATCTGTCTGCCTCCCTCTGCGCTTTGCAGCTAATCCTTGAAATAGCATCCTTGATCCCAGGCAAACATAGACTACTCTTCGTTTTGCACACAAAGCTAATTCTTCCATGTCTCCTGACTCTGCAGCCCTGGTCTATTTCGGAGCTAGCTGAATTGCATCTTTGCACAAGCCAGCGTCCATTTTCCTATCATGGCTGTCCTTACCACATTATATTTTCCTTTATGCAAGCTTCCCCATGTCTCATCTACCTTGTGTTGCTGCATATTTACACTTATTGGTCAACACTTTTTTATACTTCATTGTATGTATGATTACTTTATTGTTTTGTGCACGTTTCTCCTATCACTTCAGTTACAACCTTACTCTTCAGTATTTTCATATCGTTTCAGTATTTCCTAGTATAGCTTATTTATGACATCCCTCTGCCAACGTCAGATTTCAGTCAGCACTACATCATATCTAGTGGTACGTGCTGACATCCCTCCATACTACATCCTTCCACTCCTTCAGTGTGAGGATACCATTGATACTGGTGTATGAGTGCATATTGTCTCTCATACACTCGGTGTGGTATAGGCATAACACATGGAGTCCCATATATGGCTCTTCTCCTGCTGTTCCAGAATGACGGCAGTGAGGGAGTGGGAGTTAAGGATAATGCATCCTCCTGCTCTTCTGCAAAGTTTTCCGACCCTGCCAGGGGTGTTGGCAGGGCAGTGAGGCAGAGTAGGGCTTCAACGTGGTTGAAGACATAGGTGGGGCCATCAGGTGGTATGGCCACACACAACATGTGCATCAGGCAAGAGGGTAGGCAAGTAGCCACTCTAGTAGAAGCAGAGATGTGTTTGGATTTCAGCCTACCCTGTTGAGATGTGGAGGAGACAGTAGGAGAATGTGGAGGTGCCTGGTACAGGCTGCTACAGGAGTCATGAGGGGGCATTGATGGAAGGGCATGATGATGACTGGAGGAGGAACAAGCATTGAAGTGAGTTACATGGTGGAGATGTGGTAAGTAGAGGAAAGTGGCAGGGGTAGGGTTCGTATTGGGCAAGTGCAGAGCTCGTGATGTAGATAAACAGGTACACTGGGTGGGCAGCTGTTAATTTTCCACAGAGCAGGAGCATGTATATGGCAGTTGTGAGTGGAAGTGAGAAGGAGCATCAGCAATGATGCAGGGGGACCCAGCATCAAGGTGGCAGTCAGGTGAGACATGTTTGATTCACTTGATGCATGTGACTCAGGGCAACACATGTGATAGGTCAATCATGCAAGGGGTTGGCTTTGCAATGTCATGAATTTTAGATGCTAAGGCATTCAATGCTTTGGCATTCGATGCAATCACTATAAAACAAAATTTCTCATAGGAGAAATTGTAGCACACCTCACCTAAGGTTGTTGGATTTCTGATCAGTTTCGAAAGGAATGGGTCGGCACTGTCCCTCCAAAAGAGAGATTATTGATGGGATTATTTATGTATATGTGTTTCACTTCTTTCTCCGATCAGACCATCCCTATCATCACCATTCATCGCCAACCACATGGACACCACATCACAGCAGCCTCAACCAAGTTAGGGTACACCCCATCACCAATCCACCATCACACAAAAGTAATGCTCGATTACATCCACTCAGCAATCAACCATGAAGCTGACATCACCGACCTCATCAACACACATGACTTGGATGACATCTTCATTGCTGAGAAATGGATGATATCCATCTCCACCTACATCCTAGATGTCCTCAACCACAACGGCTAAAGATTTGTACAACTAGACCATCCAAACAAAGTTGGCAGAAGGCTCACCATCATTCACAATTGCCTGGCCATGTGCCCAACAGGACATCACCATGATTGGCTCTTTTGCTAAACAATAATGCCATTTCCTGCTCTCCACAGTGGACACACACATTTTATCTCATCTATTGTCATGATCTCTGCTTCCAAAAGGTCAGGGTTTTCCCAACTCCCTTGGAAGCAGGTCCATAACCCAGGTTCCGAGTGCCAACCAGTCCCAATTGGGACCTTTTGGACCCAGTCCTGGCGCCAGTGGCACCAGGCTCATAAATATGCCCAGTCCCAGTGCTGGAAGCGCCGAGCTCATAATGCTTGGGTCGACTTACCTGCAGCAGACCATGCTGCTTACTTGCCTGCCAGTTGAGCCTCTGATCCTCTTCTGTTTGGAACTACTTTTCCTGTTGGGTGGGGCAGGAGCCACTCCCTAGATTCAGAACACTGGAACTCTTCTGGAAAGCAGGAACTCTTTTCTTACCTAGGCGTGGCTGTGGAAGGAGACACCTAAGCACTACAGGAGGCTATTTAAACCACACCCGATGGATGAATCTTGCTTTGCGTTATTCTGCATCCTCTGCAGCAGAACGCTCATCGTGTCTTCTGCATCTGATCCTGGGCCTAAGGAAAAAGGCTTACCATCCTGAATCCAGTCTTCAGCAACACCTATAAAGACAAGAAAGAACAGGTTAGCTTTACGGTCTTCAGTGACAGCTCTTCACTTACCTGGTCCATCGGCTGTCACCAACACCTCGCGCTGCATTCCGGCATCTGAAAGACAAAGGCTTACCTACTCTTCGTGCGCTCCGGAGGTCTTCACACTGCATTCCGGCATCTGAAAGACAAAAGCTTACCAACTCTTCGCACGCTCCGGAGGCCTTCGGCGCTGCATCCCACATCTGAAAGACAAAACAAGGTGCGTTTAAATACATTGGGGAACTTTAATACTCACGTGCCATTACTCCTTTCCACATTTAACCCAGTGGGTATTCCGGCACCCTGCAGCCGCTCCGAACTTGTACCTGCAAAATAAAAAAACAGTTAGAGCGCATCGTGAAGCAGGCAACTAGCGCTTACTTACGTGCTTCCAGGCGCTTCTATTCATCACACGGGCTCCATCTTCAACTCACTTCAGCCCGTCATCCGCCATCGCCGGAACCCTTCAAAACAAGAAACATCATTACTAAAGACTTTAAAGACATTAGAAATACTCGAAACTTACCGTTCGTGCAGTAAACGACGGACAGCAGTCCTCTGAAGTCAAGAGGCCTGCTCCCCTTATCCAGTGAAGAAACTGGTTACAGCACCCTGCCCCGAGGCAGATGGAGAGCACGGCGTTCACTTACCTAAGGTGAGAGCGTTAACCTTTGGGGTTCTACAGGAGAAGAGAAAGGGAAGAAGAGAGAGACATTCAATAACCCAGTTCCTTAATCCCATATTTTCTATCTGCAGACATCTTACCCTTCGAGTCAAACATACAGTGCACAGAGGTCCAGCCCAAAGAGCCAGCCGTGTGTTACACATCACCTTTGAAGATACGGTATACGCCCAGTCAAGACCGGCGCCTCTACGGGAATCAGGTGAGCGTTACAGAACGCAAAGCCTACCACAAAACTTCCGTCCAGGCGCTATGGAAACCTCGGATACCGACCAGCTAGCCCAGTTACTTGGGGAACTAAGGGCAGAAGTGCATGCAGCCCGTCAGGAAACGAACGCTCTAAGAAGGGAACTGATTATTTCCAAGGAGCGAACAATGATCTCGCTAGACAATTGCTACAGTCACAAGCCGGACAGACCCCTTTACCCGCATCTGGGGGAAATCTTCCTTCTACATCCTCTATGAATCCAGTGCAGATCAACCTACCTGGGAATGTACCTCTGGCTCCGCCCGAACGATTTTCTGGTGACCCAAAGAGGTTTGCAGTATTTATCAATCAGTGCCGGTTGCATTTCTTATGCCAGCCAGCAGCCTTTGCAACTGATCAAGCTAAAGTAGCTTTCGTGCTTTCGTACCTTAGTGGCAATGCGGCAGACTGGTCGATCCCTCTAGTAAATCAAGATGATCCGGTCCTCCATGATTTTCAAGCTTTTCAGCTCAGTATGGAAAAACTGTTCGCAAGACATTCACAGGGGCAGGCCTTGGACAATGAGCTTCTTTCGTTGCGACAAGGTAATCAAGACCTTTTGGCTTATATTGCGTCTTTCAACAGACTGATAGTGGAAACTCAATGGCCTGAGGACAAAAGGATTACGCTGTTTTATAGAGGTCTACGTGGAGAGCTCAAAGATGTGTTAGCCCAAGTAGTGAATCCCCCACAAGATTGTTCGGACTATATAGACTTAGTCGTTCAAATAGATCGCAGACTGCAGAACAGGAAGGCCGATCGTTCCAAGTTTGATGCTCGAGTATTTTCCAAACCGCCAACTCCTTCCAAAGGAGTAGACTCCGGGGAACCCATGCAAATAGGGGGTCTGAAAGGTCCTCTAACACAAAAGGAGCGGGAAAGGAGAAAACAGTTGCAATTATGCCTCTATTGCGGAAACTCAGGGCACTTTCTTCGAGACTGTCCGGTGAAACCTGCCAAGAAGGCAGTAGGAGCTGCAGTTACCAAAGTTACAAACTCTGAGCAGGGAAACGACCTCGCCCGAAAAGAATAGAGGTCCTCTTGCCGAGCGTGAAAACCAGTTCCGTGACCTCGCATTTCGTGATACCTATTGTCCTCATTAGCCCTGATAATCCGGATCGATTACATGCAATTGAAGCTTACGTCGACAGCGGTGCCATCGGCAATTATGTGGATCATGAAATGGTTTTGAGGATGAATCTAACTCTTTGTCCCAAGGCTGTAAAGGACGTCATTACTACGGTGGATGGTACGGAGATAGCCTCCGGGCCAGTAACGCATACCACTCAAGAGGTGACGCTAGTAAGTCAAGATGGACACCATGAGAAGATCGTGTTCGATGTGATCAAGGCCCCTCAGTTTCAGATTATTCTAGGAATACCTTGGTTAGAGAAACACAATCCTCTGATCGATTGGCGAGCAAGAACGGTCCAGTTTCCAGAATGTGTCTCTACTTGTCACCCTCCACCTGGTGTTGCACTGGCAGCAATTTCTTCAGAGACTCCCCAGTTACCTCCCGAATACCTAGAATACCAAGATGTTTTCCGGAAGGATCAGGCTAACTCTCTACCTCCTCATAGGTCTTATGACTGCCAGATAGATACCTGGATCTACTCCTCCTTGTAGTAGAATTTATGCCCTCACCGAGCCTGAGAACCTTCACCTTCGACAATACCTGGATCAATACCTGGCAAATGGGTTTATTCGTCCTTCCAAGTCCCCTGCTTCTTCAGCTTTGTTCTTCGTTTCAAAAAAGGAAGGAGACCTTAGAACTTGTATAGATTATCGCTCCCTGAACCAGATCACCGTTAAGAATAGATATCCGTTACCTTTGATCCCTGAACTCCTGGACCAAGTCAGAAAAGCATGCATATATACAAAGCTGGATCTTAGAGGGGCTTACCACTTGGTACGAGTAAAAGAGGGCGATGAATGGAAGACGGCCTTCCGCACCAAGTATGGGCTATTTGAATATGAGGTCATGCCCTTCGGACTTTGCAATGCCCCGGCCGCCTTTCAATATTTTATGAACGATGTCCTCAGAGAGCTCATAGATGTGTGTGTTGTTGTTTACATTGACGACATCCTCGTTTATTCTTCATCGGAATCTGAACATCGGAAACACGTGAAAATGGTCCTCGAAAGATTGCGTCAACACAAACTTTTCGCTAAGTTGGAAAAATGTGTTTTCAACGTGACTGAAGTTGAATTCTTGGGATTCATATTATCACCTGGCGGAGTGCGTATGGATTCAAAGAAGGTCGATGCAGTTCTCAAATGGCCATCACCATCCTCCGTAAAAGGTGTGCAAAGCATGTTAGGCTTCGCTAACTTTTACTGCAGGTTTATCCCCGAATTCTCTCGAATAGTCCAGCCCATCACTGCCTTGTTAAAGAAAAACAAACGTTTTGAATGGTCTACCGAGGCGGAACAAGCTTTCCAGGATTTGAAGACTAAATTTATCTCTGCACCAATCTTAAAACACCCTCGCCCCGAATTCCCCTACATCGTGGAAACTGATGCTTCAAGCCTTGCCATGGGGGCAGTTCTATCACAAGAGGACCCGGTAACTAATCAGTTGCATCCCGTGGCATTTTGGTCCCGCAAATTCTCGCCTCCTGAAATCAATTACACGATTACTGACAAGGAACTTCTGGCTATCAAGTCTGCCTTTAAGGCTTGGCGGCATTATCTGCTGGGGGCCCGACACACCATTTCTGTGATTACGGATCACCGAAACCTGCAATATTTGAAAACCGCAAAAGCCCAATCCTCTAGACAACTCGTTGGGCATTATTCTTTGCCGAGTTTGACTTCATAATTACCTATCGACCTGGTACAAAGAACGGTAAAGCTGATGTCCTTTCTCGGATGGGAGTGGAAGAACACTTGATCAACCCTACACCTGTACCAATCATTCCCGAACAAAGAATTCTGGGTGTAATCGCCACAGAATCCATAGAGGAAGTTAAGGATAAAGCCAGGCAACTTGTAACTCCAGCAGACATACAGAATTGGCATCTGCAGGGAAAGGACTTTGCAGTAAAGGACAACTTATTGTATTTCCAAGAACGATTATACCTACCCAGCACAGATTTACAGAAAAAAGTAATCTCTTGTTATCACAATTCTTTAATGGAAGGACATCCCGGTATGGCCAAGACCTCAGAAAAGATCAAGCGCTACTTCTGGTGGCCGTCTTGGAAAAAAGATATCAGAGACTTTATAATGTCCTGTGGAGTATGCGCCCAAAACAAGAGTCAAAAGGAAAGACCAGCAGGCCTCTTACGCCCTATTGACATCCCACCTCGCCCTTGGCATACGCTTTCTATGGACTTCATCACCGATCTACCTCCATGCTCCGGATACAATACGATTCTAGTAATCGTGGACTTATTCTCCAAGATGGCGCATTTCATTCCGCTCAAAGGCTTGCCAACAGCAGCAACTCTGGCCCGAGAATTTCTCGAAAACATCGTCCGACTGCACGGTTTTCCTTCGGTTCTAATTTCGGATCGAGGTAGTCAATTCATTTCTCATTTTTGGCGAAGTTGCTGTCGGTCAGCTCAAATTGATGTGAGACTATGGACCAGTCACCACCCTCAGACCGACGGACAAACCGAGAGGACCAATCAAACTCTGGAACAGTATTTACGCTGCATGCTGCAACAAACTGAAAAAACTTGGAAAGACATCCTTTGGATAGCCGAATATGCCTACAATAACTCTGTCCATTCAGGAACTGGGAAAACCCCGTTTTTTCTTTTGTACGGCAGTCACCTTCCAACCTCCGAGTTGGATCCCCTCCAAGATCTTGAAACACCAGCAGTAGACTACCTGCATTCTACAATCACCCAAGCCTTTAAGGAAGCTGTTTCTCACCTTCAAAGGGCTAAAGAACAATACAAGAAAGGAGCAGATCAACATCAGAAGGAAGCCCCTCAATATCAAGTAGGGGATCAAGTCTGGTTATCCACCAAATATCTACCTCTAAAAGGGCCACGCACATTCAACCCAAGATACCTTGGTCCCTATTCCATCACTACCATGGTAAACCCAGTAGCGGTCAAGTTGGACTTGCCCCCGCACATGAAGATACATCCGGTCTTCCACGTCTCTCTATTAAAACCCGTGCAACCTCAAACCCGACTAACTAAATCTCCAAAACCTATCCTAGTTGATGGAGAACTCGAGTTTGAAGTCAAAAGCATTCTGGACTCCAAGATCTCCAAATCTAAACTATTTTACCTAATTGACTGGAAAGGCTACGGCCCCCAAGAGAGATCCTGGGAACCTGCTGAATATGTCCACGCTCCTCGCCTAATCAAAAGATTTCACCGAACATTTCCTGACAAGCCAAAACCCCCGGAGAAGCCCGGTTTGGGAGGGGTCTTGAGGGGGGTACTGTCATGATCTCTGCTTCCAAAAGGTCAGGGTTTTCCCAACTCCCTTGGAAGCAGATCCATAACCCAGGTTCCGAGTGCCAACCAGTCCCAATTGGGACCTTTTGGACCCAGTCCTGGCGCCAGTGGCACCAGGCTCATAAATATGCCCAGTCCCAGCGCTGGAAGCGCCGGGCTCATAATGCTTGGGTGGACTTACCTGCAGCAGACCATGCTGCTTACTTGCCTGCCAGTTGAGCCTCTGATCCTCTTCTGTTTGGAACTACTTTTCCTGTTGGGTGGGACAGGAGCCACTCCCTAGATTCAGAACACTGGAACTCTTCTGGAAAGCAGGAACTCTTTTCTTACCTAGGCGTGGCTGTGGAAGGAGACACCTAAGCACTACAGGAGGCTATTTAAACCACACCCGATGGATGAATCTTGCTTTGCGTTATTCTGCATCCTCTGCAGCAGAACGCTCATCGTGTCTTCTGCATCTGATCCTGGGCCTAAGGAAAAAGGCTTACCATCCTGAATCCAGTCTTCAGCAACACCTATAAAGGCAAGAAAGAACAGGTTAGCATTACGGTCTTCAGTGACAGCTCTTCACTTACCTGGTCCATCGGCTGTCACCAACGCCTCGCGCTGCATTCCGGCATCTGAAAGACAAAGGCTTACCTACTCTTCGTGCGCTCCGGAAGTCTTCACACTGCATTCCGGCATCTGAAAGACAAAAGCTTACCAACTCTTCGCACGCTCCGGAGGCCTTCGGCGCTGCATCCCACATCTGAAAGACAAAACAAGGTGCGTTTAAAGACATTGGGGAACTTTAATACTCACGTTCCATTACTCCTTTCCACATCTAACCCAGTGGGTATTCCGGCACCCTGCAGCCGCTCCGAACTTGTACCTGCAAAATAAAAAGACAGTTAGAGTGCATCGTGAAGCAGGCAACTAGCGCTTACTTACGTGCTTCCAGGCGCTTCTATTCATCACACAGGCTCCATATTCAACTCACTTCAGCCCGTCATCCGCCATCGCCGGAACCCTGCAAAACAAGAAACATCATTACTAAAGACTTTAAAGACATTAGAATTACTCGAAACTTACCGTTCGTGCAGTAAACGACGGACAGCAGTCCTCTGAAGTCAAGAGGCCTGCTCCCCTTATCCAGTGAAGAAACTGGTTACAGCACCCTGCCCCGAGGCAGATGGAGAGCACGGCGTTCACTTACCTAAGGTGAGAGCGTTAACCTTTGGGGTTCTACAGGAGAAGAGAAAGGGAAGAAGAGAGAGACATTCAATAACCCAGTTCCTTAATCCCATATTTTCTATCTGCAGACATCTTACCCTTCGAGTCAAACATACAGTGCACAGAGGTCCAGCCCAAAGAGCCAGCCGTGTGTTACACATCACCTTTGAAGATACGGTATACGCCCAGTCAAGACCGGCGCCTCTACGGGAATCAGGTGAGCGTTACATCTATAGATCACCCAAGCCCAAAACCTCTTTCATAGAATACTTTAAGGACTTAATCACAACATTATCTCTCACACATGCCAACAACATCTTCCTAAACGACTTCAACATACCTAGCAACCAAGCAACCAAGTCAATGAAGGAAGGTCTCCCTTGTCTGTTGGACACACTTGTCCTCACACAGCACATGAATGCAATGGGGCGTAATATTCTCAACCGCCATCATCACCGCCATGCACACCCCCATCACAGCTCCCCTATTCCAGTCGACTGTCCAGCCCATTCCGCTTCGACATAAGTCACACTACACCTCTCAGCCAAACTCATGGGAAACCCTACAAAGGTGCCTTCTGATCCTTCAATAACTTCCCAGTGAAAGCTCTCATGGAAGATCTCATCATACTCCACCTGACATGGGTGGTTAATTCCTCAGACAGACCAGGACTGCAACTAACTTCTCTGAGTACTCAACACCACTCTCAAAAGCTACATCAACCACCATGCGGCAGGGAACTGGGGCACGCTGAACACTAAACCTTCAACACCCTGGTACACTCAAGAACTCTACATCAACAAAGTAACCATCAATTAACATTTATCAAATTGGCATATTATGCAGCCGCGCATCCAACCTCAGCCTGCTAAAGGGAGTGCTACACATAGATAACTGACTAACCCTGCTATGGCTGAGTGCTACCAAATCACCGTAGCCATGTCTTACTGCATAAACAGAACCCTCTTCCGAGCCATCAGGTACTGCATCAATCTTGTTCCAGACCCATCTGTAGGATGATTCCATCAAATAATCCACCACCATCAACTCTTTTTTTGTCAACAAGGTCAACATGATCTGCCAACTCATGGAGAGCAACGCCAGAACTGACAGCACACTACACATCTGATTCCACAATACCAAAACTACCTGGTCAACTTTCAAGACACTATGGAAGCCCTCACTGACACCTTGGCATCCTTCAAGGTTGCATCATATGCAGACAACATCCACCCTGAGAACGCATTGGCTTATGACTGTAGCACTCCACCCTTACCTGACAATCATCAACTTCTCCCCAATTGACGGCACCTTCCACTCGACCCCTCAAGAATGGACAAATCCTCCCATATCTTGAGGAAACAACACTGGACCCTGACAATCTCAGCCAATAGCGCCCCATCCCCATCTTCCCTTCGTAGGTTAGATCCTTGAGTAAGCAGTTTTCGCACACCTCCTCCAACACATTGAAGCCAATTGCCTCCTTCAGTTCTACTCATCTGACTTCATAACACGATGCAGCACTAAAATGGCAACAGCAATGTGATTGACCCTAAAAATCCTCAATGATGGCCGTTTCCCTGCCTCCTAGTTCTACTTGATCTCTCAGCAGCATTTGACACAGTAGATCATCAGACACTCTCGCGCCTTGAAACACTTGTATATAGGTGCGTTATAAATGCCATATCATATCATATCATAACATATCATATCATATCACTTACATTCTACATAGCCACATGTTGATCAATGAGATCATCCAAAGTTATTTCATACTAATGTATTCTTCAGCATCAGCAACTCTATCTACTACAATGTCCCACAAGGATCATCCTGTAGCCTGTGATCTCCAATATTTACATGGAACCACTCTGAACACTCCTCGCTCCACATTACATCCACATCCACCAATGGGCAGATGAAACACAGATATACCTAGGGCTATCTGCCATTAAAGATATCCACAGACTCAAGGCTTGCCTCACATGTGGTGTTATTTCTTGTTTTCCTGTGTGTCATGTGTCTGCATGTGTGCAGGATAGTTTGTAGAGAAGCAGATGTACACATCATTCATGGAGGCCACCCCCTCACCTCAGCAAGAAAGCACTGTGCATGACACCTGGTATCTTCCCAATACCGCATCGAAGATATGAAAGATGTTATGCACTCAGTAAACCATACCAAATGTACCCTCGAACTGGTAGAAGGAAGTCTGCAGACACCACTGGAAATAGAAGAACTACAAGTAAATTCTGACAGGTGTAAAGTGACGTCATGAAGAGAAGAAACGATGGTGCACTGAAACGATATACAAATACTTAAATAATGAAAATCTGACTGAAGTAACAAGGTAAACGAATATGTGAATATGGAGAAATCATATATAATGAGAAGATAACTGAGAAGAAAGGCAGTATATATATATACTCAGAAACGCAAGGTAGTTGAGACATATAGAAGCTTGCTACAGTAGAAAATATAACACGGGTAAAGCAGTCATGTTGAGAAGATGGACACCAGTTTTCGTGTAACAGTAAGCTAAAAACCTAAAGGAGAGAGACCTAGGCTGAAGAGCTGACAGGCACTGAAATACAAATTCATGCAAGAACAAAGAATTTTTGTTTTGGTAAGGGTCAAGGATGCCACAGTAAGAAGCAACTGTAAGGTACAAAAGGAGTCAAAGAGCATAAGCCATGTACGTAAGACATATTTTTCTTAAATTAGACAAAGGAATAAACATTTGCGAGTGCCTAGTTTTGGAAAATGAAAACTGCAGAAAGCATATGCAAGATGGAGCAACCAAGTCTCCAGAGGCCAAGATGAGTAATAGCGCCCAGTACAGTTTAATCAAATAGCACTAAATAAGATGACAGAATGGACAAATGTTGGCCTCACACGTGGTGCAAGACCAGAAAACAAGGCCTATTCATAAGGCTCCAGCCAAAGATAGAAATGCACCTTCACTCCCTTAAATGTTCTGTAGAAGAAGAACAGTCAGCAAGGTCAAATACAAATAAGAAGACTAACTGAAGAGAGATGGTAGGCTAA
This sequence comes from Ambystoma mexicanum, assembly GCF_040938575.1. Taxonomy (NCBI): domain Eukaryota; kingdom Metazoa; phylum Chordata; class Amphibia; order Caudata; family Ambystomatidae; genus Ambystoma; species Ambystoma mexicanum. The sequence continues at coordinate 431,512,228 of NC_090941.1, forward strand.
TTGGCCAGATGGGCAGTTTTCTGATGTTGTTCCCTGCACCTGGGTTTTGTTTTGTTTATTTGCTGCTAACCACCTGAATGTCCAAGGTTGTAAGAAGGTGCCAACCCATCAGGATGGCCTATGTGATGATGGACTATACATTGTTTCAGAAGCTAATCCGCTGCTGTTATACTACCATAATCTGTTTTGTACTTAGAGTTTGTTCTAGGCATGCCTACCAGATATGGGGCAGCCAAAGATTTTACTAACACCTAAAAAAGCTAGAGGTATATATGGTCCCTTAACCAATCCCATCACCTGATAGGTTTTTACTGTTTACCACGTAGTATGATGTCATAGCTGACGTATATTGATGTGTAAAGCCTTTGTGTAACTGAAATGTATTTGAGAGTGTGTGAGCTATGATTTGTTATGCTTGCCAGATGTCCCTACTTTATTGAACTGATAATAAAGTAGTAGTTTGCCATATTCTTTGTGTCTGTATGGTTATTTGGGCCTGAAATCAGTTATTATGATAATACCATTCAGCACTTGATATGCTCCAGCTGCTACTGCACAAGATGATACTCACTGATGAGCCCAGTGTTGCCAAAGGTACCAGATAACAGGGCCTGGTGTATAAGTGAATGCCACAAGATTTAGCCATCATGTGGGTATCCAGGGTAATTGGCATTCACATGCATGATGAGTCCCTTGGGATCACAGATCACCTCCACATTTATGGAATGCCAATACTTCCTGTTGAGATATATGTGCTATGTGTCTGGGGGCTGGGGCTGTTGCAGTGCTACATGGGTGCAGTCTATGGCTCACAGGACCCAGGGAAAGTGTGCAGTTGCATACAATTCCTGGCAGACTCTTTGTCTTGCCTGCAGCGTGCCATGTGGATGTGCCTATGTGCACATGCTAAGATGCAGAACAAGACCTGGTGGAAGCACCTTGATTGTGTGGCCTGGGATATGGCCCCAGCAATGGCTGTGGTATGCTGGAATGATCCAGCGGCCAGGAAGTGTAGGGCTGAATGCACTTTGACTAGAGATGTCACAGTCTGTGAGCATACGGTGGGGGATGCCAGGTCATTTTCCCACTCCCTTACCATGTCTAGAATGAAATGGGGAGGGCAGCAGTATCTTCCATGTACCTGCTCATCTGGTATACCAAATATGGTTGTTCGTGTATGGAAGATTCTGGCCCTCCTCCACCTTTTCCATGTAGTAATGTAAGTGCTAGCACTGCTGGATCCGGCATTGTGGCAATCATATGTTCATTGGGATTGCATTACGCTTTTTATGTTTGTCTTTTCATTGCAGTTTGTGCCTTGCGTAGGATGACAGGTGGCCGTAAGATCGTTCTCCTTTGGAGCCAGAAGCGATTGCTTCTGTGATTAGGGGTTACTTAGCTCTTGGGGGGGCATGTTGATTGTTTGCATGGTAGCTCCTTCCCCGCAGCCATGGTATTCCTCATTTTCCTCTTTTAATGAGGATTTTCAATATTATGCCCCCTTTTTTTCCCTTGCTCTGGCCCTTCCTGCAAACCACTCGTGCAGAGTGCAAAGTGGGAAGGGCCAGCGCAAAGTCTGATGTGTGAATAGGTAATAGAACATTTAGCACAGTGCAAACTGTACTTTTGCGGCACAATGCCACTTTGCGACTTGCTAAACCTTTTGTAAATTAGGGCCAAGATTTGTTGGTTTCAGATCCATGAAAATTCACATGTGGCGAACCTATTTATTTGATACCAGATTGTGACATAACTCAATCTTTGAATAAGCATTATTGTCACTATTGGCTTTACCATTATCCTCCACAATAAAAATTGTTATCAGTCAATGCCTGGGGAAATATAATTAAATAGATCAATAGGTGCAGGTCCTATTGGTCAACATTTTGAAAACATTGGTGTGTTCAATATGTAGTTAGGTTACCTGGGATCCACATGATCTGGCATTGAGAGCAGGCAGCATGGCTGGATTATAGTGTTTGGAGGTAGCCATGCCCTTAATAAGGCATGGCTAACCTCAAACCCAGGTCCGGGTTCCCTGAATGGGGAAATACCGGGCCATCCCGACCTTGGAGGGCTCGGTATTTCCCCATTCAAGGGACCAAGACCCGGTACATCCCCATTCCCATTTGAGCACCCATAGGGCTCAATGGGAATGGGGAGGATGCTAACAACAGGCATGTTAATGACGGGCCCGTTGTTAGCATCCTGGTCTGCTCGCGAGAACCGCTAAGGATGCCTGGTTTTACGAGGCGTTCGTAGCGGGTCCCTCAAGCAGACCTCATAATGAGGCGGTAGGGAGTTAACGGCGCCGGCAGCTCTACCGGTGCCTTTAACACCCTACCTCCAGGGTCATAATGAGGCCCTATGTCTCTGCAATCTGCTGTACGTGCATCCTCTCTGGCAGCACATTTAAATATCAATCAATCAATCAATCAGTCATTCAATCAAACCAACTTCATTAGGCATCGTAAAAACCATCAATGTTCATCATACGAACAAACATACAATTTATAGATCGACACAGACACAAAATATAGAGCTTCCCAAAATACTCATAAAAGGATTCAACATAGTTCATAAAACCAACTGATAAGATTTAGGAGAGCTAACCCACAACTGATAATACCACTCTATTAGCCTTCTTCAGACCTGGTAACATTAAAACACTGCGTTCTTATACCTCGATACACGGTTTCCTGGCGCTTAACCAAAACCAATGGAGATAGTCTTACATTCAATAAAATACAAAAATGCTAAATTAGGTCAACTTTTAAAACAGTGGATGTTAAAACGATAGAGGGAGAGCATACTCGCTGCACTGTTACCCAATGCTCCATCATACCTAACGGCACAGCTGCAGTGTGCCAATGGTTATTCTACAGCACAAAGAAACACAGGGAGATTATACTCGCAGTCCTTAATACTATTCTTCTTTGTACATCATCAAACCTTGAGAACCTGCTACGGTGCCCAATTGATCCAATACACAATTTTCTTCTGGTTAACCCAGCCCGATTGACATAGTTCGCTACACGTATTATTCTTAATTGATCTTTGGTACTTTTACAGAATTCAAGTGCAGCCTGAAATTTACTGGTACCTGCTTTCCTCAGAATTGGTCTCAGAAACTCACTGTTAGTGATTTCAGTACACTGCGTAACAATAAAAAGTCTTGCAGATGTCTCTTCTTCATTGAGCCATAACGGGCACAAACTTGATCCTTCCAGGGACCAGGACTATTTGAAACTTGCAACATGTAGGTTACCCATTATAAAGCTGACATATAGTGTTCTTGCATACGGTGGGCTGATAACATCTATGTTCGCCTCTGGTCCGAAGCCCAAATTACATACCAAGTAACATGGGACTGATTTCAGCATGCTAGCTCCTTCTAAGAAAGCTCCTTCAACCATTTTCCTCCTTGTAACAGCAATAGATTTGCTCTTTAATTTGTTAGATGCTGTCTTCACAATGCTCTCTGGTTTCTTTCAGAGTTCCATTTCATCCAAATGAACTAACACTCCTTTCACATGGGCAACCCAAGGTATACATTTCCCCCCAGAGGTATTTTAGAAAATCCCAGTAGTACCCAACCCTTCTGTGAACCACACACACACCTAGTAAATAACAGGGAGCAGAGCAGTCTGGGCCCCAATAGGGAACATATTGAGTTCCAGGTGGAGGAGTGCATATAGGAACTTGAACCAGACTTTTAAATGTTTGTTTTCTTCAATTTCAAGATTGCCTGTATTTGAGTATTTTAGTATCCCCAAAGTTCTGCGGCATATAGTGACTCTGGGATGTCCGGCACACTGTGTCATTCTAAGGCCGGAGTAATGGCGCCTCTCCCATGTCTTCTGAAGAAACGCCTGTGTGAACTGCTGTATTTCCCTACAACTGCACAAGCCTTAGCCAGATGTGTGACCCAAGACCCATTTTCGTTAAACCTGATCCCTAAATAATCGTAGGACTGCACTTGGAATATTTGAAAAACCAATGTCTACAAACAAGTACCATTGTTTGCCCTATATGCTTGTTTAATATGAATTCACCAAAAATGTCCAGATTATGGGCTCTATCATGAGTTGGGTGGTATCCCAGTGCTAATTGTGCTGGGATACTGCCCAAAGCAAATAGCATTACCACAAATCGGTCCAGTGCAATTTGTGCTGGATCCCAAGTTGCGGTGGGGAGGACAATCCCCATTCCCATTGGGTTCATTAAAGCCAATGGGGGCTTCTTGGTGCTATTAGCGTTGGCGAAATTAGTGGCGTTCTAAAAGCACCAGAAATGGGTGGCAAGGGGAGATTTTTACCTCCAGCAAAATTCCCACTTTCCTCCCAACTTGAGATTGGGTGGAGCAGTAAATAAAGTGGTGATAGCGCTTATGCCACATTTTACTGCTCTGCCCAACTCGGGATGACCCTCTATGTCTAAAGCCTTGTGGAGAGGAGGACAAGAGGAACACGTCATGAGTGTAAAACAGTACTTGCCCTTTCGCATTTTCGGGTGGCCTAAGCAATCTTCTAACAGTGAAGCAATGACCTCCTCTATATCGATACAAAATAAAAGTGGCGTGAGAACGCACCTTTGTCTAACACCCTTTGATACATCAGCAGTGTCCATTAACTTGACCCCCAAACCATATCTCACTGAAGCTTTATTGTTATACTGCATGGCCTGGATTATAGATATCAGGTGGTCTGGGAAATTCCTCTTCCTCGGGACTTGCTAAAGTTTCCCCTTGACACAGCAGTGAAGGCTGTTTTGAGGTCGACAAATACAGTATATAATTTCAACCCCTTAATCTTAATAAATTGCTGGATCATTAAAAACAATCTCAAACTTAGGTCCATTGTACTTTTGTGCTTTTGGAAAGCAGCATGGGTCAGACTCTGTCCTATGTGGAAGTGGAAAGGGGGAAAAGATGAGGGTGATCATACACATAATTATCGCCTCCGCTTAATAATTTGGGGAAGAGAGCATTTCTTTCTTCTATCCATGTAATAAATTGTCCGGGAATGGAGAGCATTTGTTTCCTATAAGAGAACAATTCACTTGTCTACTGTCTGAAAATCACACCAGGTTAATGTCATTCTCCTTTTTTGTAGAGAAGCCTTGTCGGTAGGAGGGCTTGGTCTGAACTGCTCCCTTGCCATGTATCCTGTTAAGTATTTTATCAAATTTGGCACCTGTCGTCTATATGAAACTTGATGCACAAGCTCCATATTGTCTTGAAATCCCATCTGGACAGCTATCACAGTATCACGGGTGTGGTTCAATGTCATATATCTGAATCACTTAGGTAACACCCATTGAACATATCCACATCGGGTATTGTTAACCAATTGCCCATACAATACATTTCAAGTGGACTCTCAAATCCTCCCTTGTATGAAAAAACATGATCTGTAAAAAGAAACGTAATAGTAGCATGTCTATTCAATTGTGCAGTCGCTTTAATTTCGTCTTCCTCAGGGTGGTGTACCAGATCAACATAATTCCTCTATAGACCCTGGCTTAGTTAACTGGGCTGCTTGGTCATTTCCAGTTTCATCAGTATCTTCCACTTTGGAGAGAGCATTGATGTTTTGCAGTATTTCAAATGTTGCGTGACATCATCAACATATCAACAGTGTAGATCTGTTTTGCATTTTTCTGGGGTAAATTATTTGAACAAATAATGTCTAAGTGTTTCTATTTGTTTAAGGCACAGTTCCAGTGTATGTATAAAAATAATTCAGTAATGATCACTGAATACTAAAACCGATGACTGATGACAGTGAGGGCCTCTTGATTTATGCCTATTTCACTTTGCCTCCTGGCTAATTCAGTGAACATTTTATTTAAGAAGTCCCATCCACTCGGGTGTTAAAAAAGACAGCCAGTAGCTCCTTTTCCCCATCATCAGTGGAATGAAAAGACTAAATGCACACACATGTCTTGTTTTGGAAAGCCAGATAAGCCTGCGTGTTTTCAGGAGCAGGTCTGTCTTCTAAGAGCCAGTGATATTTAGAACAATCATGCAGTGATGTTTAGCAATATTATTAAGATCTGATAATACTTGAGCCATGTTTTCTTTTATTTGACCACACTTGAGATTTACAGGGGAGACTTATATTGAATGAAGTGATTAAATAGATGAAGCCATCCTTAGTCTATAGCCATTTAATTTGCAGGTATTGCTGGGCTTGAGCAGAGTCCTAACTATGATGCACAGACTGCATATCAATGGCTAGTATTTATGTAAATCCATCCTTAAACCATGAGTGCTTTTCACAAGGATTTTGTTTGTCTTCAATGGAGGACATGGTCTACCTCGTTCAATATATCACCTTGTTCACCAGGTTTTGTTTGTGTTAGAGGGCGCTTAACGATGACGTTTTGCAATGCCTTCCTCTAGCTTCGCTGACTCTGATCGCTGTGCTTGCCACACTGTTCAGTTGCTTCGCTGATCCTCAGTGGCAGTTTCTTTGACCTGGTCTTACATTATTTTGGGTTATACCCTGACTTGGAGCTAGGTGCAGCGTGCACATGTGGCACTGGTTGTGGCCAGCGGTTATCTGTGGGTCCTTGTTGTAACCACCACAGCTGAGAACAAGACTGCGATGGCTGACTGGCTGGCTGTGGAGCCTGAAGCAGTCATTGGAGCACATAGAGATTGGAGCCATGGCATAGGGAGGGGCCAGCCGACTTCGATGGGTGTGAAGACGTGGTAGTGAACATCTCAGATATTGCTGTCCTTACCCTTTCTCCTTGTGCCACATTATTGGAACACTTGTGATGGGCACATATTGTAAAAGCAAAAGGAAATATTGAGGCTGAGTACCCCAAAAGGAAATACACCAAACACGGGTTTATAAAGATTCACAGATCTTTATTCTGCAGTTTACAAAGAAACAAAGTATCAGATAGCTATCTGGCCCTCAGTACATCACAGCGAATACCAACCCTTTCGATGTGAGAAGTGAGAGGTACTGGACGTCTAAACAATTATGCTTTTTATATATTTCATATCATAATGTCCAGCCCCTCTGCAGATTAATGATGCTCTGTCTAGGGTTTGTGCCGAGTTCACATCTAGTTTGTCCAACTATATGCATGTGGATCATCTTCAGTTTACATGTCGACAAGTCACAATGGCAACAGTGTATTCTCGGATTTAACAATAAGCCTTAACACATGTCTTATACAATGCAATTCAGCCAGTGTCCACGTTCAGTGTTGGAACAACATTGCACAAGGTCTCTTTACTCGACCCAAACATTCGGCCAATGGACAGTTTAGACATGAACTTGTGTACAAAGGTCAGGACGGCTCAGTTACAAGTGGGAAACACAGTCCACCTTTTTAGAACACAGAACCACTTTAGAATAGAAATCAAAATGGTGGACGGACCTAAAATGGCGCTTAAGTCGATCTAAGATCGGAACTTTGCAACACGGATTTCTTTGCAGAGCGACTGGGCTTAGGCCAATATATACAATAAAGGAGGCACAATATCATATTCCGTTTAACAATATGATTGGTGTTCATTAAGGTGACTAAGGTTGACTGAATGCCATTGAGGCAGGTGAGTAAGTGTGGCAATACAACGGGCTACCTATACATAGTAAATTGGATATAACGGTCAGAAAGGACAGGGCAGCAGAGAAACTGAGACATTTGGCTTCCTGGAGGTCTTTTACCAGTGTTACATTCAAAAGAATTTTCCCTGCCGGGACGTTTTAATCACCTTCCGATAAGTGCTCCCCTTATAACCTGCAGGTATGCCTTGTGATTAAATCAGTCCCAGCTGCCATTTTATCTATAAATTGTCACCAGGAAGCTCTGCTTCTGAGTATATCTCTGCTGATTTTGGAAACCTTCACTATTCCACCAAAAAGTAGCGGTACAAATTCAACTTCTACTCCCATTCCAGGAGGGTTGAAGGATGCTTAAAAACCAGCAAAGGCTGTCAAGCTGCCGCTTTTGGCAATTCAAGGGGGTTTGACTAAGTGTAAAAATAACTAAATGTTTATCTAACAAAATCTCAAATCCCACCCTTTGCTCCCCTTTGGCGGACGGTTGCCGCCACAAAATATGCTTCCTTCACTAATCATTTTTGAACAGATTTCTGATGAAGTATCATGTGCTGCCCTATTGAATGTCTGCCAAGAGGAGGAAATGATTTCTGTACTGGCGAATGATGTGTTTGTTGAAGCGCAACCTCATATTGCAGATAGTCAACCATTCCATAACTCGCTGAATCTTGTCTTTGACTCAAATAGACCTAATGCATCAATCTTACATGAATCTCCAGCTCCTTAATTTACCACAGAAGTAGCAGTGAGTAACTTCTCTCCCCCTTCTGTGACAACAATGTTTTCTGCACTTGATTTTGTTTTACGCTCCCTTGTCCAGGAATATGAAACCGTTAATAGGAATGTGATAGATGAACGGAATCTGCTAATCCAGATGAATTCTAAAATTGTGTTCCCGGAAAGTGTGCAATTGAGGTTGATGCTGGCCCTTCAGTCTAACAAAAAGGGATTAGAGAAGTCTATGTCAGCCCAATATGTCTCTCTGGGGTTTGCACCTCCCTGTGTCCAGTCTGAGAACACCTCTGCAAAGATTGGAAGTAATACATTTGAGTCACATGATTTGCCTGCTCCTACTGCCAACCTTTTGCCAAATAAAATGAATGTGGTGCTCCCCAAGGAGCCCCAAGAAACGTATTCAATTTTCTATAAATGAAGAAAAAAGCGAGGGGCTTGTCTGGAATACGATCTACTAAAGTTTAACTCCCAGTCTGAGAAACCTCCTACTAAACGTGCTACCAGGGTTTTTGACCTCTGCTCTAAAAAGCCTGTCCCAGATGTTAACCTTAAGATTACCTGTTTGACTAAAGACACTAACTTGAGAGAAGCTAAAGGGGACAATCTCAATGTAAAAACTGACGACTGACAAGATAACTGGTTCTGGCTAGCAAAGACCTTATGTAGTAATTCTAATTCTGCTAAATAGCTTGATTCATGCCCGCCCCCCGACCCCCTGACCATTTAAAATTAATGGTCTGGAATACTAGGGGGCACAGTCATCTGTTTCAAGCAGAGAATATTGACCTTACTCAAGTTGATATTTTTTCCTACAAGAAACCTGGCTGTTGCATAAACCACTGCTGTTACAAAGGCCTTAAGATGTCACTCTTGAGGCTTGCTTTTGGGAATTCAAAATGGGAAGGGCATGCATGCAACACAATTAGCCTCCTAATCTGAATATGTTACATAGGACTAGGATACATCTATATACTTTAACAAGCATCTTACTTTGTAATATTTATTGGAATCCAGTGCTCACTTCTTTAACAGTTATGATGGATTGGATGGAAAAGATTTTAGACATGAATTATTCCTCCCAAGAAGTTTTGGGTGTAATGTTGGGAGGAGATTTTAACTGCTGGTACATGAAGGACATTGTCCCTTCTGTGTCATTTTCGGCTTAAAAGAAAGCCACCTTGAGGTGTGGGTCCCATTGACAAAATATGCTGTATGCCTCGAATCTTGTAAGGGCAAATGTGAACTTAACGGGAGACATTCCTTCTCACTCCAGGGGGAAGGGTGATGGCTCTTCACCTACTATTGATTTGTTTTATTTTTGTCTAAAGGTTTGCTGTATGATTGTGTGTTTTAGCACGTGGATGCCACAACAATTAGTAATCATTCAACAGTAAGGTCAGTTTGGAAACTGAAATTAAGGTGGGTAATCCTGGGTGCTATAATCACAATGCCGATACCATCTATCGGCCACCTGGTCAGATCTTCTCCTTCCTCTATGAGTGGGTGGATCTCTTCTCTTCTGGTCTCAACCACTCAACTCCTCCTTCTTGGAGACTTCGACATCCACCTGGATGCTCCCTGTACTTCCACTGGACTCTTTCTTGACCTCTCTGACACTCTCTCACTCTCTATTCTCCCCTCTGGCCTAACTCACTCTGCAAGGCACACTCTGGATGCTCTGATCTCGATCCTTCTCATGACTCCTCCCTCCTGGAGTGATCACTTTCTCCTTTCCTCCCATCTCACCCTCTCTACCCCTCAGGCCAAGCCAACTCCAGCACTGCCACCTACCTTCTCAGTTATTCGACCCGTGAAGGGTGTGTCAGTTGAGGCTTTCGCTGCAACTTTCTCACCCCCACCTCCTTGGCTGACTCACACCCTGACACAGCCCTTTCCATGCTCCACTCTGCTATATCTGATACTCTCAAAGTTCTTGCCTCTGTTGTGAGGATCTGCTTGAAGCCCAAAGGCAAGCACAACTCTTGGTACGACTCGGACCTCGTCACCCTTAAACGCAAGTGCAGGGTGACTGAGAGGAAATGGTGTGCTTCCAGTACATCCTCTGACAAACTGGCCTGCGGCCTGCTCCAAAGGCAAGACCGGCTCTCCGTCCACACCAAGAAGAGAGCCATCTCCAAGCTTGCATCTCTGCGGCATCTAACATCTCAGCCGAACTCTTTTAAATCTGCAAGAAGCTGGCCAATCCTGCTGCAGTCTCTGTTCTCCTGTCCCCTCCAAGGCCCTCTGCCTGGCCCTGGCTTCTCATTTCATCTCTAAAACTCAGGTCATCCTATCCTCTCTCTCTTCTTCTCCCCCTTCTCCCTCTACTGGCCCTCCTTCAGCCACTTCTCCTCTCTCCTTCTCTGCCTTTCACCTGTTCTCCTCAGATGAGGTTTCTAGACAAGTCTGATCTATGAAAGTCTTGTCAAAACAGGTTCACCCCTGTTCCTCCAAAACCATCAAGGACCACATTGACACCCTGGCTTCTGCTCTGGCTGATTTCTGCAACCACTATTTTGCCACTGGAGTCTTCTCCTCCCCCCTGAAGCACTCCCTGGTGGTCCATCTGCTTAGGAAACCCTCTGCCAGCCCTTCCTGCCTGGCTAACTATCGTCCAATCTCCATCACTCCTTTCCTAGGCAAACTCCTGCAAAGGCTGGCCATCTCCCAGTTTAAGTTTCACTCTCAATCTGTTGGTTATCTCTATGAACATCAGTCTGGCTTCAGAGCTGCCAGAAGCATGGGACCTGCTCTTCTGAACATCAGTGAAAACCAGTTCTCCAACCTCAATTCCAACACCACCTGTGTCCTCATCTTGCTTGATCTCTCTTCTGCTTTTGACATGGTCAACCATGCCATCCTGGGGGATGTGGCTTGCAGAGAAGCAATGTGGTCAGGTCATGCATTTCTACGTGGACCTCTCAGAACTTTCCTGAATATTCACAACCATTTGCAACCGTGGCTGCGATGTAGAGCCAGTGGAGACACTCATCTTATTCACTTTAGAGTCTTGCTACTTAGGTAAGCACAATTTGCTGATAAAAACGTGACGGATTCTAGAACCCTTTGTTAGATGGTAAAATCAATTTCAAATGACCCACTATACTATCTTATGAACACCGCCCGCACATAAGAAGGGATTCTCCCGCCCACCAAAAATATGCACGAGGGAAACAGTACACCAGAACAAAAGGTAAATATACAATGTGGTAACAGGGATTTCTTGTAATTTTAATAATGTACTCATCATCACATCACATATGCTACGATGCCCAAACAGGATACTGAGAATGAATATCTTTCCTACACAGACAGAGTGACAAAATTCTTGTGAATCTGGAAATCGCCAACTCTGAATAGAGTGCACTAATCCACAATGGATTAACATTAGTGGCATCTGAGTCTGCACTAACTCCCGTAAGAAGGGGTAAATCATATTATTTTTGACATACAAACGTACATACTCTCCTAAAATAGGCTAGTTAGAGACATTACTTATGCCCATTTAATTACTATTGTCGGAGACTATGAGATGGGAACTACATATTGAGGTACAAGACTTACCTTCAGTTCTACTCTAAGAATCATACATGTCCATGGGGCACCGATGAGAGGTAGGGAACATTTAGTTAAGTATAAGTCAGTTGTGCATCTAGTAATTTAAGATACCTACATTTGGAAGTCTACACAAAATATACTTATTTTTATATTGTTACTGTTTTGTTGAACAGATTCTCTTGATGAAATTAAGAATAAGGATTGCATTACCAGCAAAAAATGGTATTAAAACTTGTTTTGTAGCTCCTGAAGAAAGGAATTTCACTCTTGAAACGCATTGAGCAAGTACAACTACATTGTTGACTTTGAGTACAATATGAATGCAATATTGCACTAGTGTTAATACATTTTCAGTTGAAAATTATGTGTTCATAAAATGGATTGCACCATTAAATTGGTTACTTCTGATACACTCTGAATTTGTGATGTTAATAGAATTGTAATTACTGTATGAAGATTACACTTAAGCCTTTTCTTGAGGTTTTTTAAGTAAATAATTCAATTTCCATTACCTTTAAACATTGGAAACGGACTAACTGAATCGTTCATATATGCAACTTGCATATATTTACCTATTGTTTGTCTTTGACAAAAACCCGAGTGTGCAGGGGACATGAGTGATCCACATCCCGTGGACACTCTTGTGTTACCTTTAATACCACAACCTAGTGTCAGGGTTGTGCCTCTCTCCTCTGCACCTAGCTACTCTTTAACAACACTTTATTACACACATATGCTAACAGTCTTCCGGGAGGCGAATCCAAAATGCCTGCACAGAGAAGTTGTTGACTACAGCCCTGAGCGCAGAGATGCTGCGTGCCGCACGCTGGAGCCTCGTCAGCCAGATGGAAAGACCGGGATTCCTTTGAGCATCGTGAGTCCTGGAGCTGCACGTCATGGGCACTGCCACGGAGCACACCACGAACTGAGCCACACATCCTGAGAACTTGCGTGGAGCGGCCGGGTGCCATGGCTCCTCTGCCCCACTGTGAAGTGAGATGCTGGTGAAATTCCAAACTGACGCATGCGGAACACAAGTGATCCGTGAGCTCTACCTGGACATAGCCGAAGGACACCCCGGCTAGACAGGAGTCAGCACTAGCAACACCAAAGTGGGGCGCACAACCACCCTGTGGGGTACCAAGATGGCGAGGGGAGCTGCAGGCTGTGAACGCTGGAGTTCTTCCAGGGATCCCATCCGCACAATCAACAGCCACATACCCTTGTGTGGAGGAGGATCACAGTGGGGGAAAGACTGAGGAATATCCGCAATAGCACGATTGCACTCAGCCCAAGACGCCCGGCCCTCCAGTGCCGCACCTCTGAAAGTGACTTGGGAGCGGGAAAGTTTGGGTAACCCCCGGGGCTGAAGTAGAAAGTTTGCTCTCATAGGTGCCGTGAAGACACATCGCTGGTGTTTCACCACGCGTCACCTGCTTGGAAGGAGAGGATTACCTTGGGGCACACATCTGAAGAGGACAAGTGTGAGAGCCAAAGTGAGTACCACCATCGTTATAAGGGGTCCAGCTGCCTAAAAGTGCCCAGGCGCTCTGAGACTAAGCAACTGGTTGGGATTTGCCAGGGCAGATGAGCAGAGGTGCGGCATCAGGTGGGACAAGGGGCTGGGAAAACGAAGTGGACCCATTACTGACCATCACTCGCAAATACAAATACGTTTCCATGTAAAGAGGGCCCCTGACAAGTGAAGCACTCGACGGCGGCCTCACTGAGCTACTATCTTCCTGGAACAACACAGGGGAGACAAGTGGAGTACTACGACATAGAAGTGATCTATATCCCTGTGCCCACTGGGGTGCCGCAGCCCGTGTGAGCCCACCGGAACAGCTTGAGGGAAATCCTGCACCCTGCCACCGGCAAAACAGTGCCCTTCAGAAGGAAAAGATACAATAATAGCCCACACACACAAGTGCTGCATAGAAGGGAAGCCCAGGCAAACACGTTTGTTTTGTTACTGTCACAGAATGTGCCCACCAGATATATGAAAGGAGATTGAAAATGCTGGGGAGAACCGGAGGGAGCAATGCCGAGAATTAGAGTGGAAACCCGGGAAGCCAATGGGTGATGATTCTCTACACAGGACCTGAGGGGTGCGAACCCACTGCTACTGCAATAACAAATCACACAGCGATATACGAAAAGGAAATAGCCGTGTGCACTCCAACAGAACTGGGTTGAATGAGACACTTGATCTAGCCACATTCACCGGCTAATCGGGGGGCAATAGACACTCTGGCCCACTGGGTTCAACAGGCTCACGAGCGGGTGAATCTTCATAACCTTGGCGGCACTACACAATAAGCATTGTAGGGACAGGGTACACCTGTTGGTTGCTGGCAAAACCACTAACTGAAGTGTGCTACGAACGCTCCTGATCAATCTGGCCCCTAGAATTGATCAATACACGACCACAACAATATCCCTTGCACACGACAACCATTGAGTCTGCCAGACCCAATGGCAGAAGCTGAAAGCACATTATCATTATCATTGAAAGATGTTACGATGGCCATTGTGGACTCACGCGCTTCCATGGAACAAAAAATGGATGGCATTAGCATGGACATGTCCCTCCTCTGCCATGATCTACAAAAATTTACGTTGCGGACTGGGGAGGCAGAACAGCGCATCTCGGGCACCGAAGACAGAATACACGACCTGCAACAACAACTGATCACTGTCAAGAACTGACTGAAGACGATGGAGGAGAGAGTAGATGAAGGAGAAGGGCGATCAAGGCAGTACAATGTTTGTATACTCAGCCTACCGGAGAAGGTGGAGGGTCCTAGTATGGAACTTTTTCTGGAGCAATGGCTAATGAACATGTTTGAGTCAGACTCTTTATCGAAATTCTTCTCAATAGAGAGAGCACACCGTATGCCTACAGGCAGATCCGTGCCCGGAGCTCCTCCGCGCACTGTAATAGCCAAGCTCCTAAACAACAGGGACTGTGATACGCTGCTCCAGAGGGCACACGCCAAAGGCTCAATAACGTATACCCATTCCAAAATTGCCTTCTTCCCGGATTACACCAGGGAAGTGCAGAAAGCTAGCCAATCATTCGATCAACTCAAGAAGCAACTGCAAACATTAAATGCGAAGTATGTACTTCTCTTTCCTGCCCAGCTCAAAATATATCACAAAGGCTTGATGGTCCAATTTTACAACCCCAAAGAAGCATGGCGCTGGGCCGAACAACATTTAGATGGGGACTGGACAGCCCTACGGAACAATAGAAACAGAAACCCCCGGGTTCCTCCTGATCCGAGACTACCACCACCACACTCACCAGTGCAAGACTGTCTGGGAGAGGGGGGGATTGAAATCCAAAAAGGGTTGCCTCATCTCACTTAGCTGCTGCTAAATTAGAGGTATGGAACATAAATGCAAAATAAACATGAAAAGCTAGAAACCTAGGTGACTTCAGTATACATCACCATGGAGCGGCCACGGGGAAAGTCGCTGCCCCTCCCAACACAGAGAATGACATCCTAGGCCATCCGGTCTGGGATACCTCAGGACACGAGAATATTGGTATCAGTTAGTGTTTGGTTTTCTTTGAGATCGGGATAGTTCCATTTCTCAAGTTAACGCTGACGCTGTAGTTCCGAGAGTCAGCAATGTTCGGGCGACAGGTACTTCAAGTTGGGGTGGAGTATAGGGTGGGGGTGGGGGGAATCAGGGAATGTTTAATGTTGTCTACATGCTACCACATACTCTTACGATGATCTGCCTGACAGAGATACCTATCACACATCACCTGTTGCCAGCATACACCCACATGATGTCCCAGATACGCTAACTTACTTTGTAAACAAATTATATGCAGCAACACCAACTCGACCAACACCCGACGACCGCCCTAGGTCACTCAAACTACTCACCTGGAATGTGAATGGAACGGGCTCTGGAATCAAGAGGCGTCTCATTACCCAATTCCTGAACAGGCACTCCCCCGATATTGCCCTTATCACCGAAACACAATTAGCAGGCTCGACTTGTACCTTATTCCGAAGAACAAATTACCGTTCTGCATTCCATGCAGGGTACACTATGGCGTCTCGAGGCACCTTGATTTTAATGCACAAACTCATCCCATTCATCCCAATCACAGTGGAACAGGACCCCAGAGGCCGCTATACGAACCTGCTTGGCACACTGTGGGGGGAAACTCTGGCCCGTGTTGCAGTATACGCTCCACCAGGGCTCAGAGAGGAACTCCTAGGAGACATCACCACCCTCATCGTGAAACACCAACCAGGCACCTGGATTCTAGGGGGGACTTTAATGACGTAATGTGAAACATTCTAGATCACACTCACATTTGAGGGCGTAATCCAAACACTCCCACTAGATTGGCGGCGTTCACATCCGCACTGGACCTCCGAGATGTGTTAAGGGAGCTTCACCCCTGGAGCTTGGGAAAAATATTTCACTCTGGGGCTCGCGGCTCCCTTTCTAGATTAGATTACTTTTTTCTCCCAGCTACAGACATACATAGGGTACATAATGCAGAACTACTCCCCCGCGGCATTTCAGACCATTCACCATTAATGATTGAGATACGGGTGAATGGCCTAATCCCCTCCACCCATCATGGTGATTAAATAACTATTATCTTGGCTTCCCTGACTTCATTGACCATCTCGCTGATAAAACTAATGAATACTTTGAGACCAACACAACATCAGTTGATAGCCCGGTGGTGGTATGGTAAGCATAGTAGACAGTGATTAGGGGAGCGGCGATCTCCTGGATATCCAATAAAAGAAAAGTGTACTTACATACGCTGTCAGAAGCTGAGGGGAAAGTGGGAGAATGGGAGGCTAGATACATTCTTGAAACGACCCCTGAAGTCCATCGCTCCCTTGTTAGTGCCTAAGAGCGCCTTTGTAATATTACACTAGACATTGCCAAACATGCACACAGGGAATTGCGGGCTCGGATTTATGAACACAGAGATAAGTCTAATAAAATGCTAGCCTGGCTAGAATGGAGGGATGAGGTCCAAAGGCAGGTCAGCGAAATTGTAGACGAGCAAAATGAACGGATCCACTCGGACCAGGGAATGGCTGAAGCCTTTGGCCGCTTCTATGCCAACCTTTACTGCAGCTTGACTTCCCCGCCGAACCTCTCCTTCCTAGACGGCATCACTCTGCCATACCTCTGTGAGCAGCAAAGAGCGGATCTGGATGGTGACATTTCCGAGACTGAAATTGCTCAGGCCATTGCACAGTTTCAATCTGGGAAGACACTGGGTCCAAATGGTTTCCCGGTTAAAACCTGGAAGAAATTGGGTGTCAAGAAAATCGCAAAACTTCTCCATAGGATGTTCCTCTGAGCCAGAGAACAAGGCACCCTCCCACCAGATCTGTGTAACGCTATGATCATAGTCCTCCCGAAACCTGATAAACCCCCCGAACAGTGCACTTCATATAGACCCGTTTCATTGATTAACGGAGAGGCCTCAATTCTCGCTAAACTTCTCGCTTGCAACGGGTCATCTCTTTGTTGGTCCATCTGGACCAATGCGGCTTTATGCCACACAAATCAACACGGATGAATATACAACGACTCCATCTATCATAGAGGGCCCACTAGCGCTACTTGCAATTGACTTCGAGAAGGCGTTCGACTCGGTAATATGGGACAGCCTCTGTGAAATAATGCAGCGCATGGGGTTTGGTGAGGCCTTCTTAAACTGGGTACGATTACTATACACAGGCCTGAGGGCAGAAGTAAAGGTAAATAGATGGCCCTCTGGATAGTTCCCGCTTGGGTAGGGCACACGTTAGGTGTGTCCCTATCTCCCCTCCTATTTGCATTAGCAATTGAGTCACTTGCTCTCTGGTTTCATCAAAGCAACGAATGGTCGGGATTTAAATGGCCGGATGGCAGTGAAGACAGAGTGTCCCTATATGGTGACGATTTATTAATATACCCAACCCATCCCGGACCTGCCCAATAATCACACGGATGCTGACACGCTTCACCGATTTCAGTGGACTGAAGGTCAACTTGGGGAAGTCGGTTTTCTTCCTGGTGAAGGCCAGGATGCATTCCATTCCTCAAAACTGCCCATTCAAAATAAACATTTATGGTTTTCGCTACCTGGGAATCTGGATTTCTGGGGACCTCTCAAAATACATAACCCACAATCTATATCCGATCACAGAGCGCTTCACCACTGATGTCCGACACTGGAAACTCCTTCCCCTGACAATGATGGGGAGAGCGGCGCTCTTCAAAATGATGACCTTATGTGATACCTGTATGTACTACAAAATGCTCCATTTAGGATCCCGGACCTGGAATTTAGCCGGGTTGAAGGCCACCTTAGAGAACTTATATGGGGGGGGGATCCTGAATTTCACTCACTAGGCTGCAAACATTAGTTTGGGAAGGTGGCATTGGGATACTGCGCCTCCAAACCTATTACTGGGCTGGTCAGCTAACAGTGACAAATGACCTACTCCACGGAGACCGAGAACTGCCACATATTAGAGCTGAACTGACCAATATTCAGGACATTCAACCAATCCACCTGCTTTACCGGCCTCTCACTAGACCCCCACCACAGACGATGGGTGCCCACGTCACTATATGGTCTGGAAAAAAGCACATGCCTTTATTGGATGGTGCAGAAGATCTTTACGGTACAACCCTTATGGCACAATAGTAATTTATCTGAACTTAGCAAACTTAAGGCATGGCCCAGGTGGACAGAGGCCGGGATCACTAAAGTAAGTGATATTCTAGATGAAGGGGGCATCACCATGTTTGAAACTCTGCAACGAAGATTTCAACTCCCAAACCATGAACACTGCCACTACACGCAATGTATTCACGCCCTGCACAAACACATCCCACCAAACACTACTGTACCAGAATGTATCCCCTTCGTGCGCAATTTACTCACAGGAGGCATTTCCACTAAACAAATTTCTATCCTATAGTTTGCCATGACATCCTTTGCTACCCCGGAGCTGCTTAGTCTAAAAGGGAAATGGGAGAGAGATGTAGGAACCATAGAACCTGAGAACTGGATACAGATATTAATGCATCCGTGAGAAATAGTGATTTCTTCCAGACTCTGCCTGATTCAACTAAAAATACTATATCGGGTCTATTATCCCAAAATGGCACTATACGGCTGGAGGCGGGCTCCGAACCCAAACTGTTTATAGTGCCATGACGAGGAGGGAACCTTCATACATATCCTATGGGAATGCCCCCGTTTCAAACACTTCAGGAGTCAATGCTGTAATAGACTTACTGAAACTCTCGCCCCCACCAGAACACTAAATCCAAAAACACTGCTCCTGGGCATCCCGGATGAGAATGTTGCTAATAAGTGGGAAGGCCTATTCCTATCTACGGCTGCGGGCCTGAAAAAAACGCAATATTGCCCAAAAATGGGGCACCCAGGAAAGCCCAACCCTAGACCAATGGACTGCCGATAGAAGTTCCAGTATTATAACTGGACAGCACAGATTAATGCAAATCACCCTTAAGTGCGTGCAGGAATGTTACCAGTAGTAAGGGAAATTAGAATATGATTTCAGTGCCTTGTTTACATCCATCTACACAACACTGCCAGGAATTTCCTCAGTGCAGTGGCAATTTGAGGGACCTTGTCAATGTGTTCAATGTATCGATTTAGCATGTCGATGAATTGTGTTATGTTCTTTGAACAATTAAAAGTAGATTTACCCTTATAAATAATAAGTGTTTATGTACCTTTTGAATATGTGACTTTCTGTATAAAGCATATGCTTTTCAACTGAGATACTTGAACATATATTGTTTGAACAAATAAGTGAGCATCGGGCTATAAGTGGGTTTTCCTAGAGCTCCCGCAAGCAGGATTTGGATAAATAATTATATTGATACATGAAGAGGTATGTCGCACGCAAAGTCGTTTTGAACAGTATGTCTATAAGCCTAAAGCAATGTGCTAACATGTTTTATTTATAGCATGTAAGGATATATGTGGGATTTTATTGCAGTGCAACATGCAGCATGGAGGTGCAGCCATATGTAAGGAAGTGTGGTTTTATTGGCAACAGGCAGCATACAGCATGGAAAGGCAGCCAGGCCCAGTTTGAAACTGCAGGCATTATTTTGGTAACAGCCAGCAGGCAAAGTTGTCAGAACACATAAAAAAACACATTGTGCTGCCAGTTAAAATAAAGAGGTGCACAATTTATATTGGATGTTTCGTGTGTGAAAACTGCATTAGAATAAATAACTGATTAACTCTGTACTAATTGCCTTACTAAAGTACTAATTCCAACCTCTCTAACATTATAATGCAGCCTTCTGTGCACAATGAAATACAGCCCATGTTTAGGGTGCACTTTTTGAAATTCATTTTTTCATGAGGGAGTGCACACTAGCGTTTTCTTCATCTTGTGGAGAATAAAAACATGTAAAATGCAAGAAATGGGAGGAAACAGTTGCTTTGCAAATGAAGTCTTCGTTGTCTTGATAAACAAAGGCTGGCACAGGGCACATTCTTGTTGTTCTGATTGGTAGGGATTGTAGGTGGATAAGCCATGTCAACAGAGGTCTGAATTAGAGTTTTCCTGAGGAATGAAGAGGTGCCTCACACTGTGAAAAACAACACCCAACCATGTCCAGTATGAACTGGCCACCAGTGAGCTTCCAGGATGCTCAGCCTCTCCTCTGTCTCTAGTGGGAAGACACCCATGTAAGAGGGCCCACCCAAAGGGGCATACGCTGGTGGCAGTCCCAAGGTGGGGGTTATCCATTTCCTAATAATACAGCCATTAATGTGGGAGGCACACCAGAATGGGGAAGACTGTGTGGGTGCCCCCAGGCAGAGCCACAGTTCAGGACCAGAGATCAACTAACACTATGAGGGTGCATTGCATGCACAGATGGACAGGGTCCCCCCTCTGGCAACAACCAGAAGTTCACATCAATGTGTTTGATCACAAATAATGCACCAACATAGGAACTCAGGAAAAGAGTAATCACTGGCAGTGAAATAAACACATTTCCACAAGAGTACATTATGCAGTCTGGACAAAGGGATTTGTCTGCCCTAGGATGCAGGC